>NW_025333857.1:13852500-14167500 GCF_019186645.2 Phyllostomus hastatus
TCATGTGGATATTTATCAGAAGGTTCATTTTCCTATGTGTTAAAATGATCATGAATATTAAGGAATCATTAATATTTTAGTTATGATAATAGTATTTTAATGTGTTTCAAGAAAGGTGTTCTACATACACATACACAAAAGTTATTTTTTGGATGATATGGTAGCAAAAATAAGCTTTAAAATAAATAAATTAGCCATGAGTTGAAGGGGATGGGCAAATGAGTGTTCACTGGCTTCGTCCTTACTTTTCCATTGGTTTAAATTTCCCCATGACCCTGCTTATAATGTTTTGGTTTTTTTTTGCCATGCAGCATAATTTCTTTTTATGTAGATATGTATGTTGGCTCTTTTTTATAGCTTCTGGGTTTAAAGTCATAATTCAAAAGGCTTTTACCAAACCAAGATTATTTTTTTTAATTCTTCCATTGCTTCTTCTAGTGCTTTTATGATTTCATTTGTAAGTATTTAAGTCTTTATTCCATTTTGAATTTGTCCTGGTATAAAATATGAGGAATGGGTCCAACCTTTGTCCAAGAGGACTACCCATCTGTCCCAATAACATTTTCTGAATGAACTATCTGGTCTTCACTGATTTGAAATGCCACCTGTATCATATTCAATCCCCAAGTGCATCGAGTCTATGGACTAATTGTTCTAGTCTACCGATCCATTTCTTCATGAACCACTGTTTTAAACACTGAAGCTTTTTAAATTTGTTTTAATATTTGTCAGGGCTAGCTCTTCCTTAGGATCCTTCTTTATATTTTCCCTGGCTATACTTGATTATTTCTCCATATAATTTATGATGTTTCTTTTGTTTAAAACAGTATTTTTACAAGTATCACATCACATTTATAGTTTAATCTAGGTAAAATTGATGCATTTGTGGTACTGAGTCTTTTCATCCAAAAAAACAAAATACCATATGCCTTTCCATTTCTTATGTCTTCTATGAAGAATTGTACTTCTTTAGCTTTTAAAATAAGAAATTTTATCCTTAATCATTTTATCTTTTATCAATGTTACTACAAATAAGGCCTTCCACTATAGCTTCTATCTCATGGTTGTTTGCATGTGCATAAGCTGTTTCTGTATTTTAATATTTCTGTATGTTAAAATGAAAGTAGTTATTGTTTGTCATGTTTTTTTCATTTGATCCCATAAAGCTTTCTATATATACATCATATCATCTGATAATAGTGATGATTTTACTTTCCTCCAACTGTAGAACTGCATCGGTGACAAAGTATGTCCAGAACAAAGGTAAATGATGGTCTCATTCCTGACTCTGATGGGAATATTTTAATGTTTTGGCATGATGCTGGTCTGTGGGCCAAGGCAGACTAAAGAAGCATTAATCTGTTCCTATCGATTCAAAAATTAATGCAACAAATGAGTACTGAATTGTGCCAAATGCCTTTATCACTTGTGGCGAGATTTGTACATGTCTCCTCAGACCTAATATAGTAAAATATATCAGCAGTTTCCCAAACATTAAGCCATCATTATAAATCTATTAAAATAAACCCAGATTGATTCCTCTTCCAATATTTTACTTATATATTTATATATCTTATATGATCATATATACTTTGTCTTACATGCTTAAATTTTAAAAATTAATAATTCTGAACATTTGCTTTATATGTATCTACATATCACACACCTGTGCACATATGTGCACATGTAGGTTATATGTCTATACCTGTATGTGTGGTGTGTGTGTGTATGTTTTCTTGTGTGTATTACACATGTGTGCACATGTATGGGTGTGTCTACACATGTGTACATGCACACACACATAACTAGGTGAAAGCAATTGACTTCATGACACTTCATCTCCAAAATACTTTACTCAACACCTCCTAACAATAGGTACATTGTCTCAACCATATGCCAACACTACACTTTAAAAAATAATAATTTCCTAATATTATCTAGTATCTCATCCATATATGATTTATTTAATTGTTCTCAAAACATCTCTTAATTTTTTTAGAACCTAATCATGGTTGATGCATAAGATTTGGTCGTTACATCTTTACAGTCCTTGAATTCTGAAATGTTTCCTTCACTCCTTCTCTTTTTTCCTCCACAGCACTGATTATTTTTTAAACAGATCAGGCCAATTGTTTTGGAGAATGTTCTACACTACAGAATAATCTCGTTGTTTTCTGTTGCTGTCATTTAGCATGTTTCTCTATCTCTGTGTTTTCTGAAACATCAAAGTTAGATGCAAAGGCTTGCTTAGATTCAGGTGAACTATTTTTCTGAAGACTTTGCAGGTGATGCCATGTGCTTCATATTGTATTGCATCCATAGGCGCACCACGTAGGCTGCCCCGCTATCTCTGCTGCTCAGTTTGAATATTTGGTTAAAGTGGTGACCTCTATATTTCTCTATTATAAAGGTAAATTTCCACCATTTCAATTAGAAAGAATTGGGTGGGGTGATGACCTCATACCATATAAATACATTAATGGCTCTAGTATTGTCTAGCGGCCTTCATCAGGATCATTTTTTTCCCCTTGTGGGCTACAGAACTGTGATTTTTGAACTTTCTCATTATTTATACATTCAGGAGTCATTCTTCTGTAAAACAAGCCATTCTTTACTTCGTTTAGTGCTTTCTATCCTCATTTTAATATTGTCTAACAAGAGGTCCACAACCCTTTTTTTTTTCCTGGTCTGCCTTTACTTGGTATTACCATTGCAGATGTAATCAACTTAAGATAAAATCGTACTGATCAGAGTGGGCCCTTAACCCAATATGGCTGATGTTCTTATAAAGAAAAGAGACAAGGGAACAGACACATAAGGAAAACACCATGCGCTGACATAGACTGCGGCAATGTGTCTAGAAGGCAAGGAGGATCGAGGATGGCCAGCCATACCAGAAGCTAGGAGAGGCATGGAGCAGAGTCCCCCATAGGACCCTCAGACAGAGCAAGGCCCTGCTGACACCTGGATGCTGGCCTTCTAGCTCCAGAACTGTGAGAGAATACATTTTTGTTGTCGAAAGCGACCTAGTCTGTGGCTATTTGTTATAACAGCTCCAGGATATACATGAGTTTGGTCTTAATTCTGTCATATTTTAGGTAATATTTTGTTTTTAAACTTTAAATTTTGTTTCACCATTTGTCTATTTTACTTTGCATTGTCAGGATTTGTACAAGTGCAATTTATAAGGCAGTTGTTTGAGCATGCTGAGTTTATAAAAAGGTGACTCACTTTCAATTTTTCTCCTCAAAGAAGAGATAAAACACAAATCCTACTCTTTTATTTCTTTTTTAAATTTAATCTTTACTGTATTCTTTTCATTACCATTTAGTCCCTTTATACCCCCCTTGCCCCTGCAATCACCACACTGTTGTCCATGAGGTTTTTTTCCTTTTGCTCAGTCCCTCTACCCCCTCACCTGCCCCCATCAACTAGCTGTCATCCTGCTCTCTATCTATGAGTCTGGCTCTGTTTTGCTTTGTTAGTTCAGTTTGTTCATTAGATTTTGCATATGAGCGAAATCATATGGTGTTTGTCTTTCTCTGCCTGGCTGATCAAATCTCCTCTCCTCCCACCACTCCTTCCAGGACTGCACAGGTCTTCAGTTTCTCTTCACTACTGGTCCCTGATATTTCCTTTACATCTTGATTCTCTCTGCTATTCACTGAAACATGTAATTGCCATATTTTCTCTAGCATTTCTAGGTGTTTTGTATCAAGATTTTTTTTCAAGTTTTCTAGGATAATTCCTCTGGGAAGATTCTGCATAAGGGTCTCCTGTGTACAGATTGTGTTCATTCAGAACCCAGAGGGACTACTCCTTGCTGGATTAGTGACTCCATTTTCACTGCCCCCCTCTCTGCTCCCGTGGACCCACTTCAAGGGGAGGGTTATGGAATGATGGAAGGTTCCAGCTCACTGTACCCATAAGGGACCAAGGCCCAATAGTAATGACTTGCCTAGGACAGGCACGCCCCATATGAGGATGACGAGACACAGCTGAAGGCTCCACCCAGCTCTGAAGGCCAGCCTTTCAGAGGAGCTCATCTGCCACTCTGCTTGATATGCTTCTGATATTGAAAACTATTTTCCTAGCATCATTATACCATATATTTAAGCCCTCAGAATTTGATTTAAATATCAGAAAAAGTGTTTTGTTTTTTTTTTAGCCTGAAGAACATGTTGTAAACCATATGGTCTTACTGCTGAGAAGACTTCAAAATGGGCCATTGTAACATTTAGGAGACACTTCAAATTAATCAAAAGCATACAATATAGAAAATTTTCCAGAAAGGAAGGGTAAAATAAATAAAAAATTTGGAACAGCAAGTGAATTTGGCTACAGAACAAAAGGTAGACAATAATTGGTTATCTTCAGAAAAACAACAAAGACTCAGAAACTTGTCTAGCCAACCTAACCCAACCTGACCCAACCTGACCCAACCTAACCCAACCCTACCTGTCAGGAAACCACAGAAAAAGGGAGTCCAGGGAGAGGGCTCCAACAACTTCAGAGTTCTTTTAAGCTTTCTATACCCAAGGTAGGGTTTTGGAATATTGCTTTAAGAAATTTTAACTTGGAAGTTTCTGAATTTAAATTTATTCTACTAGGTAAATCATAGGTGTATGGAAAATAAACAATAGAAGGTCATAAGTACTCAGCAGGCTGAGAGAAATCTGGCCACTTCTTCAAACATGGTGAGACAATATGACATAAACAGCCTATCCCCTAAATCTAAGTGGGTTGACACAACCATGTCACACTTACACACACACACACACACACACACACACACACACACACACACAATCCCTGGCAGATGTATCCTGAATGCACAGAGGAACAGGAGTTCTCTATAAAGATAACCTTTCCTAGCCCTGGCTGGCATAGCTCAGTGGATTGAGCACAGGCTGTGAACCAAAGTGTCACAGGTTCAATTCCCAGTCAGGGAACATGCCTGGGTTGTAGGTCATGACCCCATTGATGTTTCTCTCTCTCTCTCTCTATCTATCTATAGATAGATAGATAGATAGATAGATATATCCCTCCCTTCTCTCTCTAGAAATAAATAAATAAAAATCTAAAAAAAAAAGATAACCTTTCCTGTGTGTGTGGCTAAATGTCCCCCTTCAAAGACGGCAGGAGCCCGATTATTTTCTCCTTTCACAGAGATCACCAGTAAGACTGACAGTGCAGGGCACTCTCATGCAGACCTGTTGGGAATTTAGATTGGTGCATCTATTCTACAATGCAAAGTTGCTCTGTGGGTCAAATTTAATGGGTATATCTTTTGATCCAGCAACATGACTCCTGGGTATTGAGTCTAAAGAAACAATGGAAAAGTATGTTCAGCATGACATAATGATAACAAATACTGAAAAAACCCTAAATGTTCAACATTAGATAACTGGCTAAATATACATTGGCACACGTCATCAACAAAATTCTATGTAACACAAAAAAACAGGTGAGGCACTGGACCAGCAGAGCTGCCCTTGTTCAAAGAGCCACATAATCTTTGCTGGGAGCTTAAGCTCAGGAGGCAACACAATTACATAGGCAGGCACTGCTGGACAGCCACGAGGCGCCAGAGTTCAGCAGGAAGGCAAAGGGACAGGGGCAGCAGCAGGAGACAGATAAATACTGAGGCTCTTCCTGCTTGAAAGCTGATCTGGGCCACTCTCCTCTGTGGACCGTGTAAATGGGGGGGGTAGGGGAATGGGGGGGGTTTGAGAGAGAAAGGAGAGGATGTCCCTGGAGGGTGATGCTGAAATTCCTGTCAATCTGCAAGTATGTGTTTCATTTGGCTTTAATTTAGTTTGGAAAAATATAAGATGTGACTGCTTATTTCCTTCATCTTGGATGTTATCAAACAGTTCATGCTGGCTGCACGGAAGTTAAAATCTTCACCAAATGATTGACAGTGAATCAATCATGGTTATATATATGGAAATATTTCAGGTAATTTTGACTTTTTCTACCCATCCATTCTGTATTGATATGTATTTTTACAGCTTGCATATACCATACCTTTAGGAAAAGAATAAAAACTAAAAAGAAAAAAATGACACAACATCTAACTTCCCTTCAAGGTCAAAAACATCTTTCACTGTACTTGTGACCTACACAGAACAGGAGCTTAAAGTGGAATTTAGTCCAATTCCAGAGAGTTTGCTAAATGAGCTTCCCAGTATCATTTTATCCATCTAGTTTAATATTTCTTTTTCTCTTCTGTAATTTATTACTTACCAATTTTAAAATGAAACTTTATCTGTTCATACTATGTCCTATTTCTTTTATCTGAAGTCTGGGATTCAGAATCATTCCAATATAAACTTAATTGCACAGATTAAAAAAAAACTTCCAAGAATTTTCTGTTGGTTCTTTCCCATCCGATGGGACTTTCAGATACTTATCTTTCTTTTCTATTCTCTCTCTCTCACACACACCCCTGTCAGCCTTCTCTTTTATCATACTCCCAGAACTATAAACCATAAAGGTTCTTCAACAACTACACTGTTTTTCCCACGTAAATTTCTCCATGATACCCTGTAAATATTGTCCACTGTTCTAAATTAAGGGTTAATGGCCACAAGATCTTTGCTTCTCTGTCCATCATAAAAGGTAAAAGGGGGTATAAGGCACAGGGATGAGGCTGCCTTTCCATCCAATTGCATTTCCATATGGACCAAAACAGAGGCTGATTCAGACAAAGTTTTAAAATGCCACCAGCTACATTTCACTTTCCTGGGCCACTGAATACAGAGAAGCTCATGTATTTATATATTCCAGAATTTAGAGCAGGTCTGAAAAGCTCTCCACCTCTAAAGCTGATTTTAAAAGCAGTTATTACTGACAATATGGCTTAGATCATTTTATGAGTCAGAAATTTATAGTCAGAAGGTGGCATGTTTATTATTTTTTATCCTCAACTGAGAACATTTTTTTCCCATTGCTTTTAGAGACAGAGGAAGGGACAGAGAGAGATATCGATGTGAGATAGAAGCATCGGCTGGCTGACTCCTGTATGTGCCCAAACTGAGGACTGTACATACCCAGGCTGGGAATCAATCATGCAACCTAGGTATGTGCCCTAGGCTACGAATCAAAACCCATAGCCTTTCAGTCACAGGATGATGCTCCAACCAACTGAGCCACACACCAGCCAGGGCAGAAGGCAGCACATTTTAGACAAAAGACAACAGAAACCACAGAGGCTGAGGTGTTGACCAAAGGCTGAGGTGAGTAGCTGTCTCTGGAGTTAAGCCCAGGTCTCCAAGTCTTCCTATTCAGGAGTGTATTTAAGCACATATACTCATCTTTAAGTTCTTCCAGGACCACTTTGGAGTATTTGGTCAATTTTATTTAAAGCTGACAATACAATCCTACAAGACCATCTATTGGACAAGATTAGGGGTTAGTAAACATGAACACACAGACAGGACACAGAGAGTGGATACACCTTTCAAGTCCTAACAGCCCATTTCCAAACAAGGCCAACCTGGTACCCCTTCTTCCTTTCAAGCAACATCATGGCAGTAGAGCAAATGAGAAGTCAAGAAGAATGTCAAAGAAAGAATCCAGGCCACATAGTCAGGAGAACTGAGTTACATTCCCAGCAGTTTCTGTATCCACAACATTGTGGGGCATATAAAACCTCCTTGGTCCATTCTGAGCTCAATAGTCAAAAAGGCTGTTTGGGAAGCAATGACAGGGTTTCCTTGATGAAGTCACTAAAAGAAATAATGCACTTTTTTATGAATTTGTTAATAGGGGAACTGTTCATATAAGATGACTAAAAATGTTGCTTTAAATTCTTAGTTATATTATGAACACAAGAGCAGTGGCTGGCTATCATTGTGATTGCAGCTCATATGGAAGTCTATTTGAGGGTGAGCTCAAGCTGAAAGTGTAAGGTCAGCTACGCAAATAGAAGAAAGCAAATTGTATAGTTGTTAGCAGTAAATCTGTCCACCCCTGAGTGTCCACATCCTAGTTTCCATATCCCATGTGACCTCTCTAGTACCTGTCTGGGGTAGCTGACCCCTAAAGAAGAGGAACTATCAGCCTATGATGGCATCAAAGTTCCAACACTGAACTTAATCTATTCCCCAAACAGTACATCCCCCCGCCCGTATATATCTAGTCTGTCCAGAAAGTATCTAACTACATAATATGAAAAATTGAGACATTTTTTAAACAAGATACAAGAAACATTGTACACAGGACAACAACACCTCAGTCCCTATCAAAGTAGGCACCTTGGGATCTCACACAGTTCTCCCAGTCACCGTCAGCTGCCCCATCATATTTTCCTGAATCTCATCAATGGTCTGAAATCTCTTCCCTTTCAAAGGTGATTTTAGTTTTGGGAAAAGCCAGAAGTCACAGGGTGCCAAATCTGGGCTGTGGGAGGCTGAGTCACCTGGGTGATTTGATGTTTCACCAAAAAACTCTGCACAAGACATGAAGCATGAACAGGTGCATTGTTGTGATGAAGCTGCCAATCACGAGTTGCATATAGCTGTGGCCTTCTGAATCATCCAAATAGTTTTCATGGAGAAATGTTCAAGTTTTATGCAAAACTTAATACAGATTCATTGCTCTAATCACTCAGTCATTTTAAATGCAACAGCCACACAGTACACATGCTCACTCAATGGCATTCACTGCCCCCACTGACTAGTACAGTGAAGTTGTCTTTGTTCATGCATGTGCATTCCAGTCCACTCTCTTTGGCTATCATGTTACATCAAAGTCACACAAACCATTCTTATTATAGTAACAATAGCTGGACTTTTTCTGAACAGACCTCATATATATTTTTAAATCAACTCTTACATCTGTAAGAGACACTAAGGTTTCTATGTGTTCGGTGTCTCAAAATCACCCTTAAATGAGCACAAGTTAAGGAAGTGAAGGTAGGTAAGACGGTCACAAAGATACTATACAAAGACATGTGGAGGTCAATTCTGTTTTAACATCTACATAAAAGGTGTGTGTGAGTGCATGGCCAGTAAGACCAAAAGAAAAAAAACGGGAGGACCTATGTCCCTTAAAGTGACCACTTTTCTGCCACAATACATGTAAGCATACTTTCTCTTCGGTTTTGTTTAAAAAAACTGTTTACTTCTTAGTTTGTTTCAGGGCACAAACATAAATGTGACATGATCATTACACAATGTGACAGTAATTTTTAGTTAAAATGTCCTTCTTTGAGTCATAAAGCCAGCTTAAAATATGTCCTCTTTTAAAAAAAAAGTATCTTCGTAATTTCAGTAATGTAGGCTCCCCCAAATCCTCATGCTGGCCCTGATTAGAACAAGCTTCAGAAATGAAAGGGAACTGGGGACTGCAGAGGGACAACAGTGAAGAGGTGAGACAGGAAAGGCAGGAAGAAGTCCTGTGATTTGTATCAGATTGCTGAACTACTCAGACTACAGGCCAGACCAGAACCAGTGGGTCTGCCTACTTCTCTGCTCTGGTGTTTCCCTTCCCAATGTCAAGATGCCTTTCAAAAATGCAGTCAAGATGCCTTTTAAAAATGCAGTATCAACACAGAAAAGCCTCTAACTAAAGTCAGATCTAAGCAATGACCCTGATACTCTCTACCAATTCCTTCAGATAAAATACCATGCTCCAATTTCAGATCCATCAAGGTTTTCTTTTTCATGTTTCCATTTTTAAAAATCTGAATAGCTTTTTCTTTGCTTATTTCTGCCAAGAAGAAATCCACTCCCAGCTCTCTGCATAAAAGCCAACCAGATTGAAAAAGACACTGTGATTATGTAACTGCCATCCGACCCACCACCACCGCTGGAGCATCAATACAGAATGGGCTTTTCACAGAGAAGGTCAGAGGGCCCTGGTGAGCACCCGGGGAGTTCAGATACCTCCTGGTCACAGAAAGTTTCCATCTGCAGGAGTATATTAGACCCACGCATCTGTTTCACTGAGGTTATGTGACACCAAAAACCTTACTGACTCAGTGAAAATAATCCAATTCCTCCTTATGTGTGCAGAAGAAGCTGGGTAAAGTTTCTAATGGTTTAAAAATAAAAATCTCCAATATTTGCTAGCACTTCAGGCGTCTAATCTACTATGTATCAAGCAGAAAACAAGTTTATGAGGTCTCTGAATTCCTCTCCCATCCTTTATCACAAGCTGTCATCCAAAGAAGGCAGGGATTGCCTTTCATTTTGAGAAAATAAAAAGGTCAGTAAGATGCTGAGCTAAGATATACTATTGAACATTCCAGAATTTTCACCCACTTAATAAAGCCATAAAACACAGCCAGGGGAGACAGTACAATCACACTTCTTGTTAACTCTCTGTTTTCTCATTTTTTTTCTCTGTATTCCCTCTAGTAGTCTTTACAGCGTCTCTTTCCCCTGTAGCAATCTCTGGCTATTTTTCTATTTTTTACTAATTAATTATTCATTTTATATCATTTTATAGACTTTATTGTATTTTCTTAAAATTCAGCATCATGACTATCATGAAAGACATCAAAAAAGCGCTGCCTCCTTTGCTCTGTCCCTGATTTAAAAAAAAATAATCCAGTCTATAACCCCCTATTTGCAAAAACATTAGTAGGCTCAGTAAATATGGAACTTGGTATTTAACTCACTTATTTTAATACCTCAGAGTAACACCTGAAGAAAATCATTGCCCCCATTTCACTGGCACACACAAATCTAGAAAGAATACTCCCACTTTATCTAGAGGTTGATATTTTCATTTCCACTGATCACTCACATAATATTTACCCCCTCAAATATTTGCTTTATCCTCTCCTGGCTTCTGTTCTATTATTTCAGTTGACAGAACAAAAAAAGTGATACTTTATAATATAAATTGAATTCTGAAGGCTAAATGAGAGTCAATACTATTAAGCTGCTACAGGCAAATCATGCCTAGTATATAACAAATACAGAATTATTGTATTAAAAAACAATAGTTGCGCCCTGGCTGGCGTAGCTCAGTGGATTGAGCACGAGCTGCAAACCGAAGTGTCGCAGGTTCGATTCCCAGTCAGGGTACATGCCTGGGTTGCAGGCCATGACCCCCAGCAACCACACATTGATGTTTATCTCTCTCTCTCTCTTTCTCCCTCCCTTCCCCCTCTGAAAATAAATAAATAAAATCTAAAAAAAAACACACAAAAAAATAGTTGCTTTTAGAATTAAACAGAGAAATCTTTCAGAGAAAAAAAATAATGTTTTCTTATTAGCATTAAAAATGGGCAATCAACAAAATCTTAGTACATTCCAAAATCCACTTGTCTCCAATTTTTTTTATTTTATTTATATTTTTTATTGTCATCTCTAATTTTCCTACCAAGATTTTTCCTTTATGAACATGAAGGTTTCCAACTAGCAAAAAGACACAATATCATGAAAAACCTTAAGAAGTAGTAGGTATAAAAGAAAGGAGTAAAATAAAATCTAGCATATACTTCATATAAATTCAGATCATTAATAAGCTTCCTAAATTTCCACTATATATTAAATAATAAATTCTTCTACCAACAGAAATTAAATGATTGCCATACAAATTTCTACCAATATACAGGTAGTTAATACTTTTCCAAACATTCTGAAGTTCAGTGCTCTCCTTAGAACAAAATAACACCTCTTTCCCACCTATGCTTTTTCCATTCATTCCATTCAGTGCTTTGTTTTTTCATTAAGTTCTTAGCAACTTCAATTCAGTTCTGGCAAATGATACCATCTAGTGATTAAATTATAGGTTTCCAGTTGGCAATTCTGCGCTCCTTTTATATGCATGTGGAAAGACTCCTGTATGAATTGTACAATGAAAAGCTATCTTTATTATTATCCTTGTTTGTTCCTTTGAAGAGTCTTTATACCATTCACACTGTGCCAAACAAAATAAAAACAAAAATATTACCTCTGTCCCCATTTCAAACAGAAGCAATGGCAACTCCGAGAAAGTAGAAATAGAGCCACATAAATATAGTAACTATCTTTGACCAAGGAGCAAAGACAATAAAATGAAGGAAAAAACAGTCCTTTCGACAAATGATGAAAAGACAATTGTATATCCATATGCAGAAAAAAGGAAAGAACCTAGATAGAGACCTTACACCCTTTACAAAAATTAACTCAAAAAGAATAAGAGTCCTGAATGTAAGATGCAAACCCATAAAACTCCTGGAAGAAAACACAGGAGAAAATCTAGATGACCCTGAGTATGGTGGTGACTTTTTAGATATAACACCAAAGGCAAGACTGATGAGAGAAATAATTGATATGCTGAAGTTTATTAAAATTAAAACTTCCTTCTCTGTGAAAGATACTGTCAAGAAAATGAGAAGACAAGCCATGAACTGGGTGGTAATATTTGCAAAAGACACATTAATACATGTCTGTTGTCCAAAATCTACAAGAAACTCTAAATACTCATCAATAAGAAAACAAAGCACCCAATTAAAAACTGGGCCAAAGACCTCACCAAAGAAGATATACTGATGCCATATAAGCATGCGAAAATGAGTTCTACACTGCACGTAATCAGGGAAATGCAAATTAAAACAACAGGACTCCACTACACAGCCATTAGCGCCACCAAAACCTAAAACACTGACACCACCAAATGCTGGAAAAGGTGTAGAGTGACAGGAATGTCATTCATCGGAGAATGCAAAATGGTACAGCCACCTGAGATGACAGCTTGGTCATTTCTAACAATACTAATAATCATATTCTTACCATACAATCCAGCAATCACACTTGTCTTGGTGTTGATCCAAAGGAGCTGATAATGTGCACACAAAGACCTGCACTCAAATGTTTACAGCAGCTTTATTCGTAATTTCTCAAACTTGGAAGCAACCAACATGTCCTTCAGTAGGTATATCCAGACTACAGAATATTATTCATAGCTAAGAAGGAATATAGCTATGAGTCCATAAAAAGACATGGCAGAAACTTAAATGCATATTACTAAGCGACAGAAGCCCACTGGAAAAGGCTAAATACTGTGTGATTTCAACTATATGATATTCCAGAAAAGGCAAAACTATGGAGACACTGAAAAGATCAGTGGTTGTGAGGGGTTGGGCTGGGAGAGGAGGGAGGAATATGCAGAGCACAGATGATTTTTAGGGCAGTGGAAATTCTCTGTATGATACCGTAATTATGGATATACAGTATGTCATTACACATGTGTCTAAACCCGTAGAATGTACAGCACCAGGAGTGAACATAAACTCTGGACTTTGACTGACTACGGTGTTTCAACAAAAGTTTGCCAATTATAACAAATGGACTACTTTGGTGGGAGATGTTGACGGAGAAAAGGCTGTGAGCAGGTGGGAACGTGAGGTGTATGGGAACTATCTGTACTTTCTGTTCAATTTTGTTTTGTGAGCTTAAAACTGCCCTTAAAAATGTCCATGTAAAAGGAAAAAATGTACAAAATAACACAGTGAAGTGTTCCTATCCATCTCTGTCTCCGACTGCCAGCTTTCCCCCACCTCGTATTTGCAAGCCGTCACATTTATTAGTTTCTTGGATATACTCCCAAGGCTCCTTTAAGCAAAACAAGCAAGTAATGATATCAGTATACACTACCCCTCTTCTTACATAAGAGCTATCATACTATGAGTGCTCTGCACCTGGCTTTCCTCTATATGGAAACACAGAATTTCCCTGTTTGTTTTTTTAACCACCTGCCCAGGATTCCTTATGGATGTACCATCACTAATCCATCCCTTACTAATATACTCTTACATGGCCTGTTTCAAATACTTTGCCATTTCAAAAATGTAACTTTGAACAACTTATTTCACATATAAGTCTATCCCAGAAATAATCTCAGATATTGACTATATTTGTAATGTTAATGGACATTTCAAACTGCTATTTCTTCTGATAGCTGAAATAAACAATTCTTTAGAACATACCCTCAAAGAATATCAAGCAGCTCACATGGAATATTTAGTACTTTATAATAACTGTCAAAGACATTTACAATCATTTATTTTTAAAGTTAAAATCAAATACTGACAAGATAAAGAACAATGCTCCAGAATTTTTAAAAAGTCTAACAGTCTAAAAAATGAGGAAATCTTCACTGCTATTTAGAAATCTTGACTGTTATTATTACTAGACTAGCACAAATTTATTTTAAATAAAACACCAACTACGTTAATGTAAAACCTTCAGCATTGCAAATTCCATCAACTTTTATCTAAAATCAAGAAGAGCAAATTGTGGAGAAAGAAACTCAGTTTACTTGTAAATTTTTAAAAATCCAATTATGTTTCATGTAGTCTACAAACTACCACATTTTGACGTGCATAATGCTCACTTTTTTTCTCAAATTTTTGAGGGGAAAATAAGGGTGCACATTATACATGGATAGTACTAATTCCATATCTACATAAATGTTTTTAATTCTTTTACTTATGCTTATGCATTAAAAGTATAACTCCAGAAAGGAATATAGTATCTATATGCAAAATAATACCCTGGAATACAATAATCAGTTTTATACATATAAATAAAAATTAAAATATTAAAACAAAAATTTTTTCCTGAAAGTCTGGGCCAAAAATGTGGGTGCACATTATACACAGTAAAATATGGTAAGTGTTTTTGGTTTTACATGTAGGAATCACACACAAACAAACTGAAGAACAGGCTTAAAGTGTTGTAAACCCCAACAAAAAACAATTATATAGGGACTCATTTGTAGGTTAACCCCCCAAAAAAGTTACCAAGACATGTACTAAGTCCTCATATTTTCCTAATCAGTATATTAATAACAAATTTTATATTACCTGTCTGTCCAAAAATTTTTAAAAGAGGTAAATAAAACATCTTTCTAATGTTTTCACTGATAACGGTGGTACTGTTTCTGATGGGCAAGGTAAAATTCAAGTGGACTTATATGGTAAGGAAGGGATAAAAAAGGCAATTTAGGTCTCAAAGGAAAGGGTCAAAACTGTGGCAAAAAAGGATCAAAACTGGCAAAAAAAAGTATAAAACAACAATTACAACAGGGGACAAAGAACAACTGAAGAAATGCCCAGATATGATTCCACCAGCAAAGAGTGATGGCCCACAGCCCTATTACTGGAATGCGTACAGAACAATTCACAGCACAGTGCAAAGCTGCTGGAGAAGAAAGGGGCATGGCATGGATCTTAGGCTACATTGTCAAAAACTTTAAGGCATTTTTCTGGAACTAGCTTTTTCTCAAAATCACCTCCTCTAGTGTATAAGTTCTGTGAGGCCCAAAGGACTTCGTTTTCTTCACTGCATGTGCTCAGCATCCAGAACACTACATGACACATAGTAGGTGCTCAAGACATAATTGCTGAATGAATAACTGAATCTTCTTAAGACATTCAGGATACCCACTAATGCAACCTTGCAGACCTTTGTCCTTAAGCATTATTCCACAGCCCAAGCTATACTTTCGTAGTCCTGATCATCAGAACTTCACCATATCAGTGCCCAATCAATGCACACAATAAATCTGAGCAATTCATACTAAAATATGAATGACTTCTAGCACTTCAAAGTCTTGCCCCTATGTACTCAAATAAGGATTCCTAAATCCTAGAAAATAAAATCCAACAGCTGATATTTCAGGTACCTGAGAGGAAACTGTGGGGGTGTGGGAATAAAAAATGCCTATTTTGATTCACCTGCTCAAGTAACTTTCAATTTTGTCTTAAAGAAGGCAGACTACAAATAAACTCTTTAATCTCTAGATCTATTTCAGCATAAGTTGCTAGAAGAAAACAGTTTTGTTATTAATTAAATGAGAATAGAAGAGCCCTGACCTGTGTGGCTCTCTGTTGGTTGAGTGTTGTCCTACAAAGTGGTCACTGGTTTGGTTTCTGGTCAGGGCACACGCCCAAGAGGCAGGTTCAGTCCCCAGTCGGGGCATATGCAAGAAACAATCAATCAATATTTCTCTCTTACATGGATGATTCTCTCTCTCTCTCTCTGTGTCCCTTCCCCTCTATCCAAAATAAGTAAAATCTTTTAAAAAATGAGAATAAAAGAAATAAGAAATGTAACAGAAGGGAATGGAGTTTTGTTTCTTTACTAAAGACACAAGAGGAAAATTTTTCTGCTTTTTAAAAGGCAAATGTGCCATCTCTGTACACTATATAAAGAACCTGAGATCATGAGAAATTAAGAACTGAGACCCTCAATGGGTAATAGGTAATTATTCCAACAAAGAAATCATCTAGGAAGAGAACTGGCTGAACAGAATCCAGGGCCTTGCCACAGCACAACGCAGTGGAGCAGAAACTAGCTTTTCATAACTGCAAAACCATTTTGAACCAACCTTAACTCTAACAGCCACCCCCCAAAAAGAATCCTAAAACACAGGCATGCCTATATATCAAGAGACTCTACTAGTTCCAAGGATCTCACAAGGAACTGTTCTCTAAAACTACTGGGTTCTGAGATTACAAAAAATACCACAGTATTTAAGGTTATTGTTAACTCTGGAATGAGGGTCCTTAGGGAAAATCTTCCCAAAGTAGAGAAGATAAATGCATTGAAATCTTAGTCATTTGGTCGCACTTACTCAGAAAACCTAAAAAAGAACAAGTCACATCTTGGCAAAGTAAAGTGAAAACAAAAATACAAATGTTACATGTGTAAAAGGCAGAAAAGCTAGCATGTGGCACCTGCAGAGACGGGTGTGTCATTAACTATACCTCATATGCTAAGGCTCTGGCATGAACTACTGCAACAGTCTCCACTCTGCAAAACATGCCCCTTCCCTCATAGGAGGAGCTTATTTAAAAGTATAATATTTGCCGCCACTTTAAAGCAAGTTTTGGAAGGCTACAAAGCAGAAGTCTGTTTACTTCTAGCTTATGCCTGCAATTCACTTAGGCAAAGCTCTACCACATAGACAGGACCCTGGGTTAAGCTTCATGAACTAGTGCCCTGGTGTGCGGGAGGCATAATGATTCACAATGTATGGGGACCCTATGATTACATGATAAATTCTCCAAAGTATTTGTATTTTATTCATCTACCTGGCACTTTGCCTGTCATTCTTAATACACTTGAAGTGCTAGGAAGGAGAGGGGAGCAGTCTACCTTGCATTAGGTAGGTTACTTCATTCAAGCCACATTATACATTCACAGTGGTGAAATTCCTCCCCACACAGGTGTCCTAACATCTGCACTGGGCATCAGCTGGATGTCTCATAACCACAGTTAATTGAGCAAGGTGAGGTAGCACCTACAGAATTTCTACACTAGGGCCTTGGTTAAATAAATAAATGAATAAATAAATAAATAAATAAATAAATAAAGTAATATCTCTAATTCTAAGGAGGACATATAATGCAAGGGAAACCAAGACCAAAGTCAAATGGGTCTAGTTCAAGGTAGCAGAAGCATCGGAGAAGTTCAGACTGGTGGCAGGCAGTAAGGCCTGCAGGAGTCCCTAAGCAAAGGAGATGTATCCAACTTTTTATACAGTGCCCGGGGCACCTCATCAGGCTATGTTGAAGGCAGTTACATAACAGATGCAGAGCAGCCACAAATATTTACCCCATAAATGACTATGGAGAAGTAATTTCCTGTCAGGCACAGAAGCTTGATACTGTGGGGGTAGAGAGATAATTCACAGATACATAACTGATGTCGTGTAGCCATCTGGAAGGGAAACAACATCTCAGACACACCAAACAATAATGCACAGCAGAGAACAATTTTTATGAGGGTCACAGAGAATGTGGTGTATGCATTAAGTGAAAAGGAAGAAGGCAGAAATCTTTTACTCACCTGGTACATACTCAGTGCCGACCCACTAGGTGCCAAGACTGGTCTAGTTGCTATAGGTGGAAAGTAGACATGACCTACAAAGTTCCTGACATCATGTGACCTAAGTTCTACAGGCGCAGATATAAAAGTTTAATAAATAATTTCAGAGAAGACTGAGTGCCATGAAGAACACAAATGCAGGCTTTGTGGTTACAGACTGCACGAGAGACAGTTTTGTGTACGATGGTCAGGAAAGGTCTTTCCAAGGTGGAGATGTGTGTCCGAAGACAAGAATAAAATGTGAAGACCCAGAGAGAAAAAGATTCCAGGCAGAGAAAATGGCCAGTGTAAGAGTCTGTTACAATAATTTTGACATATTCAGGAAAAGCAACAAGCTCGTCGTAGCTGAAGCGGCACAAGGAGGGAGATGATCATTAGACGCAGATCTGATGAGAGAGGGGACCAGGTCCTGTGAGGGCTCATGGGCCACGGTGAGGCTCCTCCAAAACAGCCACATGCACTGGGCTTCACAACACTTGTGTCTCTTGTTACTGTCACCTCATGCCACCATTGTGCATTTGTTACAATTAATTAACCAAGATTATTAACTTGAAGTACAGAGTTTATTCCGATGTTCTTCCCTTCTCAAACTTACTGGCCTTTTTTCCTCCTCCACAATCCCATCCAGGATACCACATCACCACTAAGACTTCATGACCCCTTGGATCCTCTTGTCTGTGGCAGTTTCTAGACTTTTCTTTGGTTCTGATTATCTTGGCAGTGTTGAGGATTACTATGATGTAGGATGGCCCTCTACTGAAATTGGTCTGGCGTCTTTCTCTTGATTTGACTGAGTGTCAGGGATTACACCAGAAGTGCCATTTCCATCATGTCACATGAGGAAACACACTACGACTGTGACTTACTACTCTTGATGCGAACCTTGAGCACCAGGCTCAAATGCTGTTTGTCAGGCTCTCTGCTGTGAAGCCACCCTCTTGCCCACACCCCCTTTCCATACTGTAGTCTTCGAAAGAAAGTCTCTGAGCAGCTACGCTTGAGGAGTAAGGAGTCATGCTCCCTCTTCTTTAGAGCCACATACCTAAATCATTTGAAATTCCTCTGCATGAGATATTTGTCTCTTCTCCTCAATTTATGAATTTATTCAATCATCTATTTATATCAGTATGGACTCATGAATATTTATTTAATTTGGGTTATGATCCAACACTACCATACTTTTTTTTTTGCTCAAATTATTCTATCTTTGGCAAGTGGGAGCTTTTGAATTGACTCCTGAACCCCTCTGACATATTCCTATCAATGTGTGTGTTTGTTTATTGGGGTGGAGGGATCAGAATATGGCCTTAACTTTCTAGCACCACAAAATTCTCCAGGTTCATCTGATATGTCTCCTGCCCCAGTCCTAGAATCAGCTATTTCTCCAAGGTGTCCTGGCTCCTCTCATTGAAGAATGGTATTGGAAATCATACCTGGGCACTAGAGGTACTCACAATCTTTGCAGTATTTTAACACTGGATCTTATTTTCCTTTTTCTTCTGCTTATAAATAATGCATCTTTCACTCATTGAGGAGTATGTTTCTTATGTCTAATATTCTCCTTTCACCCAATTTCTATCCCAAACTGTACTTTACAACTGCTGACCAAAGTAAGCAAATCAAATCAAATACCACATATTGCACAACAGGAAATCAGTTTCCAAAGACAATTTCACAGGTTGTAAAATTAGGTAGAAATGCTGCTGTGTTGTGCTGCTGAGTCTCCTCATAAAGCTGAGCTCAGTGGACAGAACAGGATGATCTTAGTACCACTTTTTATTAGGCAGATGAACATCTTATTTGCAAATAAATTCCAAAAGTTCATGGGTATTTGAATTTTCCAAATAAATTGACACAGGAACTGATAGATTTAAGTGAGTACAGGTACCAGAAGGCTAACTTTCATACATTAAAAAAGCTGTTACTAACATGGTGAACTTGGCAATGCAATCTCTGTTAAATACCATGGAGTATAGAAACATATTATCAGCCATCTCTTTAGTGAATTTTCTTACATAACAGAACTGGCTTTAGGCAGGAATCTTCCCTTTTACCCATGTAATTGCCAAAGTCTCTAATATGAAAATTGCTTTCTAAATTACAGACCCTAGAGAACAAACAGTCTTCCAGACCTTTTCCTCATAAATTGTTAGGATTCATATCATTATTTCTCTCTAGTTTAATAAATGTAATTATAAGAAATATTCGGCACATTATTGGTTCTGGATCATATATACACATTATAATATGTTTCTGGGTTTTTTTGTAGAAAACCCTGATACAAATACCAAATATATTACTCTTATAAGCTGTCAAAACTTCAACCATGTACTAGGATCAAGCAAAATTCAAAAGTCGTAGGCAAACTCAGGCATGGAGACACACAGCTGATTTACCACAGTTGTTGGTTCACTTCGGTGCGGCTGATACCACATCCTCATCTTCATTCCCACAGTCATCTATATCTTGACAGTGAAAGGGGCGATGAGATTGATAGGTTTTCTTTCCTTCTCTTTTAATTTGAAAGATATTTTTGTTGGATATATATAAAATTGTGGGTTGACAGTTCACTCTTTCAGCACTCTGTCTCACATAATTTTGATCACAGTCTGCTTTCACTCTTACCTTTGTTCTTCTGTATGTAATGTGTCCTTTTCTCTCTGGCCATCTTTGAAGTTTGTTTTTCGTTTTGGCAGTTTAAATGTGATATTTCTGGTGTGTGTTGTATTCGTCCTGTTTGCTATTTATTGAGTTTCTTAGGGTTGTTATTCAGTATCTATCAATTGATTTTAGGAAATCCTTTGCTATTATGTTTTCAAATATTTTTTTTTCACTCTCTTCTCATTCTCGGACTCTAATTACATATATGTTGGAAACTGTTAAATTGTCCCAAAGCTCTTAGAGGTTCTAAATTTTTTGTTTTTGTTTTATCTGACCTTTTCTCTTCATGATTCAGTTTGGAAAATTTCTTCTGATTTATCTCCAAGCGCACTGGTTATTTCTTTGGCTATAATAATTCTATCAGTGAGCCATCCAAGGCACTTTTTATCTCTGTTACTGCTTTACACTTTTAGTGTTTTCATTTTATTCCTTATAATTTCTACCTCTTTAATGAAATTTCTAATCTACTTATGCATCTTGCCCACTTTTTCCACTAGGACTTTTAACATATAGGTATTTAAAATCCTATCTAACATTTCAAACACCTGTGTCATATCTGACTCTGGTTCTATTGACTGATTTGTTTCTTGTGCATGCTGTTTTTCCTGGCTTCTTTGTGTGTCTTGGTAAATTCTGGCTGAAAGCTAGGTATCTTGCATAGAATACTAGAGACTGGAATTTAAGCCCGGAAATGAACATGTCTCTTCCTCTGCCCTCCTTACGTGTAGGGTTTGATTCAGTGTTCTCAGGCATTGAGACTGGGTTGAGATTTTATTGTTGCTCTGGTTATCCTCTGCACATTACAGGCTTCATATGGCTTTACTGTGACCTTGTACTTAAGTGGAGCTGGTTTGCCAGAGAGTTCACCTCAATGTCTGCTTGACCCTCAGCTTCAAGTCTTTCATTTGTACCTGCAGCTCAGAGAAGCAAGACCTTCCTTAGATTTTAGGCTAGTTGGTTGTTCTGCAGCTTCAGTTCTCTAAAGGAATCAAGTAGGTTATCTGGCTTTTTACTGTTGTAAGCACAAGACCAATACTCTTTCCAATTTTAATATCCTAGCAGAAGCCTGTTCTTATGAGTTTGCTTATTTTTATTAGCTTCTACGCTAATAAAAGCTTCTACGCTAAGCTTTTAATAGCTTCTAAGCTATTTTTATTAGTTTATTTTTATTGTACTACGAAAGTACACAGATATCATACAAACTTGCTAACTAGCAGTATGTCAAAAAGTGCTTGGGACTCATATTAAAATGCTCTCTCTTAAAATTTATCCAAGCCAAATGGATTTTACAAAGAAGGGACATATTTCCCTTTCGATACCATGTTTCCTTAATTCAGAGTCAGCTGACTTCCTGGTGACACATGCATGTGTCATAAGAAAGCCTTAAGCAAGTTTAGAAAGGTGCTTGTAATTTTTTCAGTTAAGTCAGGGGAGGGCAACAAAGAAAAAGCAAACAGAAAAAGACAAGCATTAACTGGTAATATTACAAGGGTGTCTGTTACTCACTGTTCCTGTATTAAAGGCTTCCAATCCTCTACTGACCATGCTAAGACATTTTTCCTAGTTATCTCTTCCTCTTCGGTTGTGTGCTTAAGAACAATACAACATCTCTTAAAAGCTATTTGTGGTACTTTTCACCGTAGGCTTCCTCATATTTCCCTTCCATGTGATGCAGTCACTTTTAAATTCCTCAGAAGCTTATAGAAGCACAGGTGCCTAAAAGATTTGGTGTGAGTTCTGTGAAATCACTACACATTTAACACATTAAGGGAACCACTGTAGACTCCAAAAGAAGTGTTTAGTGGAATATTATAAACTGCTAAAAGCTTCCAGTTGATACTATTTCAAAGCATTCACCAGAAAAAGAAAATCAATATTGAAATATCACCTTCGCAATTTCAGAGCTCTGCATCACTGGAAAATTAACCAATCCTCTATGTATAAAGGTCAAACATAAGCCAAAAACAAGATTATTCAGTGAATAATCTCAATGGGGATGGACAAAGAGGAGAAAACAATGAACAGATCCCACTGTATGCAAAATAGATACTGCTATATATTTTCAGAAAAAAAAAGTTTAAAATTTTCACAGAGAACAAAGAGAGAATGCAGACATGGGTTCTTTATGGACAATCGATCGTGCTCACCCCAGCAGAAATCACCAAGTCCACAGGAATGACTGACAGTGGAGAATGAGGAAGGACGAGGGAGGAGGACCTCCCTGAGTGCTCCCTCTGGGGGACTGTGATCCCTCTGGCCTGTGATCCCTCTGAGCAGCCCTGGTGCTGAACCGGCTTCCATTAGTCCCTCAGGAAGTAAGCCAGACAGAGGAGTTAAGATATTTTACAGCAAGGTAAAAATGTCAGTACGAGAACCCAGGGGAGAAGTGGGGAGGCAGAAATATTGAACAGACAAAAAGACCTGGGGAAAAAGACAAAGGGAAACTAGAGAAGCACGGAAGTAAGTTGGGAAGCACCTGTGACGTGTCAGACCTTCTCAGCCACAACCCAGTGCTCAAGGAAGGCGGTATCCTCAGTCGCATTTTAAGAGGACAAATTAAGTAGTGAAAACTATATTGAAACTGTGTAAGTAAACACCACTTTTAGAGATGTGTTATTAAGGAAGAAAATGTAATGAGGTCTGTAATATACTTTTCAAGTTTTTTGGCAAAAATAATTCCCTCCTTCTAGATGTATAAGTGTTTTTATAGTAAAGTTGTGGGGGGGAATAAAAAAGAGCAAGATACCAGAGATTAAAATAGGGAATTAAGATTAATAGCAGAGATTTATGGGTTTGTTTTTTTTCAGTATAACACAAAGCAAAATGAACTGAACAGTGTGCACAGACTCCAAACCAGGTATATTTCTCTCCCTTCTTCTAACCAAACCTTTTGCTTCTCACACTCTCCAGCTGCCTTTGTTCTATGTGCAGCTTCTAAGCACTCTGGAAAAGCCAGCCAGGAAGCAAATCCAATAGGCAAGTAAAGGCCTTAGGATTTTTACTCAGATTTACTTGTCAACCATGAAGCAAATCCAAAAGGCAAGTAAAGGCCTTGGGATTTTTAACAAGGCATTGTTGACAACAAATAACAGTACTGGAAAGAGAATGTCTACACCCTAATGTACCTTTATTTACAGTTCACTCTCTTGTAGCAAAGATTTTTAAAGTTCTAGGGGGGAAAAACACCTCTATACAACTTAAAGAGCTCTGTAATCAGCTCATTATTTTCAGCCAGACACTGACAATCACCCAGATGCTTATAATATTCACATTGTCCCAAACAAAATAAAAACAAGATTGTAACTCTACTAAATTTTCAAGGCAGAGTGTTTGAAATTTAGAATTTAGTCTCCCTTTTAAAAAAGGTCATAAAGGGTTGTTAAAAGCTCAAGTCAGCCAACACCAGCTTATTATACCTCACAGTGTAACCAAACAGGCAATGCTATTTTAGCTACCAGTTCACAGCACTACTTCTGTCTCAGAAAAGACAAACAGAGCGGTAGGTAGATACCTATTTATTTTGTTATCATCTTACTTTTATGTATACTTGAAACATTTCTTAATTAAAAAAGATAATTCACTTTGTGTTTACTGAAAACCTGCCAAATTAAAAAATCTGCTGTGCACTATGGGGAATATAATTGTTTATTATGTCTTACTAAATGCAAGGGGAAAAATGACCAACTAAAGAAGGAAGTCAGACATACTAAAGAAAGCATGCAAGATGACTACCACAGAAGTAATACAGACAATGAGCAAAAAGAGCTTAAAAAGTAGAAGTCAATCAGTTTTAGTGAGAGATATTATGCTGATGATTGACAGTTGACAGTCAATATTACCTATTATTCAATATATATTATATATTATAGTTTTAGGTGTTATAGAACTTCCTAAGCATATAAGCATAGTGGTTATATATTTATATAACTTCCAAAGTGATCAGCCCAATATGATGTTCCCTATACCTTGAATCCGGGCTGGCCTACTAATTTGCTTTAACCTAAAAAAGTAACAGAATTGCCACCATGTGGCTTCTGGGCCTGCATTTTCTGCCCTCATTTTCTTGCATCCCTGAGATGGCCATGTAAAGAAGTCTGAGTCAGTTCCCTTGAGGATGAGAGAGAGGCAGAGTGGACGGCAACAAACTTCCAGACATGTGAGTGAGGATATTCAGTACCACCTAGCCCCAGGTAAGGCACCGGATAAATGAAGACAGGGGAAGGACACCAGGCAGGACCAAAAGAAGAAATATACAGTTGGGTCCAGCCCAGTTATGAGTCCATGATTTTTTAACAAAAGAAAAATGTTGTTTTAAGCCACTAAGTTTTTGAGTATTTTTTGGTATGAAACAACAGCTATCCAAAGTACAAAGAATATGTTACCACCTCTCATTGGCACTAAAAAGAAAAGGCAAAGATACTCCTTGGTACTATTATGCAATTAATTTTTCATATCTTCATAGGTAAATGCATAGATTAATTCAAATGATTTCAGGAACCATACTATGCAAGATGGATACAAAGAAAAATAAGACAGACACTCCACTCACAAAACTTAAAAGTGAATTCCATAAAAAGGGCAAGATTCTGTAATAGAAATATATACAGGGTGCCCTACGAGACCTCAGAGAAAAAGGTCAACAGACATAATCTGGGATGGCAGTGGGTGGATGATCAAGAGAAATTAAGGCATCCTACAGGACCCAGAGCAAAGTCTTGAAAGCAGAAGAAGTTAAATGGCACAAAGGTCAAGGAGAGATAATCACAGATGTTTCACAGATGTGAAATATGGTGTATTCAGGGAACTAAGAGCAGTTCTGAACTGTTGCATTCTAAAGTATGTGTGGAGAGTGGCTGGGCATCAAGCTAGAGGAGACAGGAGATCACAGTGGACTTTTAGGTTAAGCCAAGAAGTTTGATTTTATCCTGTCGGTAAGCACACATCCTACAAGTGTTTAAAGGGGAGATGTGGTCATAATTGTGCTCATAAAAGGTTATGTTTGCAGCACAGAAGGTGGATTTGAGAGGATGTGGACCCAGGGACAGGCAAACCAGTCAATGTCAAAGTCAGAGACCACAAGGCAAGAAAGGGTGGACTTATCAGAGAGGACTATTAATACAGGACTGGAAGGTCATGGCAAATAGCTGCATGTAAAAGTAATAGGGAGAAATCAAAAAGCCAAAAAATACTCCCAGTTATCACCCCCACACAGGACAGAGCAGAGCAGAGCAGGCAGATGGCGTTCTCTGGAGGAGAAGTCGGTCAGAGGTAAATTCCTTGTAGGATATTTTGAGTTTCACTTACAAATGGAGCAGTTACAATGCCAAGTATGTATTAAAATACACAAGTCTGAATTCTCAAGAAAGACAATAAAGCTAGAGGCATCCATTTAGAAGTCTTCTATGTAATGCAAGAATTAAAATTATGACCATCAATGAAAGCAGCCAGGGAAAGCTTCTAGAATGAAAAGAGAGCTATGACAGGGAAAATCAGGACTGAAAGTAAGTCATTATAGGGTTTAATGAAAGTAAGGCTTATTACTCTTTGCATCTTTTAGAAAAACAATCCCTCCATAGGTCCTCTGTATTGGGGGAGGTGAAGGGAGGGAGCCCAAGGCTCTGCTGCAGCTCATTCACCCCAGATGCGCTATAGCTCAGGATTCCCGCATTCATCACGTCAAAATTCTACAACTAAATGCTTATTTAAATCCAACTAATTTTCACAATCTGTGTACATGCCAGGAACTGTATCTGGGCTCCTTTTCTTGGAGAATTAGCCATCCTACTCACTAAGCTGACCATGATGAGCTCAGGTCAAGGAGCTCAGAATTCGGCTGACTATAATGTCTATTTTAGTTTCTGTTCAATCAATTATTTACAATGCTGGCATCTTAACATTAAGCAAGTGAGACATGAATCTGATATTGTGCATTCAAGTTGCTTGGAAACGAAGATTTTTCAAATTTTCTTTTTCTGCTCCCAATTTTAACAACTGCCAAACAGAAATCTGTATGTATAACCTTAACAGCAAAATAAGCAATTAAGTATCTACATTTTAAACATTTTTAAATGACTATTTCACAGGGCAGCATAGATTTAGGTCAAAATAGAACATCAAGTTGCAGAGGTTAGTTCCCTATTAAGTCTCTTGTGAAATACTAAGCTCTCTTGACATTAGTTAGCAGGTACCCCTGGTCAAGTCTATACTGACTTAAATGGGATTAATATGACTGGTATAGTTTTGTTTCAGTCGAGGTATGAGTACAATTTTTGTTGACATAACACAGTTGTTATGAGGCAAGATAAATCCCTAAAGAACTGGTGTTTCAACCAAAGGTCTTATCTTCAGACAATGAAGATTGTCATTAGCAGTTATAATGGCCATTATTTGTGAAATTAAGTTTCAGCTTTAATTCAGCTCAAGCACAGTAAGTCAATTATGTGCAAAAAAGAGGCACAAAAGTGCCAAGGTTATTCACAGGATCCTTAAGTCAAGGGCTTTTGTTTTTTAAATGTCAGACCTTAGAAAATATATTTAACTTTCCAAAAATAAAATTCCTCAGTATGTAAAATAAAAGCCCTTGCATTGCCTGGAGAATATAATTGGAAGCCAAGAAATATGATGAATAAATGAATGATTCAAAAATGAACGACAAGAATGGACTATTCTATCTCCTTTCAGTACTAAGATTTAAAGGTCTGTTAGCTATCTTGTCTCTTCATTAGTACAGGCATCATGACATCTGTCCTTCACAATCACTCAAACATAGTGTTAATCATAAGATCTAACAACTTCCCTGAGATACTCCATAAGCCATCCCATTAATATATCTAGTGGTTCTCGAAGTGTGGTCACCAAACCAGCAGCATCAGCATCTCCTGGGATTGTAGAAATGCAAATAAACTAGCCCTCCCCAGACCTCCTGAATCTGAATCTCTAGGGGCAAGCACCCACCCATCTGTATTATAACAAGCCCTCCAGGTGATTCTGAAGCCCACTAAAGTTTGAGAACCCCTGGTGTTTATAGAAAGTCATTGTTTTTTAATAGATAAGAGCAAAATAAAACTTAATTCTATAACTTCATTTTCTAAGCTAAATTAGACTGAACTAAGAGTTAAAGTTGGGAAAACAGAGGAAATGCTACTCAATAAGCAAGATAAATTAGACAAAATCATGTCACTGACATAATTATTTCTCCTCATCCAAGCTAGAAAAACACTGAAAAAGAAAAGTTAACAAAGGGTATTAACCAAGCCTGTGAAAAAGGCTCTTTCATATCTTGCTGGTAGGAATAAAAACAGGTATAGCCCTTATGAAGGGGAATTTGACAATATCTAACCAAATTATTTATGTGTTTACCTTTTGGCCCATCAATCTTAGTTCCAGCAATCTGCCCTAAATATTCACCTCCAATGATATGAAAATATATATGCATTGGGTTATCCATGGAAACATTGTTTCTGATTGCAAAATACTGGAAACAACCTAAATGCTGACATTTAGAAAATCAGCTGCATAAACTATGTGATATTCATTCAAAGGATACTATGCAGCTGTAAATAATAATGAGAACAATCTATGAGCTGATGTGTAATAACATCTGGAATATACTGTACTGTTAAATGAAAAAAGCTAAAAAATATGCAATAGTTCACCTTTTGTGTCTGAAGGAATAGAAAAAGGAACTGTGCAGGGATAAACCAGAAACGGACAGCACTGGTTACCTATAGGTACTAAGAACTAGAACGGGAACAGGGTGGAAAGAACTGGAGTCATGACATTCCTGGGTACATCTTCCATTTTGGAAACCACATTAATAGTTTACATATTCAAACAAATAAAATGAACTACCATGGGTAGAGTGACCCCAAAATGGAAAAAAAAACAAACATAAGCCAACTATATTTCAAATAAACAACAATCACACTGAAGAAAGGAAAGAAAGAACTACCCTAGTTGCTCTTGAATGTAGTACTTTGACTACATACCCTTAGTCTAAATGTTAGAGAACAGCTAGGAATGAGCATCTGGAGGGGAAATAAAGCAGGGCACTGCCATTACAATCTAACAAAGAACTTAAAACAGGAGAATAGAAACAAAAGGGCACCATGCCTCACCAATTAGCTCAGCAGTCCTGAGCCTGGTCTGATAAGACTGCCAGGCATTCTGAACATTACAAGCACAACTATGATGGCCAAAACCATGATAATGCAGGAGGAAGGGAGCCCTTGAAATTCTGTATGTATCATCTCCACTAGATGGGAAAGAAAAACTTTTAACACTGTATATTGATGCCAAGGTCTAGAGGGGAGGAGGAGGGGGAACCTAGAAGCTGACGAAAGTATATAACTCCTGAACCCCAATAGTCATAGAACTCAGCTGAATGCCCACTGGCAGCCAGGTGCTCAAGTGTACAGAACAAACTTACTAACAACTTTATTTCCTCTAGATGTGGGGCATTCAGACTAGCTGGGTGCCCACCTATAATTTCACACTCAAGTGTATTTCATAAGTAAACTTGCTATCTCATGTCCACTATATGTGCTGTCTCTCGCCTGAATTCTTCTCTTGCGAGCAAGGCAAGATCTGATGGTGGGGAGCCCCTTGACTCGGGTCTCTCTGGTAACAAAAAGACAAAAGGAACCATGAACAAATACTGAAGTCTAGTGATTAAGTTTCTATTTCACTGTAGCACAGGTTAGAAGTTCCAAAAATACATTGTCTATGTTTTCACAATTGAGCAAATGAGCAGGTATACTGAGAACCATGAAAGCCAAGTCTTTCACAGGTGGCTAAGTGAGTTACAAATATGGAAAGGAGGAATGCTAGAATGAGCTCTGTAACACTGGACTGAATTTCAGGTATCCATATGAATTCACAGTTTTTAATGGATGAATAGACAGACATAGATATACACACAGACATCATGTACATACACATACACACGTTATATGCATTTTTCTTCTTTCTAGCTTTGAAGGCCTAAATGTTATGATACCCCAATAATAATGAGCACACCTAGCACCCAGAACTCAACACCATTATCCATGAAAAGGAACAAGGAGGGGTTCCTTAGTGACTTGGTTGATTCCAGGGCTGAAGCAAAGAAAATTCAAAATGAGTTTGGAAGATCATGTTGTGCCTGAAAGTAAGGAAATACTCAAATTATGATGGGAATAGATGTCAAAGGCTAAGGAGTCAGCTTGAAGGAGCTCCCACTGGCCAAATTTGAGACAATTTGAGGATCAAAATAAACATAGTGATAGTAGCAGTTCATAATCCACTGAACAAGAACCCATGAGCTCGTAACAAATGTAAATGGACAGTAAGTAAATAAATAAAGAAGGAAACAAATACCTGAATACAATGTGATGAAACATCAGACAAATCTAGGTTAAGGGGCAGGCTACAAAATGATTTGCCTGTAGTCTTTAAAAACATCAAGGTCACGAAAAACAAGTTAGGATGCGAAACGGTTCCAAATGAGAAGACACTGAAGAGACAGGACAAGTACATTCCATACAAAGGGATTCTGAGCCCAGTGTAGGGGGAATGCTTTGATGTCATTATCAGACAGCTGACTACCATATTTTTCGGACTGTAAGACACACCTAGGTTTTAGAGGAGGAAAATAGGAAAAAAATTTTGAAGCAAAAAATGTGGTAAAACATTTAATAACATAAATAGCATAATATTTCACCAATGTAAAAGTAAATGTAAACAGAACTCAACAGCAGCATTAACAACCACTATTCCTCCCAAATTTGGGGGCGGAGCATATCTTATTTTTTCTTATAGAAATATATGGGATAAATTAAAATCAGACTATGGACTACATATAAAATATATTGATTTTTATCACTATACTAAGGTTAAGAAAATGTTGTTGTTTTCAGAAATAGGCATTGAAATATTTAAGGTTTAGTCTACAACTAACTCTCAAATAATTCAGAACAAAATTTTATATATAAAAGAAGGAAAGAGCCAATGATAAAGCCAATGGAGCAAATAGTTATTCTTGCTGAATCTGGTTCAAGTGTATGGAAGTTTTTCATGCTGACCATGGAATTTTCTGTAACTTTGACATCATTTCAAAATAAAGAGTTACTCAAAGAGCATCAGCTTCTTTAAAACATAAGAAAAACAAAGAAATATGAACCTTTTTTCAAGCAAAGAAAATGTTAAGTCTTCTCCTGTGTTTCAAATGATGTTCCCCCCTGGAACACCACTGTTCTGTAGGACAGCTGAGAGAGAGAAAGGGAGAAGAAGGGCTAGGAGAGAAAGACTATGCATAGAGGTAGTTGGAAAATGTTTCCTGACTCTTTCCAAAAGTATGTTTAAATTTTCTATGCAATCATAGAGTTGGTGTTACTTACCCTTTCTTTGACAAATAAGTTTGTTTCTCATATATTGATACTAATATATTATCATATACAACGTATTTAAATGCAAAACTTTGCCTTTTTTCAAAACTCTTGACTGTTTTACAATCATATGAAGTTCAAGCTCACTATAATTTTTGTTTTTAAAGAGCAACAAACTAAAGCTAGACACACAATTGTGCTCATATCTCAGAGTTAACACAAAGCAAGCCAGGAACTGAAAATTCCAGATGCCTGATCCAATTTCCACATCACAACTGACTCGATTTGATTTTGTTTTGCCTCAACACATTTCTGGATACTACATGTGGTAAGAGAAATAGTAATAGGAAGCCCATTTTGCTAATATATTCACAGAAATTCATTTTTACCCAAATGAGATTAGAAAAACAATTCCAATGTTTTAATCAGAAATTTAAGCCTGATAGCACTCCCAACAGCTGCTCCCTGAGCTGCCCCCAATCTCATTCAGTCTAACTCAGTGAAAGCTTTTGAGCATGAATACAGTAAAGATACAACTAAAAACCATTTCCAAAGGACAAACAGTCTTGTGTTTGTTTCGTTTAATGCCAACAACATTTCTCTGTTTGATCATTGTCTCCCTTAGCATTCTTTCGTCTGAAGTGACCGCTGGCAGTGACAACAGCCAAGACAGGGCAACTGGAGGAGTACCTCTCACCACACCTGGAAGGGACAGTTCATTTCACTAAGGAGTCTTTAATTCATGTTATTCCAGTGGATATTTTTTAGTTTTGACTTTTTTTTTACTGTTATTTCATTTTTTAACTCAACCTCAACCACTGGCGGCAATCTTATTTTAATTACAGATCCATTAACAGTCTGAGGTGCTTAGGCACAGATTCAATTACCCTGCAGCAGATTTACACCAGTCTTCACATCTCTCTGATGAATCATTCCCCAGAACTGCTAATAAGAATATAATTTACAAGAAGCTATGAAATGTCAGACTACAATCACAGAACAACAATAACAAATCCATTATTTCAGAACTCCAAGTGACCATATTTTTGATACCAGAGTAAATCCCTACTTCTTTGATTCAAAAACTTTGCTACATGCCACATTCATCTTTTATAAAAAGAACCAAAGAATACATGCTAAAATTTAAGTCTAAAAGAAATATAATGCACAAGGTTCTAACCAGTTAATAATGGAAAAGAAAATGTAATCCACGTAAGTAGGGGGAAAACAGAAAAAACAAAGAAAAAGCATTAGCACATAGTAAAAAAGCAAAAGTAAATGGAAAATGGAAAAAAATCTATGGAGGAAACAAATGTAACTGTCATCACAATGTAACTGTGTAACTGTCATCAAAGTCGACATTACTGTTCTATACCAAAACCACCACCTAAAAGATCATTTCTTGGTTGGATTTTTTAAATTCCAGCAATATGCTGTTTAAAAGAGACACATCTAAAATATGGTGGTGCTGCCCTGCTATTAATACATACTGACAGTTCAATGAACATCACATCTATGTATGTTTTTTGACACCAATAGCTGCTTAGTCGATTTAATTTCTCTTATTCCCAGGGGAAAAAGAACCCCAATAAATTGACAATTTTCTTCAGAAAATGAGGCATAGGGAAATAAAATGTAACTTTCAAGAATGACTGCTTTGTTAAGGCACAAAGTCTGAAGCTATTTTTTGTCATTTAACATGTAACTTCTTTCTTTTGCATTAGAATACAACCTCACTGACAGGTTTATTAAGAAAGGATTTGGACAAAGAACAAGAAGCATAATTTTGCATGCACTACTATGAAATGTGAAAACATGTTAATTCTATGTGCTAACCTGCAAAAAGAGAAAGCATAGTATTTGAGTATTTGAGTCTGTGTCTGAATGAAAGCCATTTAAAACTAGAAGCCTAACCAATCCAACTTATTTTATAAAGAAGGAATTGAAGGTTTTGGCATTTAGAATCTCTCAATAACCACAAGGGGTAAAAGGCATGATAGTGCTTCTATGAACCCCAGAGAGCTAATGGTGACAGACTCACATATTGAATTCATGGGAAGCCACAGGGTCAAAGCACTTCCCTTGTGCAGAGCCAAATATTCTCCCCATGCAGCATCTCTGCATTTTGTTTGCTGTTCTGATATGAAGAGGAGCAACCAACTCTTTTCCATTAAGCAGCCTGCAAATATCTGAAAACCCAATATCACATATAGCTAATATCTCCTTCTCCTTTCCTCTCCTCTCCTTTTCCTCTATGCTATCTCTGTTTATTTACTCTGGGCATATCAGGCCAGGCACATGGTAAAAAATCATCTCATTATGAAAACTACAACATCTCCCTCTCAGCAAGTGATAGGTCTACTAGACAGAAAATTAGCAGAGCCCCAGCTGGTGTGGGTCAGTGGGTTGAGCACCAGCCTACAAACAGAAAGGTTGCTGGCTCGATTCCCAGTCAGCACACAGGCCTGGGTTGTGGGCCAGGCCCCCAGTTGGGGATGTGCAAGAGGCAACCCATCGGTGTTTCTCTCATACATCAACATTCCTCACCCTTTCTCCCTCTCTTCCCCTCTTTCTAAAAATGAATAAAAAAAACTTTTTTTTTTAGAGAAAATTTAGCAGAGATACAGAAGAACACCACATCAGAGATACTGAACACCACATCAACCAACAGGCTCTAATTCATATTTACAGAACACACCACCTAGTTACAGCATAATGTGCACTCTTATCATGGGCCAATCAAATAAATATTCATCAAGATACATCACATATAGGGTCATCAAACGAACCTCAACAAATTTAAAAGAACTGAAATTATACAGAGTATATACTTTGCCCATAATGGTATCCAACTAGATAGCTGATAGACAACAGAAAAATCATGATGTAACCATCCCAGCATACTTTTGAGAGCAGTATTACATAACACATTTTAACACATTAAAAAATGACTCAAAGAAGCTATGGTACCTATGCAACGAGGGCATAAGCAGCAAGTGTTAAAGTAAAAAATTTTATTCAGGAATATCTGACTCCAAAGTCTACAGTCTCCACTGTACTCTGCTGCCTTTCAACTTACAGAGCTTTTATTTAGTTTCTAAACTTTTTTTATAATTTTACTGTTATTTTTCTAAAGATTTTATTTATTTATTTTTAGAGAGGGAAGGGAAGGAGAAAGAGGGAGAGAGAAACATCAATGTGCGGTTGCTGGGAACCTGGCCTGCAACCCAGGCATGCGCCCTGGCTGGCAATTGAACCAGTGACCCTCCAGTTCATAGGCCATTGCTCAATCCACCTCGCCACACCAGCCAGGGCCCTTCATTAGTTTAAAAAGAAGTCTGTACAGTAGTTCCTCAAATACCATTGTTTCATTCAATGTCATTTTATTTATACTATAACACTGATACCACACGAACTTAACTCTTGTTTATACCAACTAGCCAGTGGTAAAAATGGCTTCATATAGGTGGTTTCTTTTAAAGTCACACAACCCACTGACACCATTAAACCATAACTGAGGACTCACTGTACCCCAAATTCATACATTTCATTTTTATTCATGGGTTATCATCCATCTATGTAAGTCAACATACCAAAATAGAAATTCAGAAAAGATACTTGTCTAAATAAATATGAATCCTAATGTTTTCTTTATGTAACATAGTGATGGCCATGGGTTATCCCTGGGGTGGGGCGTTCTAAAACTCTAGCTCTTTTTTATCTGCTCTTGAGGTATTTCTTTCCCCATCTCTGCTTGTGCAGTTCATTTTTCAAACCCAAATTACTGCACTGTACATTTATCCCTGTTCAGATATGGGCCACTGCGGTAATCTGTGAAGATATCTTTTCCACATGAGCCTGTCATCTATCATCCAACCGCCACTCCAAGCTTTCCATAAGCTGTTGCACTGATGCACCTGCCTTCGACAGCTTTATCCAAATAAACCATGAAGATGTCAACTGCACAGGAATAAAAGGCTTAATTATTCAGTGTACAAGGCTGGTGTTACTAATAACTTGCAATATAATTTTTAGCCACTTTATAATCACCTTATTGTTTCTGAAATCCATACTTCACCATTTCATAATACATAAGATTTTTTAAAACACCCTGTGGAAGTTGAAGTGTGGTACATACCCCTTTTCAGACTAGCTCACTACTGCAAGAAATCCAGAGAATCAGCTAGCACAAACCTTCTGGTCTCCCTGGGAAAACACTGAGACTCAGAGTAGTGGTTCTCTCAGGTCACCCAGTCATCTGAGACAGAACCAAGTTCAGGGCTGCAATGACCTGGATTAAACCTGGGTTCTCTTCACTGTCAGTGGCCTACTAGAGAAAAAAGGAAACATTTACTATTTGGTCTATGTCGAGTATTATACCAAGTGCTACACACTTTCTAACCAAAACTTCCATTTATTGACAGCACAATAAATGCCTACAGGATTCACTAGACAGCATGAGAGAATGAGCAGACAAGGTCAAGGACAGCAGGGTGTCGTTCCCACCAGGCGTGCCCACAGGCACATCACCTGAGGAGCTCAAACAGTAGGGATGCAGGTGTAAGGCTGCCAGATCATCTCATTTCTGAAACCCAGATTTCTTCTGACATTTAAATGTTGGCAACTATATTCAATATGTCCAACTTAGCAGTGTCCTGGCCAAAGTATTACATCCAAATGGCAAGCCCACTTAATGTATGCCAGGCATTTTGCATATATCCTTTCATTAACTTCTTAACACAGCCAGGGTTTTAATGAATGAGGCACTTATAACTCAAAGAAATTAAATAAAGTGGCCCACATAGCTAACCAGTGGCAGAGCTGTAATTCAAGCCTGTTTAGGTAACACCCACTATGCTGCCTCATGTAACCCTTACAACCACCCTCAGAGGCAGGTATCGTTGTCCACAATTTACAGATTGGGGAGTAAGTCACAGAGACTAGAAGACTCTGACCTGAAATCATATCAAGTTTTATGAAAGTCAGGATATTTTTGTCTTGCAGTCTTAGTGGGGATGAAGCACTCTCAAGCTGTCTTAAAAAGAAGAGCATATATTTCTTGACTTCCCAATTGCTTGGAGGTCATCATCAAGATTCTTGTGCCTCCAAAATGAGCCAATTTCAACTTTCATCAAAGAAATAACACTATAGTTTTGAACTATATTTGATGAAATACTCAGTAAACTCTGAGAATTAACTCATTTCTGTGTTTTACCAACAGTTTCTAATTTGGAATCCAGAGGAAATATAAATATAATATTCTTATTATAAGAACTAAAAGTTCTCCCCTGAATCGTAGTGATAGAATCCAGAGATCAACCACTGTATTTTCTCAACATCCCCTCATTCATGAATGTCTCTCTAGCCCAAGCATATAAGGGAATATGTAGGTGTGGAAAAACACACACACTCCCCACACACATCACAGGCTGGCATTCCAAGGAGAACTTCTACATCCCTGACCCCCACACCTATAGGGCAACTCAGAAATGGCTTTGCTGGCCCCTGTCCTAGAGCAGCAGCAACTATGGCTCAGGGCTCAGCTCATGCATGGGCCTGAGGCATTTTCCCAGGAACACTCGGCAGAGACCAAAGAGAAGCATTGTCTGAGGGAGGGATCAGAGCCAAACAAGGACTTCTCTCCATCATTTGGGATTTCAAAAAAAAATATCAGCTTGCCTCCATGTCCCCTTTCCCATTCTTCCTCACCATTCTATATTCTCTTCCTGGGTCCCCAGTTCTACCTCCAGTTAACTCCCTGGGAATTACCACTAGCAAGAAAACTTCCATCACCTTTCTTCCTTCTCCCATTAAAGTCACTAGAGCCTTTCGTTCCACTCCATTTTCGCTCAGAGGGGGATCATTTCATAACTGAATTCCTACTTAATCAGTGACCACTCCAGGGACATTAGCATTTTAAGCAGGGGCTCCCAAGTATGAAAAGACTTCATTCAAAAGACTAATTTCTCATGGTAGGTTTTTGGTACCTTGGAAATTGTGAGGGAGGTGTGGTGACCTTGAAGGAGAACTTGGAGGAAAACTTCAACTAGTTTTCTCCCCATAATTTCCAATGGCTCCGTCCCAATAAATACACTACTGTGTAAACACAGCTTTAGACCACCTTCAAATAAACATGAAATTTAAGTAGAAAATTGCTATGGGGCTATTGCACAGTGTTTTTGAACCATTTAAATGAGATTATGTATTAAAGTGCCTAGCACTGTGGGTAGTGTATATAGTAAACATTTAATAAACAGTATTTTTGTTACTGTTTTTATTAATTGTTATTATCAGTCCATTTTCTTTCACATGTTCATTAGATGATCCAGTGAAATTCACATGAAATAAAGCTTTATGTTAGGCATGCCAATGGAAAAGAATTAAAATACGTCACAAGAAGCAGCATCATAACTCACTACTAAAATTAATAAGGCATCAGAAATGGCAACCCAGCTGGCTGTAGCCATCTAAACAAAATAGATGTGATTTCACTTCCTCCCTGGGAAAAAGCTTCCTGGAGGAAACACACCAACACTGTGGAGACCTCATAAGAAAAAGAAAGTGTTTTTCCTCAGAAACGACCACTCACCTGAAGGGATGGCAGGAGACACTCCAGCCTGGGGTTTTTAATTAACAATGTACTAATGACTAACAAAAGGGCAGCATTTTAATCACCAACTGTCTGCAGCCAGAGCAGAGTACATGATCAGAAGACCAGGAAAGTGCCATTTCCAAACAACTCAGCCTCACAGGTGAGCTAATAGGGAGCACATGCTCACCCCTACGCTCCTACATCTGGGTCGTTAATCCAGTTCTGGATGTTCATCTATAACAACCGTCCAATGGCACGTAATTTTTATTAAGCCATTAAAATTACATGGAATTCTAATATTGAGAGTACCATAAAATGACTGTTAAAAATCTTCTACCAGAATCACAGTGAAGTACTGTCAACCTCTTATGCTGTAAATATAATTATTAAAATGATAGCCCAATTTACTGTGTACTACATACTGTTTTAAGAGCTTTACATATTTTAACTCATTTAATCCTTAAAATTACTCTATGTCAAAGCAACTATCATTATTCCCCCTTTTACACACTATAAATCCAGAGCATAAAGGGGTTAAGTAACTAGCCCAAGGTCACAAGGTAAGTGCCAAGAACGTTAACACCCAGTGGTTTCTGCATTTGCAGAGTTCATTCAGGTACACTATCCCTTCTCATACTCATTACTGCCTTGTAAGGCAGGCACTTTTACTTCTGTCCCTAATCCACAGACAAAGAAACAGAAAGGTAAGTAACTTGCCTAAAGTCATACATTATTATCAGGGCTGACCTCAGATTCCAAGTCAGCCAGGCCAGCCCACCCATGTTGGTTGTATGATCCCTACTGCCAAGACCAGAGATCTCACCTCACCTGGTGTGACATAGGGGAACCTAGAGACCATCTGACCCTTAAAATCTCTCTCCTGTCTTGCCCCAAATTTCACAACTGGTCATGTGTACATACCTTTATCATAATGTTTAATATGATATGTTAAAATGGCCTAGTCATGTACCTCTTTCTTTCACTAGACAAGAAGCTCCTGGGAGGCAAGATTAAGTCATCTATCACCAATATACTAGTTCTCAATATAAAGTATCTGCCAACTTAGTAGGTAGCAAAAAAAGTGGAACTGAGATACTAATTCAGCATGTATAAATTTATTAAATCACAATCCCTTTTGAGGAGTATTTTATAACTATTCCCTAGGTACAGTCACATTTTATTTAAAATTTTAAAAGCTTTATGAGTCTATAGTACTGGAGAGTACTTTCGTGAATCCATGCTTCAATTACGTACCACCTAATAATTTTTTTCTGAAAGTCATTAAATAAAATCAGCTTTCCAATCCTCATCAAAAGTAAACAAAAAAGCTATTTCTTCTTCTTTTTTTTAAATCCAATTTTCTGCCCTGGCTGGTGTGGCTCAGTGGACTGAGTGCCGCTGGCCTACGAACCAAAGGGTTGCTGGTTCGATTCCCAATCAGGGCTCATGCCTGTGTTGCAGGCCAGACTCCCAGTAGGGGGTGCTTGACAGGCAACCACACATTAATATGTCTCTTCCTCTCTGTCTCCCTCTCTTCCCATCTGTCTAAAAATAAATAAATAAAATCTTTATTTAAAAAAAAACAATTTTCCTAACCTAAACTGTATACTATTTAACTTGTTAGGTAATCACATATATGTCTTAAGCAAACAAGAGAATATCCATTGAAAAGAATTTTTTTTCATAAGCATAAAAGATATTCAAGCATGTTCCTCCAGAGACCTTCATGTAATTTAAACAGCTGCCAAGAGAAGTTACTTCTTCTTTGCATACTGAAGAGTATGAATAGAATTAACTTTAAAAATATTAATCATAGGTATATACTTAACTTATTACTGAGTACTTGTGATGCTACAAATACAAGAGATAATTTTCACCAACATACTACAGGTAAGGCCACCCATGCCACTTGCATTCTACAAAACAATAGCATGAAACTTATTTTTCTAAATTATGGAATTCTTGATATCTGGATTCAGGAAAAAAATATTCAACTTTAGATGAACTGTCTATTTTGTAAGGCCTATCACTCTACCAATTTTATGAAATACTGATCAGTTAGCTAATTCTCTGGAAAAATACTACATATTATAGAATATTGAAATTTCCTCTATATACCTATCCATGGGCAACTTCCTTAGTGAAAACATATCCATAAAAATAACTGAAATTCAAGCACTCCAATATAAATGATTAATGAGACAATACTGTAGACAGATCCACAAACAGTTTATGTAGAAAATAAAGAAATTTGGTGGTGCCTAAGTAACAAATAGGTAAATAATTATTAGAAAACCAATCTAAGGACTGGATTCTAAATTAGTCTAGCTCTTTTACTCCAAAAAAATGAAGCCCTGCTTCTCGGTAAACCGGCCACCCAATCGCTGGTCTAAAGGGCCACGGGAGAGGAAGGGGGGTCCCCGCACGCCTCCTCACACACCCTCTCCAGACCTGCAACCCACTTTTGCAGCTGAACTCCTCACACTTTCTCTTTCTAATATCATCAATTTAAGGTTTTATCATGTATTCTACTTTTGAACAAAGAAAAATCCCAGCAAATTTAAGATCAGTTGGCACTGTATTACCAGCAGGCACCAGCACTTCTTAAAAGCAAACTAGGTTAATGACCATAAAAGTCATGTGAAGAAAAATCAGGGTGAATCACAAGCATGGGTCATCCAAAGAACATGAGTTTAAAATGTATCTTTGAGATATTTTCAGCTTTTTTATTTGAAGCTAGAATCTGGTCACAAATTTTCTCTAATCCATTTTCCCCCATTAAGATACAGAATAAGGATGCTTCATGTAGGGAACCGATCTCTACAAAATTAGCATTCGAATTAGTTTCCTTTGTACTGAGCAGTTCATTTGCTTATGAAATTAAGGCTAATGTTACTTCAAAGCCCCTGCTGAAATTTAAAGTATAGCTTTAATATTTTTACTGCTCCTAAAATTAAGCTGAGCTTAGAACTATCTATAAGCATATTTGCAGATACTCCAAACCAATTTAAAGTTTTATATGTTGAATATGGACGATTTTAGCCTTGGACAACGTGTGCGTGTATTTTTTATGTGACATCGAAAACCAAAAGTATATCAGAAGATACACTTTATTACTAGATATTACTAGATATTTTATATTACTAGATACTTTATATTACTAGAAACAGCAGACAGAGATGGTAAAGAGACCACTTACACAAGCCCATGCTTCATTCTGTAGAAGATTTCAGGGCACTGAGACCGAGAACTTAACAGGTGCGCCAACCTCAATTCAAACCTGACTTAAAATGTGCCAGATTAAGCTTTCACAGTACTTTTCTTCAGTCAAGAAAAGCAGACCGTTTGTGCAAGGGCAGCCTGGAACACACCATACACACACTCTTCTTGGGACACAGCAGGCTGGGAATGACATCAGGAGGAGGTGGCTCTGGTCAAAGGTAAGTGCTCAGGGATGGCATAGTGACCTTCAGAGATCACTGGATTCTGACCCTAGGATCGGAAATGTTCAACATGCTCAAAACCTGTGCATGGGCCCAGGAGGCCAGAGAAGGCAGATCCAGAATAGAGATGGGAACTAAGTCAGCTGATGGGAAAAATGAAGGAAAAGTACTTCACCGTTTCAAAACATTTAATTTTAAGTGATATGTTTAAATAAGTACTGTGCTGGGTTTTTAAAATGGTTTTAGGTAACTAAGGTACAACGTAAAATAAGTTTCTCCTTAAATCACTTTTGGAAATTAACTATTCAGACGCAGCCTACAACGGTTCATAAATCAATCCACTGTATGAAACACGCTGTGAAATATTCAGTTGCTCTGCCATGTGTTTTATTAGAATGGATTTGGTTCACATCGCCACTTCTGAAGCTGTGGATCAGGACGGCAGTGACAGAAAATACAGTAAACACCCGATTTCCTATTACGGAACTGAATGTGGGGTGGGGGAGGGGAAGTCTGCAGGTGTGCTCCCTGGGCGCATCCTGCCACCGCTCTGTGAGAAAGGAAGTGGTCCACAAATTCAGGAGAGGAGACGATGAAGCATCATCTAGCTACTAATTTTATAATAAATTACAGTCTCCTAACCTGTTGGATTGTGATTTTTCTTTTTCCCTTTGCTGCTTTCCACTCACGGACCCAGCCTACCACCTGTTAAGAGACCAAAGCCTTTCCAGGGAAAAAGGAAAATGCACACTGATCCAGTTCCTCTCTTCATCAGCTCCTTCTGCGGAGGGATTTTTCACAGAATGACAACACACTGATCTACGAACATTTCAGGACACTGAACTGTGGTTTCTTCCAGGGCCTATTTCATCTCCCTGGAGAGCGCCTTTCATTGCCTCCTGGAGCAGCCTGGCCTTGACATTAAAAGCAACAATTTAGATAGAAAACGTCCATGTTACCACAGCCAGTTATTTTTTTTTTTACTCATATCATTTTCTATACTTATACTCTTAGAGTGCTGATACGATACGGTATTACACTTTTGTCACAAACAATGAGTTCTCATACTCTGCAGTGTATTAGCATGCTATTTTTTTGTTCACACAAGTTTCTGGTGAATACGGTCTATGGCAATGAAACTCCTTTTACCTACAACATTATCTTCAAAATTCTTTCTTTCTAAATATTTTTTTATTTTCTTTTATGCAATTGGTAGGCATGACATACCTCATTTTTACCATTAAATTCTATTCATTCTGAGCCCTCATCTATGCTTCAGACTAGACAGGGATACTGGCTCAGGGACACAGCTCTCCTATGGGAAAACCAAAACCCCCCATTGCCTGGCAAAAGCCAAGGTTCACATCTACAGCTGCGTTATTGGTGACTGCTCATCCAACAAGCCTCACTGAACACAGAGGAAAAAACACAACAGTCCCCTTCTCTCTTGCAGTGCAGTTATTCAAGAGAAATAGCACAGAAAACCATAGGAGAAATAAAGAGCGATTATGAATGACATATGAGCAAAGACACAGAGAAAGGACAACTGATTGCTTCTTCAGCAGGTCAGCAGAGGCAGCAGGGTGGCAGAAGGAAGCAGCCAGAGAAGTCCTGATTCTCCACCCTGGTCTTCTTCCTCTGACCAGGAAGAGGGTTTTCCTTTGACTCTCCATGTCCTGTCCTCCCACAGCCTGCCAGCTCTCTCCTTGCATGACATCTTCTAGCAGCCAGGAGCTGCTAATTAAGAGTCAAGGAAAAGTCAAACTTTAAAATGTACAATAAATAATGACAGAACCTTGACTATGTAAACACATTAAACAACTACTTTTCTCAGGGTTAAGAAAGTTTTTCTGGTCATTTCTTTTGCGGTAAATTTGATGTTTTCTACATACTTGAAGCTAGGTTATCACGTAACCTCCATGTCAGCCTCTTGTGAAGGTCCCCATAAACATTTACCAAGGGTATCTGTCCTCTTCTCTTATAGGACCAGCCCAATTCATCTGCTCTCCTCTCAAATCCAACTGCTTCCACCCTTTGGGCTTCCATGAAGAGTTCGGTTCCTCTGAGCAGCAAATCATTTTCACAGTGCACTGATCTTTCCTCAGCCCCTCCCACATGCCATACACAGCGTAGGCATCATCTCAAGCACTATGGCTTTTTTGTGCTCCTTCTTTTCACAACTGTGTCATCCCAGGGATTCTAATGCTGGTGAAAATGGGAATGGTAGCTACTTATTCCACAGAGGATTGTGTTTCAAATTAAATGTGTGACATGGTGCCTAGCGTAGAGGCTAATACAGAGAAAAGAACTCAATTAGTGAGAATTCACTCTCATATTCACTCATTCGTATTCTTTCTCTCTTTCCCCCTCCCCCTTTCCCTCTCCCTCTCCGCCTCTCCCTCCCTCCTGGACAAACCTTATGCCCAACAAGTTTTCCCATACAGCCACACAACTCCTACTTCAGAAAAAGTCTTGATTTCTCATTTAGAAAAAGGTAAGTCGTTCTCAATATGTCATCAGTGAAAACATTTAGTCAGAAAACACCACGTAGCAACATACCCTGAAATGCTACATTGTCAGGATATGTTCATATTTTTACTATATATAACACAATGGGATTCTGTTATCTAACATCTTGTGTAGATTTTCTACATCTCTGTTCATTGGCCTATAATTCTCTTTTCTTCTATTTTCCTCCCCACCCCCTTATTTCCATCAAAGTTTCCTAGTCTCAGGTAGACATCATTATCAAGGCAGTTCATAAATCCAGAATTTAAAATGAATCCAGACAAAATTTTAAGACAGCTGAGAAACACAAGCACTATGAAAGACAACAGCACCCCCTCCCAAATCCATATTGTACCTGAGAAAACCAAATCAACAAACTTTCCAGAATGAGGTACAAAAAAAGAGATTTGGAGGCTACAAGTAGAAGCATTAGGAGTCTCAGAAAGATAAGAGCAAAAACATGGGAGAAAACAGCTGAAAAAATACCAGTCAAGAGTTTCCAAGAACTGGAGGTTGGGGGAGAACATAAGACATTTAGTTGAAAGACTTGCCTCTGGAAGGTAAAAAAAGAAAAAGAAAAAAAATGCTAAAAAACAAGCAACAAAGAAAAGAGGCATGGCAAAAAGAAAACACAAAATGATAGTAAAAATAAGCCAGATAGGACAGTAATTATAACAAAGTAAAGGAATGAAACTTCAACCAAAAGACAGACTCTCAGATTGGATGTTTTTAAAATCATGATTCAAACAGTTAACATTAAAGTAAGGAAAAGATACGTCAGAGAGGCATAAAATGTAAGAAAGGCAGTGTAGCTATTTTACTACCAGATGGAACAGAATTGGAAGCCAAAACTTCATTAAGGACAAAGAGAGAATTTGCCTACTTATAAAAGAAATGATGCAGAAAAAACACAACAATCACAGAAGTATTATGGGCCTAAAAATGTGTTCACAAAATATATCCGTAAACAAGTGACAAATCTATTCAGATACAAACAACAACTATTTTCATTGGCTACTTTAATGTGCTCCCCATAGGAACTGACAGAAAATTTAAATAAATGATTGATGATGTTATATTACATGTATCAAGACACCCCTCTCAGAAATAACAGAAGAAATGCAAACATACTAGTTAATAGTAACATATGGAACTTTAGAAACACAGATGATCTGTTCCTCTTATGCATTCAGGAATATCCAGAGATCTTGATTATTTTCCAGCCATAATGGAATCCTCAAAAAATACCAAAAGTTCATCAAATTATACTCTTACCTCAATATAATAAAGGTAGAAACAAATAATAAGAGGATAACTAGGAAATATATGACATATTTGATATATATATATAAATAATACTAAAAGTAATGTATAAGTTCAAGAAGAAATAATGAGAACTAAAAATCCTTAAAGCCTAATGAAAGGAAAGAACTCAGGCCAAAGTTAATGTGATACATCTAAAATAGTAACAGTGGAAAATTAAATGAACTTTAAATATCTTTCATAAAAACAATACAGATTTAAAAAGAAGCCAATAACTTGATTCATGAAGAAGGACAAAGCCAAGAGGAAAAGCCAGATTAGAAGGCTGAGGATAAAAATATGGGCAGAAATCAATGAACCGGAAGAAGACAAAAACAACTGGCCCAATTAATAAACCACCAAGTGGTGTTTTTAAAGGCTAATAATTTAGGACAGCCTCAGGCAAGACTGATGAGAAAGAAGCAAAGGAATGAATGGCAAAGTTCCCTCCCTCACACTGGAAGAAAAAGCAAAATCCAAGGAGTTTAGAAACAGGATAAAAAGAGGAAAAATTACTGAAATAGTGAGGGAAGGAACAGAGGGAATACAAATTTAAAACAAGTAATGCCAATATTAAAGATAAAGAAATACTGGAAACAGGAAAATGACATCTTGAGAGTACTGAAAGAAAATGCCACCACTTCTACCCAGCAAAAAAAATATCTTGTAAATACTTTTTATTCAATTACAGTTTACTTTCAATATTATTTTGTATTAGTTTCAGGTGTAAGCATAGTGGTTAGACAACCACATACTTTACAAAGTGTTTCCCCTGATATTTCTAGTACCCATCTGACACCATACCTAGTTTTCACAATATCATTAACCCATATACCCTATCTGTACTTTACATCCCCATGACTATTTTGTAACTACCAATTTGTACTTCATTTTAAGAGAAATAAAGCCAAAAGAATTTATCACCCACAGATCACTAAAAATAAAACACAGAGGTATAATAAGGTAATGAAGAACTAATGGAAGAGTTCTGCAAAATTGTCAGATATAAAACCAATATGCATAAAATGAGTAATATTCCTATGTACTGTAATCTGAATTGGAAAACAATGTACTAATTAAAAAAACAATACTGGTTGGGACAAAGCAGGTTTACAATTGGAAGTACATGAAATAGACTTTATTATTTTTTTCATCCTCACCTGAGGACATTTTCTTTCATTGCTTTTAGAGAGAGAGGAAGGGAGAGAGAGAAACATTGATGTGAGAAAAAAAAATTTTATTTTTTTAGTATATATATATATTATATATATATTTACATTTTTATTATTGTTCAAGTAGTTTTCTCCATTTTCCCACCACCACTTTCCCCACCCCATTCACCCCTACCTTCTACCCTCAATCCTTCTCCACTCTGACTTCGCCCATGGGTCCTTTATACATGTTCCTTGATGACCCTTCCCCTTCTTTCCCCTGTTATCACCCTCTCCCCTTCCCCTCTGGTCACCATGAGTTTGTTCTTTATTTCAATGTCTCTGGATCAATTTTGCTTGCTTGTTTTGTTGATTAGGTCCCACTTATAGGTGAGATCATATGTTATTTTTCTTTCACTGCCTGGCTTATTTCAGAATATAAATAAGGATGCATTCATTACCTTTTAGGATGTGTTAACATTTTAAAGATGTCAAGTTTCTCTAAAATTAATTAATTAATTTTAAATTATATTTTATTGATTATGCCATTAAAGTTGTCCCAATTTACCCCTTCTACCCCCTCCACCTAGCACCCCCCACTCAATCAGGCAATCCCCGCACCATAGTTCATGTCCATGGGTCATGCATACTGGTTCTTTGGCTACTCCATTTCCTATACTGTATACTGTACTTTACATCCCCATGGCTATTCTGTAACTGCCTACTTATACTTCTTAATCCCCTCACCTCTTCACCCATTCCCTCATACCCCCTCCCATCTGGCAACCATCAAAATCCTCTCCGTATTCATGATTCCGTCTCTGTTCTTCTTGTTAGCTTAGTTTGTTTTTTAGATTCAATTGTTGATAAATGTGTATTTATTGCCATTTTATTGTTCATAGTTTTGATCTTCTTCTTTTTCTTATATAAGTCCCTTTAACATTTCATCTAATAATGATTTGGTGATGATGAAATCCTTTAGATTTTTCTTGTCTGGGAAGCTCTTCATCTGCAGTTCGATTCTAAATATCTTTATTGGGTAGAGCAATCTTGGCTATAGGTCCCTGCTTTTCATGACTTTGAATTTTTTTTGACAATCCCTTCTAGCCAGCAAAGTTTCTTTTGAGAAATCAGCTGACAGTCTTATGGGAACTCCCTGGTAGGTAACACTTCTTTTCTCTTGCTGTTTTCAACATTCTCTCTTTATCTTTAACCTTTGGCATTTTAAGTATGATGTGTCTTGGAATGGACCTCTTTGTAACCATCTTGTTTGGGACTCTCCATACTTCCTGGACTTGCATGTCTATTTCATTCACCAAATTAGGGAAGTTTTCTTTCATTATTTTTTCAAATAAATTTTCAATTTCTTGCTCTTTCTCTTCATATCCTGGCACCCCTATGATGAGAATGTTGGAACACTTGAAAAGTTGTCCCAGAGGCTCCTTATACCACCTTTGGCTTTTTTGGATTCTTTTTTCTTCTTGTTGTTCTGATTGGTTGTTTTCTGCCTCCTTATGTTCCCAATCATTGATTTGTTTCTCAGCTTCATCCACTCCACTGTTGTTTTTCTGTAAATTGTTCTTTATTTCATTTAGCGTATCTTTCATTTCCAACTGGACCTTTTTTATGGACATGTTGAGGTCTTCACTAAGTTCCTTGAGCATCTTTCTAACCAGTATTTTGAACTCTGCATCTGATAGATTGTTCATCTCCGTTTTGTTTAGTTCTTTTTCTGGAGTTTTGATCTGTTCTTTCATTTGAGCCATGTTTCTCTGTCTCCTCATTTTGGCAGCCTCCCTGTGTATATTTCTATGTATTAGGTAGAGCTGCTATGACTCCATGACTTGATAGTGTTGCCTAATGCAGTAGGTGTCCTATAGAGTGGCACAGCCTCCCCTATCATCCCAGCTAGATACTCAAGGGGCACCCTTTGTGTGGGCTGAGTACACCCTCCTCTTGTAGTTGAGACTTGACAGCTCTTGGCAGGTCAATGGAAGGGATTTAACCAGGCTAGTCAGCTGCAAGGACTAGCTATGACCACTGTCCACCAACCCTCTGTGGAGGATCAGCTGTGTGGGCAGAATGTGGTAGCTGTTCATTGGGTATGCAGGCTCTTGGGTTTCCTCAGCGGTGCAGACCCAGGTCAGCCCCGACCTGTGTTTTAGCCTAGGCCACCCTGAATGATCTAAAGAATCTGAAATGGCTGCTACCTGTGCTGGGCTTGGACATTCCCAGGGGAAACCAAGTTGTGAATCTAGGCTGACTGCTGCTAGAACAGGACCTGGGGCCACTTACCAAGATGTAGTCAGGGAGGGCAGGGCTAGGGGTTCTCTGAGGCTGGCTGTTGCTTGTTTGAGAGGATTTGAGAAGTTGTGAAACATGAGCCAAGACCAGTCATTCATATGTTAAAGCAGCTTGGGTGGGCCCATTTGTTGGGTGGGACAGAGTCTCTGGGGATCTCCAGAGTGAGGAAAACAGTGTTAGCCAGGTTGATAGAGTCTCAGATATGGTACCAGCCAGCTAGTTCTGTGGCTCTGTGAGGAGAGTATTCAGAAAGAGGGACAATGGCTTCTGCCACATTTCTGTCTAAGAGAAAGCTGTCTACTAGCTCTTGCCTTGATGCCAGACACTTCAGTCTCTCCCTGTATGCCACTGGTTCCCTCCAAGCTGCCATCCTGGTACTATAGGTCAGAGCTGAGTCTGAGTAAGTTTCTTTGAGGATTCTTTAAAAGGAACTGCTTGGGAATCACTTCTCGACATTTTGGCTAAGATCAAGAGTAAAAGGTACTGCTTGGGACTCCAGAAGTTTCCTCCACAAATTCAATACCCACTGGTTTTTGCAGCCAAAAGTTATGGGGACTTATCTTCCTAGCACTGCAACCTTGACCTGGGGGGCCTGGTGTAGGACTAGGTCTTCTCACTCTGGAGATATTCCTCCCAAGTTTCTATTCACCACACATGCATGTGGGACCAGCCTGTTCCATTTCTCTCTCCCTCCTATCAATCTGGATGGATATGGTTTCTTTAATTATGTAGGTGTCAGACTTCCATTCAACTCAATTTCTGACAGATTTGAGTGATGGTTGTCCCATATTTTAGTTGTAATTTTGATGTGGTTGTGCAAGGATGTGAGCCATGTTTATCTATGTTGCCATCTTGACTAGAAGTCTAAAATTAATTTATAACATCAGTGCATTTCCTACAAAAGCTCATCAAGAATTTGCAGGAGCTTGATAAACTAATTCTAAAAACATATATGAAGGAAAAAATAAATAGCTAAGATATTTTTGGAAGAAAATAAAACAAAAGCTAAAGGTGCTTATCCTGCCAGATATTAAAATTAATTATAGTTATTGAGGACAGCAAAATCTTGTTAAAAACAGAATCAAGAAACAAAGTCCGAAACCAGAAAAATATTGGTCTTCCTTCATTCCTTCCTTTCTTCCTCCCTCTCCACTCCACCACACCCACAAATACTGGAAAAGAGGAGAATCAGAGAAAAGGCCTGGAGTCAGCAATAGGGTGTCAGAATTCAAGCTTGGGGAGATTTCCATGGCTTTATAATTAGGACACAAGGGTCACTGATGAAGGGGAGGAAACCATGTTACATATTCCTCAGAACAAGAAACATACCTGTGCAGTAGAGGAAAGACTCAAGATGTTCTAAAACAAAGAATTATCATGAACAATCCCCTGTGTTTAAATACAATTCCTAGTAATCCTCCCTTAACATCACTGATGGACTCTTGGAAACTGTTACTTTAAGCAAAATGAGGTATAATGAAACTAATTTTACCACAGGCTAGTTGACATAAACAAGAGAAAAATGACACAGCATATTACTAATCCAAAAAACATCACTAAACTTCTAAATAAAGACCCAAAACACTTCTTATATTAAACACTGAAATACATGTGAGCTACACATACACTGAATAATGATAAATAAAAAGAAATGAGATCATTATTTTCCAACCACGTATCCCAGTTTTGGGTCATGGGGGCTGGAGCCTGTCCCTGTATCTCAGGGCACCAGGCAGGAACCTACCCTGGGCAGGATGCCCTTCCTTCACAGGGCACATCACACTCAGACTAGGACAATTGGACACTCCAGTTTACTTCATGGGTACATCTCTGGGATGTGGGAGGAAACGAGAGTCCCTGCAGAAAACCCATGCAGATGTGGGGGAAATGAGCCAACTCCAAACAGATGGTGAACCCAGGGAGGAATCCATTTTTCTTCTCATCAACATGATAATGAGACTTACGGCCAAAATGGAGGTGTAGGTAGACACACTGTGCCTCCTCACACAACCAAAATAAGGACAACAACAATTTAGAAACAAAAAACAACTAATACCAATAGAAAATTGAACTGTATGTAAATCCAACAACCAAGGAGTTAAAGTAGACATATTTATCTAGACCAATAGGAGGGGCAGAGTCCAGCAGCTGGGTGGAGAGGGGTTGCCGGCAAAGCGGTGACTGGAGGACCTGGCTGTCCCTCATTGGTGCACAGATTAACCAGGTGAAACTGGGGAGTGAGACAGACTGCACAACCCAGGGTTCCAGCTTGGGGAAATAAAGCCTCAACACACAGATTGAAAACATCTGTGGGGTTCAGGCAGCAGTGGAAGAAACTCTCAGCCTCACAGGAGAGTTTCTTGGAGAGACCCACAGGGTCCTAGAATATACACAAACGCACCCACAGGAGAATCAGCACCAGAAGGGCCCAGTTTGCTTGGGGGAAGCGGCAGAAGGGACTAAAATCTGGCAGAGAGCGGAGCAAGCACCACTGTTCCCTCTCAGACCCCATCCCCACAAAAAGCATCACAACCCAGCAACTGGGTTGCCCCTCCCTGGTGAACACCTAAGGCTCCACCCCTCATACATAACAGGCACGCTGAGACAAAAAAAAATGGCCCAAATGAAAGAACAGATCAAAGCTTCAGAACAAATACAAATAAGCAATAAAGAAATAGCCAACCTATCAGATGCACACTTCAAAACACTGGTGATCAGGATGCTCACAGAATTGGTTGAATTTGGTTGCAAATTAGATGAAAAAATGAAGGCTATGCTAACTGAAATAGAGGAAAATGTACAGGGGACCAATAGTGATGGGAAGGAAATTGGAACTCAAATCAATGGAGTGGACCAGAAGGAAGAAAGAAACAACCAATCAGAAAAGAATGAAGAAATAAGAATTCAAAAAAATGAGGAGAAGCTTAGGAACCTCCAGGACATCTTTAAACATTCCAACATCTGAATTATAGGGATACCAGAAGAAGAAGAGGAAGAGCAACAAGTGAAAAAGTTATTTGAACAAATAATAAAGGAGAACTTCCCCAATCTGGCAAAGGAAATAATCTTCCAGGAAGTCCAGCAAGCTCAGAGAGTCCCAAAGAAGTTGGACCCGAGGAGAAACACACCAAGGCACATCATAATTACATTCCCAAGATGAAAGATAAGGAGAGAACCTTAAAAGCAGCAAGAGAAAAGGAGACAGTTATCTACAAAGGAGTTCCCATCAGACTGCCAGCTGATTTCTCAAAAGAGACCTTACAGGCAAGAAGGGGCTAGAAAGAAGTATTTGAAGTCATGAAAGACAAGGACCTACATCCAAGATTGCTCTATCCAGCAAAGCTTTCATTTAGAATGGAAGGGCAGATAAAGTGCTTCTCAGATAAGGTCAAGTTAAAGGAGTCTATCATCACCAAGCCCTTATTATATGAAATGTTAAAGGGACTTATCTCAGAAAAAGAAGATAGAAAACATGTACAGTAAAATGACAGCAAACTCACAATTATTAACAACCACACCTAAAACAAAAACAAACTAAGCAAACAACTAGAACAGGAACAGAACCACAGAAATGGAGATCACATGGAGGGTTAGCAACAGGGGAGTGGGAAGAGGAGAGAGGGGGAAAAGGTACAGAGAATAAGTAGCATAGATGGTAGGTAGAAAATAGACGGGGAGGGTAAGAATAGTATGGGAAATGTAGGAGATAAAGAATTTATAAGTATGACACAAGGACATGAACTAAAGGGGGAATGTGGGTAGGAGGGGGTGTGGGGGGGTGAAGGGGGGAAAATGAGACAACTATAATAATATAATCAATAAAATATATTTTTTAAAAATTTTAGAAAGAGGCAGGTAGTCCAGAGTGAAAATTACTGTTAACATGAAATTATTTGTGAATCCTCCCTCAAATAAAACTCATTAAAAAAATAAAAATCTAGAAAAAAACATGATAATGAAATGGCATTCAAGGAGGACCTGCTACATTACCAGGAGAACCAGATTCTATAATACAATCATATCTGCTTTGTCCTTATATTAACATTTACCTATGATTTTACAAAAATATGCTTCAGTTCATGAAAAACATCACATGAGAGGGTCGGGACTGAGTGGAAGTGGGCAAAGGGAGGAAAACTGGGGACATCTGTAATAGTGTCAACAATACAAAATTGAAAAAGAAAGAAAAACACCACATGGATATCACTTTAAATACCTACAGTCAATCCATAAGAATTAGATGATTATTAAAAGTTTGAGAAACACACAGGCCAGATTTCATGCTCTTTTTGTACCTCAAATTGTGACAAAGATGTCATTTATTTCTAGTTTAATTAAAATGCTGGCAGTAATCACATTTTGTTTCTTTCATATCAATAGGTATGTATGGTATTTTATTCCATAACTAAGTTGATAATCTTAATGAAAATTAATCAATTCAACTATTGTTTTTAGTTAAAATTCTAATCAAAGCTGGTATGAAGTCGAGTTTGCTCTCTCTCGGGATGATGTCGTGGTCAGCATAGGAGAAATTAATGTGGGACACTAAATAAACACCGGGCAACAGCAAGGTTTTCTTTTAGACTAACTTCAAGTACGAATCATTCTACATTGTTTCCAGATAGAACATCTAGATTTATTAAATACCATTTTGGTATGAGCCTGTCAATACTGTTCACTGTGATTTTTTTCCTTTCCACTTCTCTCAGATATATAACAAATCAATCTGCAATATTCATCTGTTCAAAATTTAGGCTCAGGAGAAAAAGTATGGAAAGTTCTCTGAAAAGCAGTGTCACCCATTTTTATGCAAAATAACTGAAAACATTCATTATTTCCTCATGCCTGAAATGAACCTTATGTTTTTATTAAAGAAAAACTCTTGCCTCATTTAAGCTAAGTCTAATTAAGCAAACTCACTTGTGTAAGTAAAATAGGCACATAAAGTAATTTATTTTTCATTTGAAGTAGAAAAAGTAAGTTTTATGGCACTGCCCACTGCCCCTTTAAGTATCATGCATTTGGTAACTTATATATTTATCTGTCATGCTGTTACAGGGTGCAGCCAAGAGGGAGGACCCCAAATAGGCATTTGAAATGGGGTCCAGAACTCAAGGTGTCCAGGAGATTTTAAGGTGTCTTCACCCCTTCCCCCACAGGTGTGAGTTGGGAGAAGGGGCACACAGAGCAAGAACATGCAGGGCAGCTTTGCAGCTAATCCATGGCATAGTCATTTAGCATACCTATAGCCTTTGGCTGGTCACTTAGATATGCTAAATAGCTATGGCCATGCTCAAGGCCAGGGGCATGGAAAGGGACCTCCCCACCAAGATGTGACTAGGGGGCAGGTCCCCTGAGTTACAGCGCCTACGTGGGAGCTGGGAGAAGATTGGCTCCAGGACATGGGGTGACACCTGCCCAGACCCAGGGTGGTGACCAGAAAAGCTGGAGAAGACAGCAGATTGAGGGCAAGTGTGCCCAAGTGTAGGAGGAGTCGGAAATGGGGCTGCAGAAGAAGATTGGCGCGGGCGATTTAAACCCAGACACGGCAGCCATTGAGGAGGGGGGAACCACGCAGCTTTGGACAGAGTGGGGACTCTCCCTTCCCACAGCCCTGAGGAGGGGGAACCACGCGGCTTTGGCAGAGTAGGGACTCTCCCTTCCCACAGCCCTGAGGAGGAGAACCACACAGCCTTGACAGAGTGGAGACTCCCGTGGCCCTGGGAGAGAGGACCACGTGCCTGTGCCAGCGTGGGGACCCCCACAGCTTTAGAAGGGGGAACCACCACCTGGTTTTAGCAGAGATCCTGGCGACTCAGCCGAGGGTGCCGGGAACCCAGGGAGGTCTCCCAGTCGAGATGGAGGACTAACTAAGAACCAGAGGACTGCCTGAGCCATGGACTTCTATTTCCTTTCCTGAGATATGGTACTCTGGACTGGGCAAAGGGGGAAGGAAGGAAAGACTGTGTGTTTGTGGGTGTTTTTAGGGACTTTAGGATTTTTGATAAAGACATTAGGTCACTACTTTAAGTTAGTATAGCATTAAATAAACATTTCCTTTCCTTTTCACGAATCTCTGGCATTGAGAGACATCTTTCCTAGGGTAGCGGACATAACGGACCCAGGGCCTTCTTTCAATAATAGTATATCATTCCAGGCCCCCCTTGTTGTGTTCTGGAACAATGCCATTATTATTTTTTCACATAAATCATAATGAAAACAGAGACTTTGTGACCAACTCAGAATGCAGTATTTGTGATGCAGTTAAAGTGGGCTGTTAAATTCAAAATCTGATTGGTATTCTGCCTTAAAAATGTGTACTGTAGAACCCTATGACAAAAGTTTGCATTAAGGGGAAATGGCACAAAAGCCCATACTGACAGATTTATTTGAATACACACCCCCTCACACAGGAAACACAATTACACTCAGAGTAAAATAAAATCATTGATTAAAGAGTGCTTTTTATATCTAGATTTCATTGTAACAAATTGAAAAAAATTGACTGATGATGTGATACACAGTCCACAGCAGTTTGCTGCTGGGCTCGCATTTCTGACTGACACCATCGGCTCTCTCCAGCCATTCTTTTCATCTCTTCGTCCAGAATCAACCAAACTCCCACAGGAGACATTTTTGAGCATTCCACATATACCAAAACTCAGAAGTGAGACAACAGCTGAGATCAGTCCACACAGTGACGTAGGACCCTACAAAGCCATTTAAATGAAGCCAGTGGCTCATTTTCTGAGCAGCTTTGATTCAATCAAGATACTATCTCAATACATTTTGGAAAATGAATGTATTTAATAATGGCAGTGAGAAAACATTCCAAGAGAACACTCTTTCTCAAGTGTCTAAATAATTAATTTACCAACATAAGAAATACTGCATATTTTTTAGCAAATTAAATTGGTGTGCTGGCTTTCCAAAAGACGGATAAAGCCCAACTGCTTTGCCTTCATCTTTAATGATTTGGGCCCAAATTACCTTTGCTATCAGCTTCTTACCCTTCTTGGGTACCTCAGTGTAGCTAAACTGTTTAATGGTCCTAAATCTCATCTCAGTACCATTGAACAGATATTCCCCTCATCTTGGTCATGTGCTTCCCCTCAAGCACTGATTTCCATGCACTGCATTAATCCTGTCAAAGTTCAAGGTCCAATTTGAAGGATGCCTCTGAGTCTGTGAGTGCTTACTATGACACATTTTGTGCTAAGTGCTTGATATATATTTTTTATTTTAATCTTTACAATCACTTTGAAATGGTAGCCATAATAGCTACTACCATTGAGTACTTACTACACAGTACCAAGTGTTTTTTAGCATGATTGTATTTAATTCTCACAAGCTAGTTTGTGTTTCCCATGCTACAGATGAGGAAGGGTGAGGCTTTGGATGTTAACTGTGGGAATGAGGAACTCCAGCTCTATGGTCTAAATCTGTATCCCAGCTCCACCACTTGTATCTTCCTAAGCAGCAGTTTCCTCAAATGTTGTGTGTGTGTGTGTGTGTGTGTGTGTGTGTGTGTGTGTGTGTGTGTGTGTCTCACAAGAGCTCTTTCACAGAACTGTCGTAAGCACTCAATGAAATCACCCACATAAAGTATCCTGCATAACATCTAGCACACAACATAAAATAGCTGGGTATTAGCTACCATTCCTTTTAGTTCTCCTCACAATATCTAGCACAGTGTTTCACATACGAGAGAAACAAAAAATGTATTAGTAATTAGAAAATGCTCCATCTTTTCTTAAAATGAATTTCTTTTACAAGTCAATTTAGCAAAGCAGTTTATGCCCCATAAATTTCAGATCATTAGAAAGCAAGATGTAAATTCAAAATGCATATGGGTTGAACTCACTGATGCATCCTTCCTCTCATCTGCTGCTAAAAGCAGCACAAGCAGTGTGGAGATGGTGCTGGAGCTTAACTTCAGAGGGACTGGAAAGCTATTTGCTTGGAAACACTCCTGGGTGTCAGAAGGCATAATATTCTACTCAAGCACATATTCTACTCAAGCACTTATCTGTAAAATTGATAAAATAATCAGCACCTACCCCCAAAAAAGTCTCTCTTAAAAAGCTTAATAATTTTTAAAAATGAAAACATGCAGGTACAAACCAAACACAAACTTTCAACTTTATTATAATCAAAAGGACCATTTAATAAATAAATAAATAAATAAATAAAATTTAATAATTTTAAATTCAATTCCAGTATTTTACTTAAAATTTATGCATAAATTCAGGCAATTTCTAAAGGTAAACATTCCTATCTTTTAACATGAATCAATATTTAAAAGGTTTTCATTTTAAATTTAATGCAAAACTACAAGAAAAATTTGAAGAACCCTTTGTTGATATTGATGCATTTAGAATTGCTCTTCTTTTTGGATATTCACATATCTTAGGATGTAATCACCATGCTACCATGCAAAGTTACCATACTATTATTCACTATATTCCCCCTCACCTTTGTTACCATGCCTCTACCCTCCACACATCGCCCTTGACAGAGAGCCCAGAAATAAACTCTTGTTTACATGGTGAATCAATCTACAACAAAGGAGGCAAGAATATGCAACAGAGAAATGAGAGTCTCTTCAATAAGTGGTATGGGAAAACTGGATACATGCAAAAAAAAAAACAAAACAAAAAAAAAACTGGACCACTCTCTTATACTATGTAAAAAATAAACTAAGTAAAATGGACTTTTACTTAAATGTATAACCTGAAACCACTGAACTCCTAGAAGAAAACCTAGATAGTAAACTATTTGACATCATTCTTAGGAATATCATTTCGGATATGCCCCCTGGAGAAAGGGAAACAAAAGCAAAAATAAATGAGACATCAAACTAAAACATTTCTGCACAGCAAAGGAAAACCATCAACAAAACAAAAAGACAATCTTCTGAATGGGAGAAGATGTTTGTAAATGATATATTCAATAAGGGGTTGATGCTCAAAATATGTAAGGAACTCATACGATTCTATAACAAAAAAATAAACAATCCAGTCAAAATATGGGCAGAGGACATAGACATTTCTCCAGAGGGTACATACAGATGACCAAGAGGCATCTGAAAAGATTCTCAATGTCACTAATCATCAGAGAAATGCACATCAAAACCACAGTGAGATATCATCACACCTGTCAGAATGGCTATCTTCAAAAAGTCAACAAACAGCAAGGCCAGGACTGATGGGGTACATTGTGCTACTGTGCACCATAGGTTTCCATAGACAAACAGTTTAGGTGAAAGGCAAATATAACTTTGTTTAGAAAGATAAAAGGAGTTTTGGTGTTGCATAAAATGTTGGGAATTGCATATTACTCAGGTTATTCATAACATAGATCATCCATCCATTTTTTGATATTTCCATGTTGTCTACAGTGGCAACTTCTGTGCTAGAACCTAGAAATACAGTGACAATATGTAGATCACGATTGTTGGGAACCGCCCTGACTGGTATCAGAGGCTGAAACCCCCGCCTAGGCTAAAGCTAAGGGAACGCCCTTGGAACCGTGAGCCAGCAAGGAGACAAAAGCTTGTCTTCCTGGCAGGAATACTGCTTCTGCTGCTTTATTCATGACTGAACCCCAAAAAGCTTGGTTGGTTAGCCAAAGATGGGTAAGATTCCCCACAGGGGGAACGACCTAAGACAGGCACGATCACTTTGGGAGGCCCCCCCAAAAGAAGGACTTGGGGGACTGCAGCAAAAGGGGGTGATGGACCCTCGCTCCTTGGTTTTGACATAGCCTGAGTTCTCAGCGTCTGGGAAAAAATCTCCTTATCTCTTGGTTACCTCATTCCCTTGCTCCACCTAAGCCTGAAACAATGACAGGGTGGTGCAGCTCTGTACTGAGAAGTGCGGATTCCCCAGGGTGATCAGGCCTAAGAAAGAATATGTAAATTACTGTGAAACCTTCTTTGTTTAGAATGCTCTCAGTTGAATGAGAAGGGTCTTAGGAGGAAGTTATTTTGTTCCTCAGTCTTACAGCTCTTTGACCCCCAACTCAATAGACCGGCAAAGTTCTTTGTTTTCTATGATTCCTTACTTCCCCCTAATGAGTACTGTACTTTACCTGAATTATTATGCAAAATGAGCCCAATAAAAGCAGGTATGGACGGTAAATCGGCGCGCTCCCCACTAGGGGGGGTGGCCATTTCGTCCCTACTTCCCCACAGAAACTAGTTTGTCTCTGTGCATGTGTTGTTTTTTCTCGCATGTTTATCATCGAGCCATCCACAGCGTTCCGTGGTCACTGCTGGCTGGTGACCCACGCGCAACATAGGATTCTCAATCCAAGGCTGTCTTGTGCTACATACCTCTTTTGAAAGAATCAATATTGTTTAAAACTCCATCATTAGCACCCTGCACACAACCATCTGAACATGCGGGCAAACCCACCCCGCAAGGTCCAACCCAATTACTATCCTGTGGAAAGCACAGCAAGGAAACAAGAAGTAAGACAACCAAGCTGTGTGTCAAGGAAGTAAAGCCTGAGTGTCGCTGTGTAGTCATGTGTCCACAGGTACCTTAGCCCTGCATTCAGGACCTCCTGGCTTCCTGCTGTCTTCAACTGATTGACAAATGGCAGCTACTTCTCTAGAAAGAAAGAACAACTTTCATCCTTCCAAAGTTTCTAGTAATACTCCTGCATTGGAGTCCACAATGACCAAGAAACCCTTTCAAAGCCTTAAGTGGACCCCTCATTTTTCTTCCATGTTCCTTAACCCTCATGGGTATTACATCTGAGCCCCAGAAGCTTTCATGGAGTTAACACAAACCCACCAATCTCTCTGTTGTGTACACTCAGGGCCCCTGTGCCCTGCCCAGCCACCACCTGCCTTCTCAGCCTGACTGGGTGCTTGGTGAAGGCAGCACCAGTGCATTCCCAGCCCTCAGAAGGCAGGTGCTAGTCACATTTTAGGCACCCATGTGGTTCTGAAGTAAACTGAACTCTTAAAGATGAAGCAGTTTAATCAGGTCTCATGAATCACAGTCAGGAGCTCGTCTTACCACCATTTCTTTTTCCACCTCATCGTAATTAGAGGTGCTCACACAAGTATATCCCTTGGACCCTGTGCTACCCCCCAGAAGCTTCCACCATAGCATGCCCTATGAGCATGCTTATCCTTCCCTCTCCAGGACCCTGCTGCAGCTCTGCAGGAAGAAAGCGTGTCTGCACTGCTTCTCTCTGTAATTCCCGGTACCAGAAGTGTGCCTGTGCTGAAATCTGCTGGCTGACTGAGGTATCCAAAGACGCCTTGTCTGTATTTTGCACAGGATGTAACAGGGCACTGAACAAACCCCAAACCAACCAAATCAAAGGTTAAGAGAAGAGAGAATGACAAAACTAGACTAACCTTAGTATTTAGCCTTCAAGAAAATCACCTAGAACATTTAGGTAATCCACCCAACTCACAACAGTTAGCACCAGAATCAAGACTTGAAAGTTAAATCTCTACTGAGTGCCAATGAGCCCAGAATTGTTCCATTTGTGGTACAAAACTTGATTTTTACACATGAAAAAAACTGAGACCCAGGAGACTAGAAAAATAATTTACATGAGGAACATCAAAGCACTGACTGTTTGAAGGGAATTATTGTGAATTCCAGGGGGATAAAGCTGGACAGTATCTATCTCACATTCTGAAAAACAAACTACTGGATTTTAGCTTTATTTTTTTTAATCAAAATATACTACCAAAACAGAATTTCTTAGAAGGTATGTGACAACAGTGATGAATCTGTCATGTGTACATCATTGGCTATTAAATTTGTACATTTCACCATTTTAGGCTGATTTTATTAACAGAACAGTTTCCAAGAATTCATAAGGCTGGAGATCAGTTCAAGTCTCCCCCTCACCCACCCCTCCATAGAGTCACCACCACTATGCCACAGCGTTAGACTACCAAGCAATCACAGCGTGCACAGGCTCTGGACCCTTGTTAATGCTATCAAAGATCACATTTAATCAATTTCTTCCCCCCCTTCCCATCATTTTCATTGGATCTATATCACAGGTGGCAAACACAAGGCCCACGGGCCAATCCACCTTGTTTTATCTGGCCCATCACCTTGTTTCTACCTGGCTGCAGCACTGAGCTCTCACTTAACTGTTAAGGAGTAGTTACATTTACACAGTCCTAAAATTACATTCAGCCCATTGAAGGTAATTGCAAGGCAATGTGGCCCCCAGTGAAAATGAGTTTGACACCCCTGATCTATATGCTGACTTCCCAAGTTCCTAAACAACTGGAGCATCCTAGTGGTACACAGTCATTAGAGGAGAAACGGGCATGACTGAAGATAATCGCCCACCAGCCCTGCCTTGACCATAAACAACAGGCAGAGACTAGGCCTGAGAACCAACCTCATCCCCCTAATGGGATGTGGAAGCCCCCTGAAGCTACATCATCATTGTACAATAAACTAAAAAATATCTGATTTCTAGATTAACTGCTAATTAGCAGTAATTTCTTTAATCGACGTGTCTTTGGTCCTACCCAGTCTCTAGGTTCTATACACAACCACCATGAAGTTCTTAAGACGACAAGAATAAGCAAGGAGCCAGGGCACACGTGCCTTTTGCTTCTCACCCACACACCACATTCAGCCCTTCCCAGTCAATCCAACTGGTGACCCTTCTAACAGCGAAACCCAGTGCGCATGCTTTCCTACAAGCTTCCCACCAAGGGAGTCACGTGTTTCTGAATACCAGGTTCAAAACATCTGTGCACAACCAGAGCAGCGTCCAGTAATATTCAATATGTCCTCAATAACATTCTAACACAGATCTACTGTTCTTGGAAGATTGTTGTGAAATGAAAGGTAGTATGTTATAAATTTATGAAAAACTACTTCCATCACCTTGTTATCAGCACCACCCATTCATTCAATAGGTATTTCAGAGCCTTCAGTTCTGAAGGCTCTGAATGGGTAAAGGTATTCTATAGCTTTCCAATTAACTGCTACATATTCACTCATTCATGTACCAATTCATTTTCTCAAAAAATATTCATTGAACTCCAGGTATGTATTGGATCCTGAGCACATGAACAAATATATAGCTCCAATTTCCAAAGACAGGGATTCTGAGGCTGATTAAAATTTGAGAGTCACTTGTGACGCTGGCTAGAAGTCAGGATTTTTCTGTCTTACCCTGAGAGACTTGGCTCTGCCAAGAATGGGATGTGAACCAGGAACCCACACTTTTGTCAAGCACCTCCAGGTGATTCTATTGCAAGTAGCCTTTAAACAGTGGTCTAAGAGAACTCAGACTATCCACAGAGAGAAATTTCAAGGATGCACCTGAAAGTCCAAATCAGTGCCAATGAACAGGACTACAGCACTTGACTGGACTGAAAAACCTGGCCACAGGTGCATGCAGAAGGCAGGCCTTAGAGTGATCACGAAAAGTGAAAACAGGAAAAATGGGAAAAATAGGTTTAAGGCAAACTACAAATGTTCCTTTGGATATATAACCAGGGAATCCGCTTAACATAGCAAGTGTGTTGTGCCAGACTGCCAGAAATCAGAGCCTTGGTTCTTTAAATCTCAATCTTCCCAAAGAATTCTTTAGAACCACACAGGCTGCATGGTTCTAAAGGATATAATATGACAATTTTAAGAGAAAGACTCACAAACACTGATTTCTGAAATAATAATTTATTGAAATTAAAACATGATTAGATTTTAGAGTTCATACAACCCCCTTATTTAGTGACTGCCCAAACTGGGGACCAGAATGGCCTTGTGACAAGGACCAGGTCGCACATTTCATGAACGACAGAACTAGGGCTAGAACCCAGGTCTCCTGGCTCCCAGTCATCCAATGCTGAGCAATCCTCAAACTGTAAAGGTCAACATCTGAATTGGCCTCCAGCTCCTCCATGAAAGCCACATCCTGAGCTCTGATGCAGATTCACACAGTCTGGACCAAAGGCATTGAGGGGAAGCAATTTAATTTTGTAGAAATTAATTAAAACATGTATATATTTCTATAGAAACATTTATTTCTATAAACAGCTGGTATTATATATATCACCATATGCTGTGTGAGAGTGACCATTATTTCTAAAAATGTTAAAGTTTCTCTGATGGAATTGGGTCCAAGATTGATTCTTAGCTGGCAACCTGTACAAAGCCTTGTTTCACATGGAAGATCTATAGAAGTGTAGCTGGCAAGATTTCACCCATTAATACTTAGTGCCCAATATGCAATTCTCCCATTAGCTGTACAAAAGCTACCCAGAACTTTTTGCTGGAAATTAAGGCTACCCACTCAAAAAAATTATCCAAACAAGCTGCTGAGTTTCTGCCTTCAAATATATGTTGTTACTCTATCTTCTCTCACCTTAAGATCATCATCAAATCAAAGTCAAAAGGTTTGAAGTCACCAAGTGAAGGTGTATCTTATTAGGTGGGACTCAGACTTCCAAATACTTACACACATAAGTTAAGATACACACAGAAGTTAAGACACACACACACACAAAGATTAAATTACCTGTCCATCTCCAGAGCTAGAGATGTATTTCTATGCATAGGATCGTGTTTGAGAAACAGACTAATGATTCTACTCCACTTGCAGCCAGTCAGAAGGTTCTATTTGGGTTAGGGATATTTAGGGAGGTGAGGGGAAGGCAGAGGAGTCACATACATCTTAAATGCCCATGTGCCAGAGACAGTGCTAACTGCTTGATCTAGTTTGGCTCCTTTAAACCACAACCCATAACTCTGAGTGATGTAGTCATGTCCATAAGAGAAGACTGAGACACAGGAGAGGTTAAGGTTCCCATGGTAACAAAGTCACATCTCCGATATTCAATGACTCGTGCTTTGTACTGCAGAAACATGTCCTCAGAGGGACAGCACTCCTCTGTCCCAACAGAACTCAGAGCTCCTATAACTCCTACACACACTTATCTTCACAGCAGCCCATGCAATGGCTAGAAAAAAAATTAAGAAATGTGAGGTACAAAGAAGTGAAAATACAGTAGAGGACACGCTAAAGCCATACCTTCCCAGAGCACTGTGGTATCACTGAGTCACTAGAACAGCAAAACGAAATAGTTCATGTGCAAATAACCACAGAGCCACTCTGGATGTCAGGTGTGTTCTGCTAAGGCCATCTGGAATCTCTATCTCAGGAGGTTTCCCTGGTTTTATCCTCTGTTTACATGGCTAGCACAGAAGGATGAAGGGGTATGGTAGGGTAATAAATACCTTTACCATCTCAGAATGCTATCAGAACACAGCCACAGCAATTTGTTTTTTTAATTGAAAATATTCACAGCATTACATACAAATTACACCACCAGAATTAAAAATCCCTAATCTTTAAGTTTATATTTTTCATACCAATGTGGTCACATTAAAAATACCTTGTAATTATTTTTTTAAGATTTTATTTATTTATTTTTAGAGAGAGGGGAAGGAAAGGAGAAAGAGAAGGAGAGAAACATCAATGTGTGGTTTCCTCTCAGGCACCCCCTACTGGGCACCTGGCCAGCAATCCAGGCATGTGCACTGACTGGGAATTGAACAGACAACCCTTTGGGTGACAGGCCTGTGTTCAATTCACTGAGCTACACCAGCCAGGACAAGTACTTTGTAATTACACTCACCATATTTTTCAGACTATAAGACATACCTTTCCCCCCCAAATTTGGGGGGAAATGGGGGTGCATCTTATAGTATGAAAGTAGCTTTATATTTACATTGGTGAAATATTATGTTATTTATGTTATTAAATATTTTACCACATTTTTTGCTTCAAAATTTTTTTTTTTATTTTCCTCCTCTAAAACCTAGGTGCATCTTATGGTCCAAAAACACAGTACTTAATTATTGTTGCTAATTTTAAAAATCAGATAACAGATGGGATCTGCTTGCTCTCACTTCACTCTGCCACTTTTCTTTCTCCAGCTGAGTCACTGTAGGCAAGAGGGTCAGTTTCTGGCCTTCACTTTAGAACAGCTCTCAGCTGGGCTACGAATGGAGAAACGAGCAGAGTGGTTGGAGATTGAGCATATCCTAAGAGCTCTGCCATTATTCCCCAAAGGGCAAGCTAGTCCTCTGCCTGTCAGAAGATGAGCTCCTGGGTACTAGCTAAGCTTTTGGTGACTTTTGTCACTGCAAGACGAATAAGAAGGAGCAGAACTGGAGGATGCCTTGTTGGTGGGTGCTAATAAGAAAACCACAGTTGGTGTTTTTGTCCCTCGAGTGTATTGAAAGAACACTGGCTTTGGAATCTGGCAGATTTTACTTGTCATCCAGTTCCTCTATTTAATGGCTGGAACACGTTTAATGTTTACAGCCTCTCTTACAGGGTGCTTGTGAGAATCACATGAGAGGAGGTGCACGCAGCACACAGTCCTGAGCTTGACACAGACTCAAGGACAAAGATGGTTGTCCTGGCTCAGAGCTCTGCCAGGAACACAAGCGGGGAGCAGGTGAGAAGGGAAGACAAGACCGAAATTATACAGTAAGGAGAGGCCATTTTCAAGGCCCACTCTCCTTGGACTCTTCCGAAAATTAAAGGATTTAGGAACCTGTGACAGGCAGAGCCAGTCCTCCCACAGAAGGTGGAAAAGACATATTGGAGGCCGTGCTTTGCAGCAGGGCTGTCAAATACTGAGAGAATCTGAAGAATGCTATGGAAGCTCCTCCTCAGAAAAATATATTTATATACACAGATAACATTTTGCCTTCAGTTTCAGGGAGTCCACAGATTTCCTAAGAACTCCTGATTTAATGACCCTCAGTTTACTGGTGATGGTTAGCTGGTGTGTGCCTGGATGTAACTGCACTAGATTGCCATTGTTTTACTTTAAAAAACAAGAACAACAATAACAAAAATACTACTGTTTGAAAAAATGCAAGCACAGGAAGCCTTTAACAAAATAAGAAAAACAAACGTGAAGCAGGAAATAGTAGAGAAGAGAACACGGCTCAACCACAGCCTTTCTGAAGCCACACTTCAGGATCAGCGAAGCTCCCAGAAGGGGCCCTGTGTGGTTCTCTAACCCCAGGACATCTCCTCAACTGCCCGTCACAAAGGTCCCCCTCAATATCACTGCTGGTGTTTCCAAACCGGCCCTTGGGCCAGAGGGAATCTGGAAATATTCATACGAGGTGAGATCCCGACATATGGAGGCAATAAAAGGAACAGGTAGATGCCGGATAGAGGTCAGAACCAAACCCCGACCTGCACCTGCTGAGGCAAATAAACATGGGCTCCCACAGGCTCCATCTGCTGTGTCCTAGGGCCAGAGCCTCCCTCTGTGAACCAAAACCAGAGAAACGAGTAATAACTCTCCCCCACCCCCTCCCTCTGCAAGAGAGCCCATCAACTCAGACAAGGGATATTGTGAGGAAGTTCAAAATAAAGACAAGGAGAAAAGAACATGTTTTCTGCTTTGCTTCGGCAACCACAGTAAGATGGATTTGAACAGTTTTCCCTAATTGCCTTGGGAGTAACCCTAGGGCTGGGACATATTGCCTGGGTCTGGTTGTCCATGAGGACAGAGAGAGACCTCAGCCCCTCTTTCACACTGAAAAAGTATACCCCCCTTTACGTGACACCCATAGAGGATGCTAATTAAGAAGGAAGAAATCTACCCCAACTCCTACCCCCAGCTAGTTCCATTCCTAGACCACTTCTGAAGGGCTTACTTGCCATGTTCAGCCTTTGAATTTCCAAGACCAAAGTGAATGAGTATGAAATTGAGGGATGGAAAGGCTGGGTTGAAGTCCTGCCACGCACAAGCTGTTTCCCCTTTGGTAAGTTACCCTCTTTGCCTAGTTTCCTCACCTGTAAAATGGAATTGATTGCTCCCTGATTACTACACAAGGATACTGTTGACAGGACCCCATGATGAGACGCATTGGAATACTTTTTAAATACCTCCAAACAGTAAGAAAATGTCAGAAACCATCAGGTAAATTGGTGGGGGTGCAGGTGGGGGACAATAAGAAAAGATGGATCATTCAAAGCCACACAATTAAGATTCTGCGCACTCACACAGCAGTACAAGGTGGGGGCTCCCAGACCGGGATCCAGACAACAACAGACATGAACTAAATGTCATCCATAGGCTGCCCTCACCCTGGGAGCCAGGACATCCTCCTCTCAACTTCTCCCCTCGTGTATCCACACCCGAGGATCCAATGTTAAAGGAGGGCCTGAACAGCCTGGAGAGAAAGCATGACAACTAAAGGTACATGCATGCAAGAGGACCAGGACATGCATGTTCATTAGAACACAGGCCAGACACCTCCCAAAAGATGGCCAGAGGGAAAGGAACACCATCTGTTGAGCTAACTCTAGCCAAGGCTTATGAATAAATTAACTACAAGAACAATCTTCATCTCAGACATACTCTGAATACACTCACATATTATTCACTCACCAATTGTGAATCAAAACTTCCCTTCTTAATTACCCTAACATTTCTACTTGATCCAAAATTCATTGGCCAAGCAGTTGGCAGTTTCCAAAACCTCAACCTCGCACCTGCAAATGCGGTACCCTTTCTCCACCAAGGGGAACCTGGGCTCCTCAAAGAAATGCCTGATTTCAGGGTTGGGGCAGAGTAGGTACAATGGAAGCCTAAAACATCTCATTGTGCCAGAATGCAAAAAAAGTTCTCAAAAAATATTGGGGAAACAATACATAGACACAAGAGTCGGTTTGAAGGGGCTTCCACTGGACATCTCTGGCACAATCTGCACATCAGAGAAACTGAGTTCAGCCCTGGCTGGTGTGGTTCAGTGGACTGAAAGCCAGCCTGTGAACCTCTTAAGAGGTCACTGGTTCAATTTCTTGTCACTGCACATGCCTGGGTGCGGGCCAGGCTCCCCTCTGGGGGTGTGCGAGAGGCAATTAACTGATGTTTCCCACTCATCAATGTTTCTCTCCTTCTCCTTCTCCCTCCTTTCCCCTCTCTCTGAAAATAAATAAATAAACTTTGAAAAACACTGAGTTCAGTAGTGACTTGGAAACCGCTGGAAGACAGGAATTCATGAGTCCACACCAATAACAGATGAGAGAGAGACGGGTGTACAGACAGGCAGACAGACACCAAGGGAGAGCTCCTGATTCCAGTGCAATGCCGAAAGCTGACTGGCAAACATGGAAGGAGTACTGAGTTGAAAGGTTGTGGTTCTGCACTTATTATAGGAAAGATTGGACCCAGTAAAAATCACCAGTGGAAACTAAACATTGTCATTGATTTTGATGAGGAGAAAACCTGCATGATGTTAAAGTGTTTCCTTAAATATTGAGAGGGAAAAGAAGACAGTAATTACACAGTCAGGAAACTGGGCAACACCTTGACAGAGTGACGGAAGTCATCCCCACCAATGGGCATCATTTACCTCCAGATGTGATGTCCTGAGAAGGACACAGGCTCACCTATTAAATATCCCAACTGAGATTGTATAACCTGAAACTAATCATGAGAAAACATCAAAAAAAAAAAAACTGAGGACCATTCTGCCCTTTTTTTAGGGCTAAGAGATATATATCTTAAAAACTGTCAATGTCCTAAAAGATAAAACAAAACTGTTGAAGTGTTTCAGCCTAAGAAAGCTCATGAATGAAATGAAAAGAAACACCTCCCTCTAGACTAGATCCTGTGCTGGAGGGCACACTATTATAAAAGGCCTCACTGACTTAACTAGCCAAGTTAGAGTATAAATGTTAGATTTATTTTCTTTTAAAAGTAACAAATATTAAAGCTAAATGTACTGAAGCTGATCATTATACTGAGATTATATGAGAGATTATCCCAATTCTTAGAAAAAAATATTTAGATATTTGGAGGTGAAGGTATGATGTATGTAACATCCTCAAAATGGGCCAGAAAAACACATTGTGTGTGTATATGTAGGTTTGTAGGATGAAATGATAAAGCAGTAAGTGAGGTTAAATTTTAATAGCAGGTGATTCTGGATTGAAGGTATACAGGTATTCTTTGTACTTCTGTAAATTTAAAATTACTCCCAAAGAAAAAGAAAAAACAAGCAAGATACACACATACTCTCATCCTCTGATTACAGTACATTGTTCTTCAAACATTATAATGTCTTATCATCCAAAACATCATTCTATTCCAAATTCCCTAGTTCACTGACTTCTTCATGGGGGTTCTTCAAATCACTCTCCAAAATCAGTAGGTCTCTTGTTCTCAGTCTACATACTGGCCTATGAAGTCTCTCGTTCACATCTGAGGTCTGAACCACACATGAACATGATGCCATCAAGTCCTTATTTCCAACCACTCTCCTTACTGCACTTCTCCACCTAGATTCCTACAAGCTCCTCCAACACAACCCAGCATGGCCAGGACACAGGGTCTAGACCTGAGGAACATTCAGCCATAGCTTGGGACCTGATAAAAGTAATGTCACAAGACACCAACCCCTTAGTCCTCACTCTTACTTGCCACTTGGGGCCCCTGCAGATGGAAGGGAAAGGAGAAAGAACAGAACTAGTGCTTTGTTTCACTCTTCCAAACAACCACAAGCTAAAGGAGAATGATTGCCTAAAACCTCAAGAGAAATGGAAGACTGAGAAAAGAGCAGGTATAATTTCAGTCTGCAATACAAGAGTCAGTAGGGTCTTCACTCTCAAAAACCACAGCAGGAGATATCCCAATTTCAAGTCTTTGTTCTCACATACCAAGTGCATACCCTGCAAAATAAAGGACCAGCAGGTGAGGCTTGAGATCCATCATTCTTTACCCACCGTGGCTGCTTCTAACCTTCCTCCTTTTGAAAATTAGAAATCAAGGGCACGCACTTTCTCAGGAAAGAAAATAGGCCCAGGGCTGCATCAGAGAACTGCAGGTGTTAGCCAATCTCAGTTAATACTTTTTTACACCTTCAGTTGGTATCACTTTTTTCTAATCTTTATAGACAGATACAAAAAATGTGTTGAGGGCATGTATGATGGAACAGAGGCCATACTACAGGTAGAGGCTGAATCTGGAAACGAGCTTTGTCACTCACAAGTGGCCTGAGCACCCAGTTCCAAATGTCCCTTTCACTATGGAAACACTTTTAATCAAGCTACTTCTTCAGAAATCCTCTCCCTCTTAAGAAAGCTACTGAAATTACTACCCAGCCCCTGGCAGATCTCTGACTAAGAACTGGAAGCCATCCTCCCATTTGGACATTGCAGATGGCTTATTTGCATATTACCATTCTTCTAGCTGATGATTATTTAGGGGGGCATCGGAAGAAGCAGATGGGTGGACAAACTTTTTTTTAATGTGTCACTCTGGTGAGTAACCAGGCTAATAAGTAATCCATAAATAATAAACTTTCATAACAACTCATAATGCAAATTCATTAAAAGGTCACAAAGAGAAGATCAGTTTATGAATGCAGAATGACAGACAGAGGCATACCCTGATTCTAGTTTTCCCAAAATTTACATTTGGGAATAATCCCAAAAAGCCAGGTCCCATGGCTCTGGAGGCAGGAATTAGTAACTTCAATAAAATTACACAAAACAGGGACAGTGGCTATGGAAAATCAAGAAGAAAAAATTATAGAAATTAAATATTGGACAGTGAATTTTTTTAGAGGGCAAAGTAGAAAATAAAGTAGAAAAATGAAGATAGTTATGATGATAATTTTGATCAAAAATCATTGTCATGTTGCTATAAATAACCAGACAATTTAAAGTAAAATTTGTTTTGCTCCTGAATTATCCACATAATAGCTTTAATTCTCCATTTATCACAGAGAGACAGGCAAAATGTACACTGAAAAAATAGCCATCTTACAGTCAATTCCAGCTGTCTCTCACACCTACAGCCAGACTTTGGCAAACTTAATCTCAAATAACTTTAAATGTCATCCTAGCATCAATACTTTGACAGAGTTAAAGAACAATGCTCATCATCTCCACACTCTTATCTGATGAGATCTGTAAAAATTTTGGCAATATTCTGAGTGAATTCTTGGCAATATTTGGTGTGAATCAGGTATTGATCATAAAGAAATAAAGACACGGTATACAAAGCCATCATATTATGGTGATTATAGGATTTTTTGTTATACAAAGTAGGACATGAATGATGGAGTCACAGAGATCATCAGGACAGCACTCAACACACAGGCCGACTGAGAGGCAAACCTGCATGTACTTGGCGGATGCTAAGTGAGCACAAAAAAAGTAATTTCACAATACGCACTCAGATCTAGTAACTTTAGTTCTGATCTACCTTCAAGGAAATAATCATTCCTGAATGCTTGAAGTGTTTTATGCACAAAGACATTAACTGTAAAATTATCTATATGAAAGAAAAAATGTCAATAACCCATCCATTCACAGATAACCAATTATGCAAATAATGGTACAATCACATTACAAAGTTGTCTACAAGCATTAAAATGAGTGTTGATTTTGTCAACATCTTTAAAAGCTACAAAGTTTTCTTATGAAGTAGACATTGTAAGTATTGAAATTATTTTTTGATAAATTAACTACCATGGCAAATTTTGTGAGCCTCAAAGCTCACCAAAGTTTTCCTCAATAATTTGGAGATAAAGGCCTTCTGAGCATCTCCATTTTTCAGGTCCCTCCCATCTAACCAATCTCCACCTCCCCTCTTTCTCTCCTGGTCTTCCCCAACCAATTTATGTTGACACCATCTAGCAAGTCACTCACTCTGGAAAACCTAGGCTTGTCGCTCTTCCTTCACATTCAACCACCAAGCCTGATGAATTTCTTTTTTTTTTTAACTTTTTAAAAAAGATGTTATTTATTTATTTTTAGAGAGGGAAGGGAGGGAGAAAGAGAGAGAGAGAGAGAGAAACATCAATGTGCAGTTGCTGGGGGCCACAGCCTGCAACCTAGGCATGTACCCTGACTGGGAATCAAACCTGTGACACTTTGGGAATTTCTTCTTGATAAACTTTTATGATATTTCCATCTCTCTCCAACCCCACTGCTGGACTGTCAGCTAAAGCCACCACTTTCTCATGCCCCGAATATTGCACTAACCCCCTAGGGCTACCCCTCAAATGGGCAAAGTCAGGCTTTGCTTGGGTTCAGATCCTAGTTCAACTGCTCAGTAGCTGTTTGTCTATGATCATGTTACTTACATTCCCTGTGCTTCTCTCATCAGTTAACTGTAAATAATAATAGCTACATGCAAAAAAATGAAATGACCACATTTCATTTACATCATACACAAAAATAAACTCAAGATGGATAAAAGATTTAAGTGTAAGTCATGACACATAAAAGTCCTAGAGGAGAACATAGGCAGGAAAATCTCAGATATTGCACACAGCAATATTTTCACTGATATGTCCCCTAGAGCAAGGGACATAAAGAATAAACAAATGGGACTTCATCAAAATAAAAAGCTTCTGCATGGCTAAAGAAAACATCAGCAAAATGAAAAAGGAAAAACTGTATGGGAAAATATATTTGCAAATGATACTTTAGATAAGGGTTTGATCTCCAAAATACATAAAGAACTCACACAACTCTAGTCCAGAAAGACAAATAACCCAATTAAAAAATGGACAAAGGATCTGAACAGCCACTTCTATAAGCCCAAGGAGGGCTTACAGAGCGCCCAGAGACATATGAAAGGATGTTCAGCATCACTAGCCATCAGAGAGATGCAAACTAAAACCACAGTGAGATACCACTTCGCACTGGTCAGAATGGCCATCATAAACAAACCAACAAACAATAAGTGATGGTGAGGTGGTGGAGAAAAGGGAACCCTAGTGCACTGTTGGTGGGAATGCAGACTGGGGCAGCCACTGTGGAAGCAGTATGGAATGTCCTCAGAAAACTAAAACTGGAACTGCCTTTTGACCCAGCAATTCCACTGCTGGGATTATACACTAAGGATCCTGAAACACCAATTCAAAAGAATCTATACACCCCAATGTTCATAGCAGCACAATTTACAATAGCCAAGTGCTGGAGGCAGAGAGAAGAGAAGGGAGAGGGATAATGGGGGAAAATTATTCCCCATTAATTTCCCCCAATAAGAAGGGAAGGGCCATCAAGGAACATGTATAAAGGACACATGGACAAAGCCAAAGGTTGGGGATAGGTTTGAGGGTGGGAGGCAGAGATGAGTGGAGTGGGGAGGATGCGGGGGGAGGGGGGAATAAAGACAATTATACTCAACAATAAAAAATTATAATAAAATAAAAATAATAGTAGTACCTACCTTACAGGGTTGTTGTGAGGGATGAGTCAATATATGTAAGCAGTTAGAATGATGCCTGACACCTAAGAAGCTCTACCAGGGTTTGCTATTATTGTATAATAAATGTACTCCTCACTGCATGCCCAACACCAAGTGCAGTGTGTGGCATGTAGGAGACGCCCCATAAACATTTACTAAATGGGTATTTACTGATCACATATCAATACTATGCTGACCAAAGTATCCCCTAATGCAGTGTACACTCATTTCCTCCAACACTTCATAATAATGTGAAATGGAGTCACAATTTAACATCATGAATCAAACTGAAAATAAAATGGCTGCAAATGCAATTTTTTGAAATTTAAAGTTTTAAAAATCAGTTGTTCCAACTACTTAATTTGGGTGCTTTTTTTCCTGTGAAAATTGTTTTTATTTTTATTTCTAGTTTTCTGAAAAATGAAAAATCATATTAAATGTCCAGTCATCTGTCCATCTTCTCAGAAAACACCAGCTACTGCATCTCAGAATCGGAAATAGAGAAAAACTGTTTTAACAATCAATGCTAATGAGAGTGAAGTGCTTGCCGATGGGAGCATAAACTGGTATGTTCTGCAGAATAGACGAAGAGTCTGTAAAAGTTATACGCACTAACGATTCCCTTTAGAGCATTCCCTAAAGAACTAATCAAGCCCTGGCTGGTGTAGATCAGTGGATTGAGTGCGGGCTGGGAACAAAAGTGTCGCAGGTTCGATTCCCAGTCAGGGTACATGCCTGGGTTGCAGGCCATGACCCCCAGCAACCGCCCATTGATGTTTCTCTCTTTATCTCCCACCCTTCCCTCTCTAAAAATAAATAACTAAAATCTTTAAAAAAAAAGAAAGAAAAGAAATTCTTGATTCAATTAATTTGGTGTCTTGACTTGTACTAAGGAATAAAATGATTTTAAAATAAAGAAGTAATCAGAGATATGGACAAATATTAGATCTAAACTTGCTCATGCCAGTGTTCTACTGTGAAAAACTGAAAACAGCCTAAATGCCAACAATAGAAAACTGTTTAAATAAATTACAGTTAACTCAACTATTCTTCTAAATGTTGAAGCAGTCAGTTAACAATCAGACTTTTGAAAAATACTTAAGACAAATATTTATGTTAAGCCACAGAGAGTGGGGCCCAGGGGTTGGGAGAGGTAGACTGTAAGGAAACAGAAACAGCAGCCCCGTCTATATCTAGTTGCTGAGATTGTGGATGATTTCCTTCTTTGTGCCAGAGATCTAAGCCCAGCCCTGCCATTTACCAGGTATGGGGTGTTGGGTAGGTTACTGTGCCAGTTTCCTCACTGGGAAGCAGAAACAGCGTTTTGAAGGTTAGTTAACACAAGTAATGTGTTGAGAACAGTCACTGGCAAACAGCACTGCACAGATGAAATTCTTCTCAATGACCTTAAGTCTTTTGGGGAATTAAAAAAATCAATAAGCATTACTAATGGTTGCTAATTTCTTAAAAGAAACCAAATTTGGTGAAAATTTAGATTGATATATAAATTCACAATCCCTTATCAGAATCCTTTGGGGCTTCAAGTATTTCAAATACAACATTTTTCAGATTTTTAGAAAGATGATATAGTGCAGTGGGCATTCGTATAGAAAACCAGAAGACAAGTCTACAATCAAACACACTGACCATAAGTCAATGAAGATGAGGTATTACTGTTAAATAAATTAAGAAGGACCTTTATATTTTCAGAGCTTTTTAAATGGCAAAAATGTGAGTAAGGGGTCCTGAATCTGTACTATCAAATGCTGGTGTCACGAAAGCACAGCAGTGCACAATGGCACATAGCTGATTTACATCATTTCAGATGCTTGGACAGAGAAATAATGACAATTTACTCAGTCCCCAACCCTGGCAGTGTCCCACTGGAGCAGATTTATCAATGGGTTACTGCTGACATTTTGGACAGGGCGATTCTTTGCTGTGTTTTGTCCAGTGCCGTGTAGGAGGTTTAGCAGCACCCCTTGTTTCTACCGACTGCCAACAGCACTTCCCAGTTGTGAATAATCAAAATGTCTCCAGACAGGCCAAATATCCCCGGGGGAATAAGGGGAAGAAAATAATCCCCAGGTGAAATCAGTGCACTAGAGGAAAAAAAATAGCACTTTCCTCTCCATATTCCACAACAGAACTCCAAACTGAAGCTTCTCCTGGACTGCTGCTTATTTTATAAAGTCTTACCACTCTCCTTTACCCACTACTACACCCACACCCTAGCAAAATGAACTCCCTGCTTTTGTCCCCAAGTACAATATGATTCCACAACTCCAGGCTTCAGTTCACACTGGGCTCCACCCAAAATGTTTGATCTCACCTACCTTCACATCCACCAGCAAAAGATGGTCCTGACACACAGCTTTCCAAATAAGGTGTGTTTCACGGTAAGTACAGGGACCAGAAAACTAATCAAGCTATAGGTGTCCAGAAACATGATTCCAAAGGCAAGCAGTCTGTCTGCTGAAAAACCAAATGTTTAGCTAGCTTTCGGTATGTATGGAACTGGGAAGATGGGAGATCGCACAGGTCATCATTTCCCTGTTTTTATTTTGTTTTGTTCTGGGGGAGGGGACGTTTACAGAAACTGGCTTGACAGATGTTAACAGGCATCTTGAAATATGTGATCCTCAAATAAGTCTGAAAAGTGATCTCTGGCAGTTTGTTGCTGTTAACTGTTAAAACCACATGAGTGCTTTAAGTCTTTAATATGCTAACTCTTTCATGAAGCTCCAGGAGAAAATAGAGAATACTACATTTTCCAAGCTTATTTGGCCATTAAACTCCATTTCCTTCTCCAGTAACACCTGCTTCCCTGATGAGGACTCCAAGAAGCCCAGTCTTGGAATCAATGACAAAACCCTACCTTCCATGGACAATCCTAAAACCAGCTTTCAACTACTGGTTTCCACTCCTTTCTAAACAAATTAACTATGTGTGCAATTTTATAAATTGCAGCATTGTTCAACCCTAGCAATCAATGGGGTGACAGATGTCACAGCCAGATCACCCTCACATCCACAGCATTGTTCAAAGGAGCAAATTGGAAACATCTTAAATGGCTACCAGTAGCAAATTGGTTAAGTAAGTTACAACAGAATACTACCCAACATGAAACAAGGAGAATACTCAGGGTACAGACACAGAATAATTTACAAAGTACATAAAGTGAAAACAACCAAACACAGACAGAATAGTATATTTTGTATGCCTCTATTTGTGTAAGAAAAGAAGGGAGAAAAATGAAAACAAACATACAAATTTGCCAGCATATGCTCATTTTGGAGACACACGATAATGGTAACACTGGCTGCCTTGGGGGGAGGGGACTAGTGGCGGGGGGAGGGGGGTAGAATACAGGCATCAGTGTCTGACCTTTTGTACTAGCTGACGGTATTATCTATTCAAAAAGAAAATTAAAGTTAAAGATAATTATATAAATTAACTTCACCAGTCTCCTTAGAATAGAAATTAGAGTTAAGATGCAATAATCTACTAAAATTACAGGCTCTAATAGTGAAGAGTTAAAGCAAGGAACTTACTAAATCAATGATATGATGCAGAAGGCTGATACCTTCTTGTTTTTTAAATGATAAATAAAGGAGAAAACACTTTTTGATAAAGCAGCAATGATATTTTATTCCTCTTCCTCATTTCACAAAGGTTCATAATCTAGCAATTCACTTTGCTTTCTCATTCATAGCCTCCTCCAACTCCCAAGCCCTCACCCTCCTTCCTCCCTCCTTCACCACTTCAAAAAAATAATAATAAAGATAAAAATACCACCTTCACAAAAATTACGACAGCTTCTTTTATTAGGTTAGTGCATATGGAATTCATTTTGGCAGATTTCTCCTTGTTGACTCCAATTTTTAAAAAGTATTACTACAACCAATTAGCTGCAGTTGAAGTTGTACCCATACATTATGTTTACCCACCATGGAACAAAAATGCAGCTGCCACCTTCCTGAAAAATGGGTCACTGATTCACTGCATATGTCATAGAAAGTCAGCAGGCCCCCTGGCTAGCACCATATTTTCTTTTTTAAAAAACTGTAGTTTCCTAGGTTATCTCTTTCCCAGGAACCAAAGTGCTTCATCCACTGTGTGATACAGGTTTACACAAAATAGCTTAGTCAACAAATTCTTCTCAATAAATTAAGGCTGATGTAGGATAAATAAAATGGTGGGTAAGTAACACTCTGCTACAGAACAAAGACCTCATTAATAAGAAGGACCTCAAGAAAGCAGAATGCTCACTGCCTCAGAACCTCCGTTCCCATGAACACCTCTCTGGGTCCCACCGCTGAGCACAGTTTCCGCTTTCTCCCTCAGAGAGCACAGCCTGCCCTGCAGGAGAGAGTGAAATGGTGCAAAGCTACCAGGGCAATGTCTCCACTGATTAAAATGATTATATAATTTGACTGGGTTCTACAAGAAACCTGGGTTCAATATTTTCTATAAAAAAGAAAATTATTTTATATTTCACAATGATGATATATTAATAGATGGAAATAAAAATATGGTGTTATAAAAAGAAAATTCAAAGATGGAAAGGTTATGCATTTTAAGGCTGAATTTATTCATAGAAAACAGAGATGGTCAACTGTATGATTTTATTTGAGAATTGCTAAAAGGTCCCAGAAAACGATTCTAGTAAAATACACTCTGGGCAGATCCATAGCCTCAACCTGTCAGTGCTCACCAGAAAGTCAACCTTTGACTCACCAAATTGTGCAAGAAACACAATGGGGTGCTTGCTACCAGCTACTTAGCACCTGGGAGCAGGCAGCACACAGCCAAATGGTCCAGAGTAGTTGGGAGGGGCCGCAAACACAGAGGACCCTCAGATCAGGGAGGGCAGGGCATTCTCAGATGGACCAGATGGGGTATCCGCCCCAATAAAGTGATTTCGTTGGTATCTGGGATCCTCTGAGGGTCCCTGGAGGCCAGGGAAGCTCATCCCTGAACCTGGAAATGATACTGTATAGCCAATTGGATACAAAGCAATTTGAATCATAACCTTTCTGGGCCTCAGTTTCTCCATTTATCAAGTAGCTGTGGTACTTTATATAACATTCCCTGACACATAAGGGTTCTCAATGAATGTTCATTGCCTGCTCTCTTTCCACCGAGTTTGACCTATTATAAAAAATAGCTATCCGGTCCCAATCCCAGGGCCACCAAAGATACTGACACAGATCTTAATAGGCCAGCCCAGCCTGCTGCCTGAAATGCAGCCAAGTCAATTTCCTTGACATGAGGGTTTAATCCAGTCTTTGCCATTTCCTCCCACAGAGGGATCTGGCTAAATCAGTCATGTTAATTTCCAAGTTGGAAAGGGGCAAGGATTTGTATGTTTTGTTCTCTTTTCAGAAACCATGCGTTTTCAGCATTACAAACACAAATGCACCTACGTACAATGGTAACTTTGTCAGGACACTGAGACATTTTCTGATAAAGCACTTTATAGCACTTAGAAATGCAGTCATCAGGTTAAAGAAAGAACTTGTATCCCAAAGAGATCTGTTAAGAAAGCATGTCCCCAAATGTTGAAAAGATAGATAAATGGCATTTTGCCCAGAGCCTTCTCAAATGGAGCCAAATAATCCAGTCTACCCACCAAAGAGAGGGAGGAGACAAGAGTATAAAGGAAATACAAAATCCTTTAGAAAGCGGCCATACAAGGTCTCCAGTATTGTCGTCAGTCATTTGATAGACCAGGCAGCCAGCCAAGTAAGTCACTGGTAATTTAGTGGCACTGAGATGAGCTTGGGGAGGAGAGAAGAGGAAAAGGGAAAGCTTTTCACATTGCTGAAACCAAAATAGGAATTTTCAAATGACTGTGTAACATCCTCAGAACAATGAAATACTAAAACAACTTCTGTACAGGCATGAAAACCTCTCCCTGCTGTTCCTGTCCTGGGCATGACACACTGCGTACATTATGAAATGATCACTGAAAAGCCCAAGAACCAAGCAAAGATTTTCTCTGATAGGCAAGGTATTCTGCATAACGGATTTCTTAAAAGGCCATTAAATATCTAAAGGAAAACAAATGTGTCCTTTTTTAGACAAATAAAAATTTCAGAGCTTAGCACAGACAACAAAGGAAAGAATGCTGTCTTCTGGAAGCTTCAAATGACTGAACATTCCAAACTGCAGGGAACAGACTGTTTGGGGGAGGGACAGTGGTTGTGGTTTCTTGCCAAAAATATAGCCATTGTTGTTATTTATCTGAACACAATATTTTGTCATGTTAATTTTCACCAACATCAGCTGGATATTTTGTGAAGACAGGCAGTTTTCAGCAAAGCAGGAAAAGCATACCACTGCTTTTATTTTAAAAAAAAAGTTAAAAATTAAAGAATGAAAACTTCATTTGAAAAGTAAGTGAAAAATACTAACATTTTGCTTCCTCAATTGAAAGCATGTAACAATGCTCCTAGTATTTCACTGTCTCACAGTTCTCAGCTCCTAGAGCTTTGTGGCATTAGAAAAGCAACAGTTGCACTAAGAAATTACTCTTGTTGACTTTTAATGTACAAGAAAGACTGTCTCAACCTCAGCAAGGCTAAAAAAAGGCGACATCTCTACTCCTGCTCAAAATAAGCTTAAGTAAAATGATAGTTTAAACAAAAAGGAATTAAGTATCAACAAATGTTACAACAGAGATAAAGCCTGAAAACATTAAGTGAGACAATTCAGACACAAAGGACCACACACTGTACTTCTCTCACATGTAAAATGTACAGAAGAGGCTAACCCAATCCAAGACGGCAGAAGTGCATTAGTGATTGTCAGGGGCTTCTGAGAAGGAGGTGGGCATTGGAGGGAAATTGCCAGTATGTGCTAAGGAGTATGAAGTTTCTGGGATGATAAAAATGTTTAAAATGGATTGTGTCAATGGTTACACAAGTCTGTGAATATATTAAAAACCATTTAATTGTCACTTTAAATGAGTGAAATATATGGTTTGTGAATTATATCTTATTCAATCTGTTATTTGCTTAGGCAAATACACTCAGCAAAGTTAACCAGACATGTTCTGAGAGGTGGCAAAAGCGTTCACCTGTGTTTTAGAGAATCATCAGCTTCTTGCAAGAATATCAGTGTGAAATCATGAACTTAATAATAAGGAGCTCAGTTATCGGTCATGGAGACTCAGACATGAGGTCCTGTACTCAATTCACACACACCTCAAGAACACTACTGCAATAACATGAAATTCAGGGTCTCTGCTTATGCTGTGGCCAAAAGCAACTGAAGCTTGAATTTTATTAAATTGTAGCACCCCAAGGGAAAGACAAAACTTATATTTCTGCAGAATTTATTTCAGTTTTCATGACCAATTTCAAGCAAAAGCAAAAAATGAAAAAAAAATGTACTATATGTTTATTGTGGACCCATACTTATCCCATAAAAATTAACATCGGGGGGTGCAAGATAGGGGTGGAGTGGGTGGAAGGTATACTCACCTCCTCCCAGGACCAAACTGGAATTACAACTAAAATATAGGACAAGCAACCTGAATAAACAACTGAAGACTAGCTGAACAGAAGTCTTATAACCAAGGACTTACAGAAGAAGGCACATAAAGACTGATAGGAAAAGCAGAGACATAAAAAGGGCTGGCCCCACTCCCACTGAAGGTGACTAAAATTCCAGAAGAATATCTCAGCTGCAAAGGTGCCCCGCAAGGAGTGTGTGAGGTCTCAACCCCTTGCAGGGTTTCCCAGCCCAGAGCACCACAGCCAGGAAGAGGCAGCCACAGAACATCTGGCTGTGAAAGTCAGCGGGGACTCTGTCCACCAGGGAGAAAACAGAGTCTGCTAGACACAGGCACCCTCTTAAAGGGTCAACACACAAAATCTCGTTTGCAAACACTCACTCTGGGCTCTGGTGGAGGGAGGGTGGAGTGGACTAGAGTCATGTGAGGAGAGACTGGGGTTGTGGCTCTGGGTGGAGAGCAGAAGTGACAACCACTAGGATTCCTGGGCTGAGTCCCTCTCCCTCAGCGCTGTCTCCACCTCTCTTGGGAGGAGCACCGTCCTCCACATGGCACCAGCCTGGGGGAACACAAGAGCCCCACCCTGTGGACTCCCTGTTGAACCACACTATGGAGCTCATGCCCTGCCGTGGTGTCACTAATCATCAGACAAATGCACATTAAAACCACAAGGACAAATCACCTCACACTTGTTAGAACAGCTATCATCAGTAAATCAATAAACACCAAGTGTTGGAGAGAATATGGAGAACAGGGAACCCTTGTGCACCGTTAGTGAGAATGCAGATTTGTGCCGCCACTGTGGACAACAGCATGGAGTTTCCTCAAAATATTAAAAATAGAACGGCCTTATGACCCAGTGTTTCTACTTCTGGAAACATAGCCAAAGAACCCCCAAAACACTACTTTGAAAGAATATATGCATCCCTATGTTCACTGCAGTGTTATTTACAATCGCCAAGATTTGGAAGCGGCCCAGGTGCCCATCAGCAGATGAGTGGACAAAACATCAATGGTACATTTACACAATGGATAGTACAAAGCTGTGAAAAAAGTAGGAAATCTTACCCTTTGCAACAGCATGGATGGACCTGGACAGCAGTATACTAAGTGAAATAAGCCTGTAGGAAAAAGACAAGGACCATATGATCTCACTTACATGTGGAATCTAATAAACAAACTGAACAAGCAAAGGAGGAACAGGCTTCCAGATGCAGAAAACAGACCGACAGTTGTCAGAAGGAGGAGTGCTGGGATGCAGGTACATAAGGTGACGGGATTAAGAAAAAATCATCATCGACACAGACAACAGGGTGGTGATTACTGGAGGGAAAGCGGGGTGAGAGGAAGCAAAGGTACTAGGGTGATAAATAGTGATGGAAGGAGACATGACTTTGGATGATGAGCACCCAACACAACACAGAGATGATGTGTTACAGAATCATACACTTGAAACCTACCATACTTTTAGGACTATAAGATGCACCAGACCATAAAATGCACCTAGGTTTTAGAGGAGTAAAATAGTAAAAAAAAATTTAAAGCAAAAAATGTGGTAAAATATTTAATAACATAAATAACATAGTATTTCACCAATGTAAATGTAAATACATTTACTAGACAGGTAACCTACATTCAGACTATAAGATGCATTCCCCTTATCGGCCCAAGTTTGGGGGGGAAGTGCATCTAACAGTCTGAAAAAATACAGTATATAATTTTATTAACCACCCCAACGAATTCAATAAAATTTTAAAAATTAAAAATATTAATATCAGATATTACTTTCATAATTATGAAAATACTAAAGAAATACAGATCTTATATTTCTCTAAAAACTGCTTCAAAAAATTTAGAAGACTTGTACAAAGCTATTCATCCAGTTAGTTTTCATAAGACACTTTTAAAACCTGAAGAAGTTACCCTGGTCAGGTAGCTCAGTTAGTTGGAACATCAACCCACACACCAAAGAGGCTTCAGGTCTGATTCCCAGTCAAGGCACACAACTCAGTTGAAGGTTTGGTCCTTGGTTGGGGCACATGGCAACTGATCGATGTTGCTCTCTCCTTCCTTCCCTTCCTCTCTAAGAAAATAAAAAATCAATAAAAACATATCCTTGGGTGAAGATTTTAAAATATCAGAGGAAGTTTGTCTACCTGTATATTTCCTTTTAGCAAAATAATTTTTTAAGTTTATGAAATAAGAGATTGATAAAAGATGTATTCCTATTTGAAAAGCCATATTTAAAGTATAATGTTTACACTATTAATACCAGGAAATAAAGAAGTTACTTACATCTTTCATGAAATAAAATGTCATAATGACTAAGTACAGTCTTAGAGAAATAGGGAAAAGAGTTAATTGCCAATTTTAAAAAATCTTTGCTGAAAAGAAATGAGAGCCTATTTAATACCCTAGCACTATTAATATCTTCTCTTTATTCAGACACTGATTTTTTAAGTGTATTAACTTTAGGGTGATGAGCCTACAACCTAAAGAAAGGGAGAACTAATTATAATGTATCCACTTGAAAACATGCTCCTCTGACATAAGAGAAGGCCTCATTTTGAAAAGCACTGCCCTATTTTTATTACAATTCTATCTGTTTAAGTCAGCAAACTTGTTTATAGAAGACAATATAAAAACTTTAGAAAATTTGAGAATACTTTGCTTACAAAATTTGTGTGACACTTATATTCCTCACAGTCCCCCTACCCACAGTCCCACCTAAAAGAAAAAAGAAAAAAATATCTAGACATTATTGAACCACCACAATGCTTACACTTCGGTTTTCTGAAAACAGTTTTTAACAGTTCAAGGGGTTCCCCAAAGTTCTCAGTCCCCACAGTGGTGTGCACTCACCACCACCACCCCCCGCCCCAGAACAGCCATTGCCGCCATTCTAAACATATCGCCCCCTTGTGCCAACCCACCAGTGAAACACCGCCTCTCATGTGTCTCTCATCCTAAATTATAAGCTCCTTGAGAATGGAAACAGGCCTTAACTCCCATCTCCAATTCCCCAAATGCCCTTGCAGGAGCCTGTAAACCAGAACACAGTCTAAATAGAATCAAAGCCCTGTGCTCACACACAGCCTTGATCTTCAGAAAGCTCCTTCATTATCACTTCCACAAATCATGTGATCAGTTAAAAGGATAAAAAGGAAGGAAACTATCATTTGCTTCATGCCAGACCGGTATGTGCACTTTGGTATTTATTCCTTTCAGTACCCCATGGAAGCTGAACTTTGAGAAGGTGGAACGTGCCCATAGTTGCACAGCTAGAAGGTGGGGCCTCAAATCAAATCCAGATCCAGAGAGCTCAAATTGCATACATGTGATACAATAACACCAACTTAGGGAAAAATTAATTTAGTGGTAGCAAGGGCTCCAACCTAACTTAACGAACAAATACTTGAGCAGTGTACTTGCATTAAGAAAGTGCCTTGGGCAGCGAAACTCTGTGAGCAGCACAGGTGTGGTGTGCATCTGCTGCAGCTTCCAAGACCCTCGCACCCACCAGGCAGACGGCCCAGGCGGGAGGGAATGAGCTGGGGGGCCGTGCCCTTCTTCAGAGGCAACCTTATGGAGCTCAGCTGTAGCTCTGTAATGCGATCTGCAACTTTCTTTTAGAGAACAAAGTGTTTTCCCCACATTCTCAATCCTTCTCCCCAAACTTCTTTCAATTACCGTCCAGGACAGTTCATTACAGATTCACACTTGATCTAGCAATAGATCCAAAGATCTATTTTTATGACCTGTAGATGTTTTTTAAACCTTTAATTGTTGCCCTTTTAAAGATGAGCCATACTGGGCTCCCCTTCCCACAGTCACAGCTGCAGAGAGGCTTTCCAGTGCACTGCTGCCCTGCCCCACCCCACCCCCTTCCCTGACGGGCTTCACAGCTCTACTCCTGCCTGGCTTCTGTAGGCATTTGCTTTGCAACCCTGTACTTGTCAGAGTTTTACAGGTAGAGACTGTGACCCAAAAAGTGTTCAATGCATCTGCTTAAAAACAAGGTTGAGCATCTTTGCTCCTTTTCATTTCCAACCCTCCTTCACTAAATCCCAGACATAAATTTTACCTAAACTACCTACTTGGTGCTTGGGTTGTACGGGCTGACCATCTGAGTTCAAACTCTAATTCTCCTTTTTATAAACTGGGATAGTGAACAAGCTGTCACCTCGCTGCACTCCCCCTGCCACATCTATAAACAGGGATGCCATTAGTAAGTACTTCACGGGGCTCTGAGAATTATTGTCCAGTAAGTGCTCAGCAATGTTGGTTTCCAACGTCGTCACGACTAGACTGAAGCCCCTGGAGGGCAAGGACCATGTCTTCTTCGGCCCTGCAGCCCCACCGCCCCCCACGTTCTGTTAAAGGTAACAAACTCGGGGGTCCATTTCCCATTACCGACGAGGGTAGTGAAAGAACAGATCAACCTCACACATCAGTTGGACTCCTGCACCTCCATCCACCAAAGCAGAGCTGCTTTATGAAAAATGTTATTTTTTAATTATTATGAATTAAGAGCAATGTGGCCACCTACATGGAATTTCAAATGCCTTACATTCACTGGAACTAAAAAGGTTTGGTTAAATTGTATTTGTTCTTGAATGTTACTGAAAATAATTCATGTTTTTCCCCAAACCTAATTACAACTTCAAATCCTGCTGACAATTCCTTTGCTTAGAGCCCTGAATAATTTTATTTGCTTTCTTGAAATGTCTACATAAAGAGAGACGGAGGCAAATCATGAAAGCATGTGCAGCTCTTTCAAACTTCAGGGCTGTTTCTGACAATACTTCGCTGTGGAAATGTCAGAACAGCTTAAAATATCACTGTGCTTCATCCATCAACACACTGTCATTTCACTGGAGAAAGTATGAGTCAAAATGAAAATACTTGTTGCTTCCAACCTATCTGAGTAAGAGAGAACCAAACATATTCATCAAAATTTCCTTTAACAGGTTTCAACAATAAGTTTTGACCATAAAGAGAGCTGCTTACAAATTCCAAGTTCAAACAAGATTCACTTCTAAATATCTAACTTCCTCAGTTGTTTATATACAAGTGCAAGCCATCCTCCCAAACACAGAATTCCATCTACATTTTAACAGATGAGCTAAAGGGAAAGAAAAATCATGAATTTCTTCAGGGTAAGAAACATTTCATGAAATGATGTTCAATATCGCTAGCTATCAGAGAGATGCAAATTAAAACCACAAGGAGATACCACTTCACACCAGTCAGAATGGCCATCATACACAAAGCAACAAACAACAAGTGTTGGAGAGGTTGTGGAGAAAAGGGAACCCTAGTGCACTGTTGGTAGGACTGCAGACTGGTACAACCACTATGGAAAGCAGTATGAAATTTCCTCAGAAAACTAAAAATGGATCTGCCTTTCGACCCAGCAATTCCACTGCTGGGACTATATCCTAGGAACACTAAAACACCAATCCAAAAGAACCTATGCACACCAATGTTCATAGCAGCACAATTTACAATAGCTAGGTGCTGGAAGTAACCTAGGTGCCCATCAGTAAATGAGTGGATCAAAAAACTATGCTACATTTACACAATGGAATTCCATGCAGCAGAAAGAAAGAAGGAGCTCCTACCCTTTGCAACAGCTTGGATGGAGCTGGAAAGCATTATGCTAAGCGAAACAAGCCAGGCAGTGAAAGACAAATACCATATGATCTCACCTTTAACAGGAACCTAAACAACAAAACAAAGAAACAAGCAAAATATAACCAAAGACACTGAAATAGAGGACAGGCTGACAGTGACCAAATGGGAGAGGAGAGGGAATATTAGGGGAAAAGGGGAAAGGTTTACGGGAAAAAGTATAAAGGACACATGGACAAAAACTAGGGGGAGGGTGGTAATGGGAGGGAAGGGGGAGGGTTGGGTGGGTGGGCTGGACTGGGAGTAAAAGAGAGAAAACTGTACTTGAACAATGATTAAAATTTAAAAAAAAGGAACATTTCATGTTATCGTATGTCCAGCAATGAGCACAGGTACTGAGGACAGACAGTATTCATGAATCATGACATGAACTGCCTTTACGCATGAATCCGAACGATCCGTTTGTGACAGCACCAAGTCTCCCACCACTGTTTCCACGTAATTTCAAGAGGGGCGATTCTGCTACAGACTGAAGCAAACATCATCACACCAGACAAGCTCTTGGAGACTGCTGGAAGTGTCAGCCATTCAAATTTTGAAGAAACAAGTTGAAGATACAATTGTATACCCTACAATACCATGTAAATATACACAGGCTATGAATGGTGAGCCTGTAAAAAAAAGCTTTGAACAAGGTCTTAATGTAATGCATTTGACTTCATCGTTGAGCAGTGTCATCATTTTAAACAACTCTCCTCCGCTCTATCAGCCCCTGTGATAAGAAGGGAAAGACGGGGCATCGGCTGGCGAACATGCTCTTCTGAAACACATGTTTGCAGAGTGCTTCCATCTTTCTCATGAACTCCGTGAAGCCTTGTTTTCAACTCCTTTTCTAAACAGCCATTTCACTGCAGAAAAGAGCTGCCCAGGCGGGAACTGAGGCTCACCAAGACAGCTTCAGCTTCATACTATTACTTATCTGCTGTGGTAGTTTCAGCATCATGAGACAGAGAACTCCAAACACTCAATTCCTTTTTTTACTCACCTATTGGAGACAAAAGAAAATGCTAAGCAGTTCGGACTTTGGGAGAATGTCAAGCTTTCACTTCACCAGACAGCATTGATTAAACCTGATATAGCTCCCCCCCGCCGGAACCCCAGACCAAATATCTCAGCATGGCTAACAAGAAGAAACCTGACGAGCACAGCCACAGGCCACTACAGCCAGCAGACCAGCAGAGTTCACCTCAATTAAAAGGAAAAGTAGATGGAGTTCAAGCAAAGGAACGGCTCCTGGTTCTCAGCCCGGGCTGCATGTGGTTATCACCTGGAAACTTCCAGTTTAATTGGCCTGAGGAGGAGTGGGGTCTGAGCACTTTTTTTAAAAACTCACCCAGTATCCCTAACCCAGCCAATGAGGGTTGAGAAGTACTGGATTACACTAGTTGGGGAGAAAAAAAAGCATTAGTGAATTGCAGTAACGTGTGGAAATTTTAGGGCAGACGATGAGTCAGTAATGGAAGGATGCTTCATCATCTAGGGTCAGAAACAAAAGTTCTTGTGAGTTAACACTAACATTACTGCCCTTGCCTTGCACTAAGCCCAGCTCCGCATGCAGGCTGACCAACTTCTGGGGACATGGAAGAGTCAGTGGCCCCTTCCACAGGAGACTGTGGGAAGTAGGCTCGTGAGAATACACCCCCACCCTCAGCCCAGAATCAGAGTTGAGCATGACTGCTCTCAGCACTGCTCTTGAAGACCAGGACTTTGTAGATGTTACGCCTCCTGCCTGAGGCAACAGCCCCTTAAGTGCTAAAATCAACTGAACTTGTCACCATGAACCAAGTGCTTCGTCAAGTATGCCTTCCTTCACAACCACCCGCAGCGAGACTAGCAATCCATCCACCCTCTGTCACACCCTGGTTTATAAGGAGAGAAAGCTAACAAGTGGTTACCAGTGAGTTCCAATCCCCAAACCTGTCTCCAAAGCCTCCTTGCAGCAGAAGCTAGGAACAGCAACAATGATGATAATAAACAGCAAACATTTATTTGTTCCTGTGTACCAAAACACCATGTTGAGTGCCTAATATGAAGCAGCTCAATTGATCCTCACAACCTCATGGGATACTGACAGGATTCCCATTTATAGATTTAGAAACAGGTTTAGAGAATTTCACCATCTGTGTGACCCTGGGTAACGCAGCAGAGTCAGAGTGCAGCCCAGGTTCTATGATGCCACAGACCACCACTTAATAATCTCTGGACATGCTGCCTCCAGGAAAACCAGATAAGTGAGAAGACTGGAGGACCACGCCCACCCTGGGACTCAGGTTTCTCACCTATAAAATGAGAGTCAGAGCAGATAATGACTAAGGTCCCTTCCAGCCAATAGCTTTGCTCACTGTTTCATCCCCAGCACCAATCACAGAACCAGGAGAGCCACACTGCACTGTGACCAGAGAAAAATCAGAGTGATTCGCTCAGGCTTTTTTTTTTTAATTGTGATAAAGTATGCATAACATAAAATCTGCCACACTACACATGCTTAAGTGTACAGTTCAGTGGCATTAAGTATATTTACATTGCTGTACAACCACAATTACCATCCATCTCTAGAGCACTTTTCATCTGTCCCAACTGAAACTTCCCAACCATGAAATGCTAACTCCCCACTCCCCACCCCTGGTCACTGGCAACCACCATCCTGCTGTGTCTCCACAAATGTAACTCCTCTAGGAGCCTCATTTAAGCAGGAGCATAGAGTGCTCGCCTTTTTGTAACTGGCTTTTTTCACTTAGTGTAAAAAAGTGTAAGGTTCATCATTATAGCATGTAGCAGAAACCCCTTCCTTTTTAAAGCTGAATAATATTCCACACTGTGGATACACTACATTTGTTCATGCAGTCATTTGTCATGGACACTTAGTTTGCTTCCACCTTTTTGGCTATTGTGGTTAACACTGCTAGGAACATGGGTATACAGGTAAATCTGCGGTTTTGATGAGGAAAAATGGATTCAATTTATGTTCAATGTTTTTTTATCGTATCAGGAGACTTCTCACAAGCAAATCAGAACTCTTTGCCCTTCCTGAATTGGGCCAAGCTCTGTAAGCACAGGCCCGGACACTCAGTACCATCCATGGGACACAGTGCACACAGCACTGCTGGCTCACAGCGCCCAGACTCCCGTCGCTAATACAGCTCTTCGCCTGTCACCGCAGAGGATGAACACATGCTACCTGAGGAAAACACTCTTCCAAAATGCGCCATAATGAGGCAAAGCCGAATGCACTTTAGAGGGAATTTAAGGTGGAGTTTTCCTGATAGCACATCAATTTCAGAATAGCTGCAGGATTTCTCTTAATGACCCCGCAGTTAGTTCAAACCAAAAAAGTCAGTAATAGAAGTCCTTTGTTATTCCTACATGAAATTTTTCATTCTGGTTCAGGTGTTTCCTACATGTCCCTACTCCATTTCCACCCCACTCCACCAAAAAAAGGAAGGAGAAAATATGACAGTCAACTGTCTTGTTACCGTTGCTTATAATCCTTCCTTGCAAATCAATGTGTTTATTGTTTTCCCTGCCTGGCCTACCTGGGACCATGGCACTCCCTCTATGAGGGCTCAAGCCTCACCTGGAAGGCAAGATGCACCATTGTGAGTCATCAGGCCTGTCAATCTCCTGCAGGCCAGGGAGAAAGAGATAAGGTGGCTGATGGCTTCTACAGCAGAATACACCACGGAACACTTGAAAAGAGAGAAGCGAAAGTCACCAAAAAAATGTTTTGGCCAAAATGTACCAAATCAGAAAAAGTATACTTTATGCTTCCTTATAACCTAGTCATAAAATTGATTTCAACTATGACCTTCCACAGACTCCCTAAGTAAATAAAAAATTCAGATAACAGCAATCAAACTGATGCTCTGCTGACTAGGTTCTCGAGATAAATAAAGAAAAAGAAATGACCCTGCATGTGACGCAGCATCGTGTGGGAGACAGGACAGCCAGATGCAGGAAGGCTGCTGCAGAGCCGAGTGGGCTGCAGTGGTACAGAAAAGCCGAGCCTCAGAGCCGGACAGAGGCAGGACAGACCCACTTTACTTGCACTGAGAACAGAGTCAAAGGTTATCGCAGCAACTTAAAAAAATTGGAACCCAGCAGCCCCACTTCAAGTCGTGGTCCCAAGAATTAAGATCATTTCTGTCTCTAGCTATCCTGATCCTGAGGAAGGGTGCCAGGGTGCCAAGAGCATCCTGCCTTGAGTCCAGAGAATGTCAAGGATGTATGATTGCCATTCTGCTGTCTTTTCCTCTTTTAAGTCATACTATCCAATAAACAGAGCTCTTCATTTTCAGCATTCTATGTAAATAATGACAATTCGGCTTTTGAAAGGTGAGAGACATAGCCTGGGAAGGAAGAGTGAGGTTTCATTAAATCAAACAAGAAGTTCCTTCTGCAATGCCCTTAAAAACGGTGATCAAACAAGAAGTTCCTTCTGCAATGCCCTTAAAACAGTGTTACTTCCCTGATGTGAAATTATCTGTAAGATTCCCAGCCCAAAAATAGAGCTCATGACTCCCAAGCTTGACTATTTCTCTTGTATAAATACTAGACATAGAACTAGTTAGAACTATTTGACAGAATCAAAACCACTCACTACAGACAGATGAAGACTTTCCCACAATGAGACTCTCTCCCGCAATGACCATACCCCAAGTTCAGGGCAGGCGGTCAAGGAGAGGATTCAACAAGTCACCAAATAAACTGCACCACTCAAAACAATCTAAAAAATTTACTTCTAGCTCTACTTAAGCATTCCAGAGGACCTAAAAAATAACACTGTCATTTTCCATTCAATGGCTTCCTACTATGACTCTAAAATAATTTTAAATTTAGTTACTGTCATAATTTATTTTAATATGTAAGTTCACCTTCTCTGAAGGTTATATAGAAAAAGGACTTCTGTAATGGCTAAAAATGATACTTTACAAGAGATAAAAGGAAATACTATCCATACAGCCATTAGACAAAATAACCACATTCTTATAAACCTGGAGAACCAAATACACATACAGTTAAAACCAGCATTTCATTCTTTAAAGAAAAACCACCAAAAGTGAGAACATGAACCAATAATTACACCCAACTATTTCATGGAAAGCAGTGAGCTGCTTTGAATCTAAAAATATCCTCTAAATATTAAGCCCTGTGTTTATTTTTTTCCACCTTTCACCTACTTTCTTAAATATCCTCTGGTAACAGATTGGTTCAGATGAAAGAATACAGTACCACTTAAGACAACGTGGGTTTCCACAACTAAAAAGAAACAAACCTCTGTGTGACAGGCACACCCACCCCCAACAGGACCTGAGCTATTCGGTGAAGAGGTCAAGAGGTGCAATAAGACTGGAGAAACAACAACACACATGAAGCACCAGGGGAAAGCTTGGGTGGTGCCTGTGTGCAATGGTTCAACATACTGAGGGACACAATGATTAAGAAAAAGAAGTCACAATGGATACCACAGAGATAATGAAAAAATTGCAGAAAAAAATTAGTAGTAATCCATTACCTACGGCAGCTCCAACAACATATTACAATCTCCATCCGCTAAAACCTGGACTCCCCATTCACATGGCATTTTTCACCTACACTGACAACTTATCTCTTTCTTCCCTGGGCTCTGTCTTCCAACGATCCCTCATCTAACCTAATTGTGGATTATCATAAAACCAAACTTTAAAGTCCATTCCCTACAAAATCCAAAATAGTGTTACAGATTTATCGAATCACATGGAGTGATAATTACCAATTGTTGTTTATAGTTCTGAAATCAGCATAACCCTAGTAAGTAAAGAACAAAGATATCTCACAGTAAGATGGAAGTAGCATTCTCTGGATATATCATTAGCAAAATTATGCAGCTGGATCATCCCTGTTTACAGTGTGTGGAGGGTTGCTACATAATTAATGTTTTATTAAACTCTGCTCTGAAGATCTGAGAAAAGATCAGATTCTGAGCCAGCTGTGCTGTTTCTAAGGGAGGTGAGTGTGTAGGTGGTTCATTTGAAATTCTCCCTTCAACATTATACTCCCATCTTTGACACCTTGCGGGTGGTGGTGTTTTTCCTCCTTTGTCTTACCCTGTCTTTTAAGGCAAAGAATATAGGCTGTTTAATTAAAAACATAAGAATTTAAGAACAGGGACGCTTAAAAAGCTGTGTTTCAATGAGAAACGGCTCTAGTTCATGCAGGAAGGCTTTGTGCTGTAGAATAAACTCCAGGATTCATGCAATTTTAATGAAAATGCTTCTGAACCCCACTTCCTTCTTTGTGTTTGACCTTCTGTTCAGTCTCCAGAATGTTTCAAAGCTCGTAATTCTGTGGCTGGGAAGGCCAAAAGTGGGTGTAGCATTTATAGGAGCCCGAAATAAGCATTATAAGATTTTAAGTAGTACTTACGAAAGGATAACAAATACCTTAATTCTTTTATTCATGAACTAGAAAACTGTTCAGGTTTGAAAAAATAAAGATACACAATTTTACCTATTTACTGACATTTCCTGGACAGTTTTCTTTATTCAAAAGGTATATGGTCATTTTATTTTTTAAAGAAACAAGATATAAGAAAAAGAAGCAAGATGAGAGCAGAATTAAATGACGTAGAGACTAAAAACAATTCAAAGGATCAATGAATCCAGAGGCTGGTTCTTTTTCTTTGAAAAGATAAACAAAATTGACAAACCTTTAAGTAGACTCATCAAGAAAGAAAGAGAGAGGACCCAAATAGATATAATCAGAAACAGAAGAGAAGTAACAACCAATAAATACCACAGACATGCAAAGGATTGTAAGAAATTATTATGAACAACTATATACCAAGAAATTAGATAACCTGGGCAAAATGGATAAATTTCTAGACACAAACAATTTCCAAAAATGGAATCAAGAAGAAACAGAAAGCCTGGATAGACCATTAACAACTAGCAAAATCAAAGCAGTAATCAAAAAACTCCCAGCCCCCAAAAGTCCTGGACTGGATGACTTCACAGGCAAATTTTACCAAATATTTAAAGAACTAACTTTTACTTTCTCAAACTATTACAAAAAATTCAAGAAGAAGGAAGATTCCCAAACTCTTTTTAAGAGGCCAGTATCATCCTAATTCCAAAACCAGATAAAGACACAACAAAGAAAGAAAATTATAGGCCAGTATCTCTGATGAACATAGATGCTAAAATCCTCAACAAAATATTGGCAATCCGGATCCAACAATACATTAAAAAGATCATACACCATGATCAAGTGGGATTTATCCCAGGGGTACAAGGATGGTACAATATACACAAATCAATAAACCTAATACACCACATAAAACAAATAAAGAACAAAAACCACATGATCATATCAATAGATGCTAAAAAAGCATTTGATAAAATCCAGCACCCACTTAGGATAAAAAACATTCAGCACAGTGGGAATAGAGGGAGCATACCTCAAAGTAATAAAGGCCATATATGAGAAACCTACAGCCAACATCATACTCAATGGGCAAACACTAAAACTTTCTCACTAAGATCAGGAACAAGATAAGGATGTCGCTTTCACCACTTCTATTCAACATAGTACTGGAATTCCTAGCCACAGCGATCAAACAAGAAAAAGAAGTAAAAGGCATCCAAATTGGAAAGGAGGAAGTAAAACTGACATTATTTGCATATGACATGATAGTGTACACAGAAAACCCTATAGACTCCACAAAAAAAACCCACTCTACCTAATAAGTGAATTTGGCAAAGCAGCAGGATACAAAGTCAATATTCAGAAACCAATGGCATTTTTGTCAACCAACAATGAAATACCAGAAACAGAAACTAGGAGGAAATCTCATTTACTAAAGCAACAAGAAAAATAAAGTACCTAGGAATAAACTTAACCAAGGAGGTAAAAGACCTGTACTCAGAAAATTATAGAACAATGAAGAAGGAAATTAAGGAAGATACAAATAAGTGGAAGTATAACCCTGTTTGTGGATTGGAAGGATTACTATCATTAAAATATCCACATTACCCAAAGCAATCTTGAATTGAACATTCAATTCAATCCCTATTAAAAGACCAATGGCATATTTCACTGATCTAGAACAAATACTCCAAAAATTCACATGGAACCAAAAAAGACCCCTAATATCCTCAGCAATCCAGAGAAAGAAAACTAAGGTTGGAGGGATCACAATACCTGATGTAAAACTATACTACAAGGCCGCTGTAATCAAAACAGCCTGGTACTAGCATAAGACATAGTACTACAAACACATAGATCAATAGAACAGAATAGAGGGCCCAGAAATAAACCCATGTGTCTATTGTCAATTAATATCTGATAAAGGGTCATGAGCATGCCATGGAGTAAAAATAGCCCCTTCGATAAATGGTGTTGGGAGAACTGGACTGGTACATGCCAAAAAGAAAGTAGAGCACCAATTTACACCATACACCAGAATAAACTTAAGATGGATAAAAGACTTAAATGTAAGTTCTGATACCATAAAAGTCCTAGTGAAAACAAAGGCGGTAAAATTTCAGATACCACGTAGCAATATTTTTGCTGATATATCTCCTAGGGCAAGGGAAATAAAGGAAAAAATAAACAAATGGGACTACATCAAACTAAAAACCTTCTGCACAGCTAAATAAACCATCATCAAAATGAAAAGGGAACAAACCATATGGGAAAATATATTTGCAAATGATACATCAGATAAGGGTTTAACCTCCAAAATATACAAGAACTCATATGACTCAAAACCAGGAAGGCAAACAATCCAATTAAAAAATGGGCAAAGGACCTGAATGGACACTTCTCCAAGGAGGACATACAGGTGCTCCACAGACATATAGAAAAGGTACTCAACATCACTAGCCAACAGAAAGATGCATATTAAAACCATAATTAGCTATCACCTCACACCGGTCAGAATGGCCATCATTAATAAAGCAACAAACAACACTGCTGACGAGGTTGTGGAGAAAAAGGAACCCTAGTGCACTGTTGGTGGGAATGCAAACTGGTGCAGCCACTGTGGAAACAGTATGGAATTTCTTCAAAAAATTAAAAATGGAACTGCCTTTTGACTCAGTGATTCCACTCCTGGGAATATACCCTAAGGATCCTGAAACACCAATTCAAAAAACCTTAGGCACCCCAATGTTCATAGCAGCTCTATTTACAAAAGCCAACTGTTGGAAGCAACTTAAGTGCCCATCAGAAGATGAATGGATCAGAAAACTGTGGTACATTTACACAATGGAACTCTACACAGCAGAAAGAAAAAAGGAACTCCTACCTTTTACAACAGCATGAATGGAACTGGAGAATATTATACAAAGTAAGCCAGCTGGTGAAAGATAAATACGATAAGATCTCATGTATAAGAGGAATCTAATGAACAAAACAAACAAACAAGCAAAATAGAACCACAGGCTGGAAACATGGAACAGACTGACAGTGGCCAGAGGGGAAGAGAGAGGGGGATAATAGTGGAAAGAAGAGGGACTAGTCAAAGAGCAGGTATGAATGACCCACCCACAAAGGGGTGCAAACTGACTATGGGAGAGGGCAGTGGGCTGGGCAGAGCAGGGGAAAGGGGGAAAAGTTAGGACAATGGTAATGGGATAACAATAAAAACAATATGAATAAAAAAAAGAAAACTTATAACAATATGAATAAGAAAAAGAAAACTTTCAAAAGCCCACATTTACAGATAATATTAACACTGTGTACCTTGTTTCAAACTGCCATGCAGCCACACATTTAGGTACAGGCCATGCCCACAATTTTACATGAAGTTTCATGCTTTACTTAACTTGCTAGAATCTGATCTCTGCCCCAGGTATATCAAGGAAAGGTGTCCATGTGAATAGATTGAGACTACCTTCCTTTTTAGAACTCCATTGCATGATTGTACCACCATATTTCACTTCCATTAATACAGTGATGAATTTTGAACGTAGGTCTTTGCTTACATCTCCAATTTTCCTACCCTACTGGTGATAAAATTTAAAAAGTACCTTAATCAGACAGAGACTGCACATCAATGTACTGCCTAATCGGCTCCTCAAGAGGAATACCAGGAGAGTAACCCTTAGCTCCACACTCTTGCCAAAACTGGGTTTTGTCCATTTTGTTTTTTAGCTGTATGCTGCATAGCTCAATCCCATTAGTTATTTAGATATTTCGGATGTGTTTGCTACTCAGAAGTTCTTCATTTTTATGTAGCAAAAACCCTTTCTTCTGCGGTCTCTAAAACTTATTGATCATGTTTGGAAAGTACAATATTTCTACAGCTCAAGAGAAGCCATATTTTTGTTTATTCTTTTGCACTATTCAACCTTCATATTTTCCAGCCACCCAGAATTTACTTTAGTAGAACATGTGATAAAAGGATCGTTTTATTTTGTTTTCCAAATTAACAGATAGCTATCCAAACATGATTTACTAAATATTCCATTCTTTTCTTCACTGGTATGAAATGCTGCCTTTATCGTATACCAAATTGCAATATACTCATGCTACTTATTTCTGGACTTTCTATTCTGCTCCATTGACTGAATAAATGAATTATTAAGTGATCAATTTACAGTCTATTCCAGCATCCAAAGGATGGATTGCCAGAGTCACATTCTGCCTCTACAGTTAGCGAATGGCTGGCTGTGTTACTTTGGATAAAGCCCCGAACCCCTCTGTGCCTTGGTTTCTTCTCCAGTAAAATGAGATTAATGGTATCTTCTTCATATCGTTTTTGTGGGGTTAAGCTAAACAGTAAGCAGTATATACACATGTTACTTATCCTTATCATCAACACCAAAAGAAAGCAAAGAGACTTGATTCCGGGTTTTAAGAATTTAGAGAACAATGAAGGAGACAGGCATATTTCATCAAATGGCTACAACATTAATGCACAATGACAAACCACAGTAAGTGAATTAAGGGGGAACCCATCCATCCCAGCATTTTAAAGCAGGTGCTTCTAAGACACAACACAAATTCAGGGCTAACGTGTGAGTAGGGGTGAAGTACCCCCAGGATGACAGGGGGTGGGCAGTCAATCCAGGCACAGGGCCTGACTGCAGAGCCCCACCTCTGCCTGTTCCGGGGGTGCTCCTGTGCGCTGTCAACTTCACAAAGGGCTGGTTTCTCTCACCTTCGGCTTCTCAGTTTAAATTCACATTCTAAGAGTAAGACTCCAAGACCACTCAGTTCTGAAAAGTCAGAGATGTGGTTTTTGATAACAAAGATAATGATGTAAACCATATCGTACAATCTTATTCATTCAACAGCAACTTTTCCAGCAGGAGGTATTACACGGTCTTAGCTTCAGTAAAACATGAGTAGTTCTTTATCCTCAAGGCTATCCTTTCTGAATTAAAGTAGGCAAGTGTCTGTGAAACCATCATCTGTTCTTCTTTACATGCAAATAACAGTACCTATCTCACATCTGGGATTATCTTCGCTGGTAAGAATTTCCCTCGCTGCACCTGATAAACAACCTCAACCTTTCCACATGCCTGTAGCCTCTCTCCACAACGCAATGTCAGGTCTGACCTCCACAACACAGCGCCCTAGTACTCCTCTGCTGCACTTGCAACCATGTCTAATTACATATTTGCATGATTACTGGCCTGTCTCCTACACTGCACCGCCAGTTCTGTGAGGGCAAGGAGTGAGTATTTTACTCACTTCTCTACATCCAGAACTTAGCACAGAGCCTATTGTTTGTAAGAGAGATGCATGACCAGAGTCCAGCGTGAGGGGAAACTCGTACCAAATCAGGGTGGAGAGGCAAGGGTCAGATCACGCAGGCCCCTGCAGCTCACTCCTTAGAATTTTGGTCTTTGCCACCAGAAGTAGCAAGGACACATTCAGGTTTTGAAAAGATCACCCTGGCCAAAATGTGACCTGATCGAAGAGAGGGGGGACACTGAGAGAGCACTCGGGAGGTCACAGAGGTAACGTCACAGAGGTAATGAGCCTCAGACAGGCTCCTAGGTCGGACCTGATGGGGTGCGGGAGCTGCTGAGCAGTGGGTTGTCTCAGGAACTTCCATGGCATATCAAAAACTGACATGGTGACAAGTGTCAGTATTTCATGGGGATAGATTTGGCACCCAAAAAGAGAACTGTACCTGACTAGTAACTTCGATACAAAATGTGAGACTGAGCAATATAAAAAGAAGTCATTATAATCAGAGCACCTAAAAGTTCAAAATGGGAGAGTAAACTGAAATAAAGTCTATTCCCCACATAGGAGTGATGGGGGACTCAAAAGTTGGAAAAATCTTAGTTTAGGTAATAGCTAATAAGCTTAGTAATCAATGCATGTAAAGGCTATTGTTCCATGAATTGAAGGTATGACCCACCCTGACTCCGGGAGACCATAAGCAGATCCACCTTTGTGCCCCAGGAGGGCTGCACGCAATGAGGATGGTATCTGAGCCATTGTGCTCCAGGGAGAGATGCCCACCGCCCAGGACACAGATGAAAGAATGCTGCAGCTTTCTATCTGATTAGCTTTTTCCCTGAATTCCAAACCCCTTACTTACACTTTTCTCTTCCTTATAAAAAGGGTCAGTTGAAAAAGGAATTGAAGACAGTCTGTTAGGGTACAAACCTACAGTCTTCTCAGATCACCAGCCATCTGAATAAAACACCCATAAAGATTCAATCCCTGTCTCTGCTTACTGGGTCTAGTAAGTGACAGGCAGCATGAACAACAGCTTTTCCAGTTTCAGGAGCCCCAGCTCGGAGCAATGTTACTCATCCAAGGGATATTACTTATTACATGAAGAGACATCTCCTGTGTATTAAATACATTGAATATATAAATGCTATTAAATCAAGAGCACAAAATATAATGGTTAAAGGCCTTTGCACAGCCATACTTGTAAGTCAACAGCCACATGGTTTATTACTCTGAATTTCTTGAGGCAGAATCTCCACTGTGTTTCTCAACTTATAAGTTGATGTTGGCTCCAGAAATTTGAAGAGATTCTGCAGAGGCTGAGAAAACAAACTTTATTCCAGAAAATGACTCCACAGCCTATTTATTTGTCTCAGAACTTGAAGCACTTGTCACTGAAGCCATTTCAGAGCGCCAGGCCCCAGAGAAAGCCAATCCATCCATAAAGGCACACTTGTGCCCGGGTAGCAGCAGTGGCCTCAGTGCTCCGGTCAACCCCACCAGACGCGTCCACTCTGCAAGGAAGCTGACAGCAGCCTGCGCACCTCATTACTGAGGCTGTGTCTCATGGCAGTGCTTCATCTGCTTTGTTCCATTTTGTTTGGGGTAGACATCAGGGGGTATTATTTTTCCACCCATGGCTTCCTCAATTTCACATTTCTGACCTCAAAATAGAAGCCCACCCGAGGCCATTAACAGTCCTCTGCATTCATGTTCATAGGGGACCACCAGGAATGTCTCCTGGTTTCTCAGCGCACCTCCACCTCACTCATTCTCCTTTGCTGGGGTGGCAGTGCCTCCAGGCCTTTTGTGGAAAAGTGAAAAGGTGCAGGCACCCAGGAGAATTTCAGTATAAGGATTAAGAATGAAGCTGAACACTTAGCACCAAATTACCAAGAACATCTTGCAGAAGTGCGTTTCCGTGCTACATATATCCTAGCCACCCTCCTTCTCTTTATACAAAATAAAGAATCCTAAGAATAAGACTAGGGAACCAGGGGTTGGGGGCACAGGGCAAATCTTAATTTAAAAGAAACGCCTGCAAAGTCATTAATAGCATTCTTATTTATGATGCACCTACACTAATCTATGATGCATCTAACAAGAGAACCAAGAAAAGCAGCAATGTATTGTTCAGAAGAAACCCAAGCAACAGTTCAATTTGGGGTTCCATGGAGGGTGAGGCAGGTGTTCTAAATAGTCTGAAGCTAAATGCCTAATATTGCAAACTAAGCTTGTTCCTAAACCCAGTGATGGCTTGAAATACTCTTCTATTCCTTGTTTTCATTATAACCTGAGGAATGTGGGGATGGGAATAAGAAGTATAGATGATGGAGTGAAAAGAAAATTCATTCATATGTGTGTGTATGTGTATGTATACACACACATACATATATAGCATCACAAATATTAATATTTGTGATATTTATAAAACCCCTTTGTGGAATTTATAAGGGCTTTATGCTGGGAGCCATAAGGAGCCAATGAAGAGTTTTAAGCAGAGGAACAACATTAGGTCTGTTTTTTAGAAAGATAACTATAGATACATTTGGATATGAATCAGAGAGGAACAAGACCAGAGGCATATAATGTCAGAACTCAAACTCACACACACGACCGTATTACCTCAGCTTTGAAACTTAGGATTTTGCAAGGAAAGGGGGTGTTCATATCAAGTGAGCCATGACTTGTCTGGGGTCTTATGAGTCCTCAGAATGAGAAACTAGCAGGGCATCTGAAATATCTGAGCTGCTTCTCCCAGAACCCTATTGATCATATTCTACATAAACTGATAGTGAGTAGTCTTTCACCATCTTCCAAATGATGAAAGCTTCTCTTGAAGTACATCTCTGCTTCTTCTCCAGACATTAAGCACAGAACAGATGACTCAGTGTATGACCCCTTCTATTATGCATAATCAACTCCCCTTGTCCTGAGCAGAAAATCCCTTGATGGTCAGAAAATGGTTGACCATTTATATAGTTAAATTGTGAGACAGGCAAGTTTTGAACAATCATTTGGTGCAGAATTGTATTCTCAGTGAAGATAACAATTGCTTTATTCTTCTTTCAATCATTCTGATCTAATGAAGGAAAAAGTCTCACTGTATCTTTAGGATGTCTACTGCTTGTATAACATTTGTTAATCCTGTTTTAACAAAAGCAGAATAAGCTTCAAGCTCACAGCATTACCCCAGCAAGGGTATCTAGGACTCAATTCCTTTATGCATAGTAATTCCCTGTACCCCTGTGATATGTGATAGTGGTTTTCCATTTATGAAAGTGACAAAATCCATTTTTCAATTAAAGTCAAATCAGTAGTCTATACATGAATGCAGATGCCAAAAGTCATGAAGATAAGGCTGACAAATCTGGGGAACAGTCAAATTATTCCACCACAACCATATGGGAAGAATCTAAAGCTGACTGCCTAAATTCACTTGAATCATTCATGGCAGCAACGAGCAGACAGTGACACCAGACACCAAGAATTCAGATCTTATGAACGGCAAGCCAATACATATCACATGACATCAGCACAATTCATTGCCTCATAAAAGTAGAGTGAGTCATCAAATTTAGACAAATGCACTGATAAAGAGATTTTATGATAATCTTTCTGGTTAGGATTCATGCTTTCATATAAATGAGTTACAGTGAAAAATGGATCAAAATGCCTTAAATGTATAGATCCTGAGGCATTAAAAAGTAGTAGAAAGAGCTTATTTAACAGAAATAAATGTATTTTAGTGATTAAAAATACTTGTTGGACAATTTAAATTTTGAAACAAAGATCTATCCCATCTTCTCTTGGAGAGATATCAAAAAATCTAAACATTGTGGGGGGAAAACTGTAAAATATAAAATGCATTTTCATAAAAATATGTATGGAACATTGACCCTTATGTAATAAGAAAAGATTGACTCAGCAAAGTAGACTTAAAATTCATACACGGGTATTTATATTGGATTGATGTGGGTATATACACATACACACTCACAAGCACACATATAAACTAACGTGTTATAGGCACAGGGATGGCGAAGGCTTCGAGCTTCTTACCAACACCTGCTTCCACATCCTGGGTGCAATACTAGACTACAGCTGCCAGCCTCCTCCCTTCTGCTGTACTTAGGGCCACTATGTTACGAGTTCCAGTCAACTGAACACAAACAGAAGTGACTGTTCCCCTTATTAGTTCTCTGTTGTTACATTACAGATCATCACTAATTTAGTAGTTTAAAACAATAGCCATTTATTAGCTCATAGTTCAATAAGTCAAAAGTTGGGGACACCTTGTCTGGGTTCTCTATGCAAAATCTCACAAGGCAAAAATCAAGGTGTGAGCCACCACGCTGGGGAAGAATTCCTTTGCATTCAGCTTGTTGGCAGAATCCAGTTGGCAGAATCCTAGCTGGCTGTCGTCCAAGAGCTATTCTCTGCCCCTAGAGGCTGAGTGCTCTCCTTCCCATGTGGACCCTCCATCTTACACAGCCACAGCATGTCCAGTCGACTGCTTCCCGTCTCTTTGACCTGCCCTTCCAGTACAGCCAGAGAAAATGCTCTGCTTTTAACGCATTCATGTATTTAGAGTAAGCCCAACCATAAAATTCCCCTTTTGCTATAGAAAGTAAAACAATCTTGGGAGTGACATCTTTTCATAGTGACAGGCTGACCAACACTCAACAAGGAGGGGAATACACATGAGAGAGGGTCATTGAGGGTCGTAACATTCCACCTCCAACAATCCTCTTCCAGGCCTGGCCCATGAAAATCCCCCATCCCCTTTGTTCCAATATAGTCAGTCCCTTTGGCGACCCTCAAATCACGTGTGGACCTCTAGTCATCCTAGATCCCTGAAGCAGATAGGAAATAAGAATGAGACAGGCTTTGAGCAACACAGATCCATTAAGACATTTCAGTTAAACCAAAGCATTCGGCCTTCTTTCAAAGTTCATATTAACACAGCCAACCAAACTGATTGAAACGCAGATCTAAAAAAGAACTTCCACTGTGGTCACTGAAAAATGGAACTGATGAGAAGAAAACAGGTCAGAAGTGTTCTAAGTTTTTAAAGGACTTTGATTGCTCAAATCATCCATATTCTGGAATATCATACTCTGAATTTAGAAGTTGCACTAAATGTAAAACCTTCAGAAATAGTAAAGTTGACCCTGAAGCGTTAGACCTATCTGACATCAGCATCATTTGAACTCACTTTGCAGGCAGCCTGCAAACACAGGACAGGGACTCGAGGTCACCGTGTTTTGACAGGTGCAGCTAAGCACTCGTTTCAGTCTTTCTGACCCATTACAGACCACATAAATCGCCTGGGCACTTGGGCTTCGAAATGATTAGGGAAACAAAGAAAATCTAAGCTCCCAAACTGAGAAAAGTTGTACTGTAGAATTGTAAAACTTCATAATTCATCTTCTGCTGCCTTAAAATGCCCCACACAAGCTGTGAGCACCCACCCAGGTGGCCAAATACACCAATGTGATAAGGTTGACCTGTCCCCCCTCTCCCTGCCCCTGACCATGACCAAATAACACTCAAATGCACCAAGGAAATCCCCCCTCACCTTGTGTACTCCCCCCCACCTCCAATAAAGGTACTTGCTAGGTAGGGTCTTCTTCGTACTCGAACTTGGCTCCCCACCCGCTTGGTTGAGCTTGTTCCCTTGGCCCTCCTCCCATGCAGCCCCTCTCAGTGTTAAGTGACTCTGTCTCTCTAGCATCTGTGAGTATAATAAACTTTGTTTTCTTGCACGTTTCTGGGTAAATTACATCTTTATGAGCAATAAAGTAATTAAGTGTATTAATGGAAAAATATGATCAATTTTTGCTATTTTAATATACTCTTCCAGTCTGGTAAAATTTATTTGGCAAAATTTTTCACTGCCAATACCTGAGATATTGAAAATAATGGTCAGCAGCAAGGTAGAAATAGTCAGTTCTAAACCAAGAGAATAGTTGTGACACATTTAGCACAACAATAATTGTGATAAATAGTTGTGACAGATTATCATCTGATTTGATAATCAGAGATATCACATCAATGGGCAAACACAAAAGGTATATTGCTTTATTCATACAAATATCATCCCTTCCTCACATAAGCAAAAACTCAATCTCATAAAAACAGGAGAAACATTTGCCTGAAGAGGGATCTGCCATTTAGAAACATAGGCTACCTAACCTAGCACACGTTTTAAAAGAGAAATAATTCTAGGCCTAAAGCTTCCTCTGTAGATAAGATCAGGTTCATGTGCTGTGTGGGGGAAATAGAGAATATGGCTATTTCCCCTGATATCTCTGACATGTGCAAACATTAGTACTGGCTTTACACGCCCTTCAAAATACATACACATGCCCAGGAAGAATAACATTTGCCTTCGGCTTTCTAAGGTTGTGTTCCCTTAAGCAATGGATAAGAGATTGTGTGTTGCTTCACAAAATAAAAGGCTTTTCAGTAAAAAGAAGCAAATGATGCAGTGATTCTGCATCTGGATTCAGTGAGACAAATACTGATGTTATCACAAGCAGACCTTCTCCAAGGATCTCAGAAGTTCCTTCAGATTACGATTTCAGTTTTGTATTCAGAACATTCAGCACTACATGTAACTAACTTCAGAATAGCTGAAACTGAGCCTTCTAGTTTTTTTTGTTAAGGTAGAAAAGCTAAAAATCCCACCTTCTGTAATTTCCTCATGCTCACTTTGACCAATGTAAGGGACAGTATTTTATGCCAATAAAATGATCCTTAATATTAATAGCAGTTATTGAACACTTTGTGGGTGTGTTTTACAAGCTCATTTACGTTCACATCAATTCTAAGAAGTGGATATTATCTGCATTTTAGCAAGTACAGATTCAGAAGTTAAATAACGCTCAAGGTCATAGACAACAAAGGAGGGTGTCAAGCTTTAGCCTTTCCCACTCTGAAGCCACGGTTCCTGATGGCCTTTTAGGGCACCAAGATTGGCAAAGGAAGTCCTCAGAATCAACAGAAGGAAAAGGATGTGATGTTGGTAAATTTAGTGCTGAGGTCTGCTTTAGAGAAGTGATAAGTGGCTGAAATAAACAGGTTAGTGACATCAAAGAAGACCTGCCTGAGAACTTGCCAGCAGCACAAATGCTAGTTCTGCAAATCTGAAGGAATGTGAAGTACAGTTATGACAGGCCTTCCAAACTACACCAACAATACACTTATATTTAAACACTTCCGGCAGACAGGTCTGGGAGAGATCCAATTGGAAGAGTAAAATTGATTACACTGAAGGGCGTTTTTACTAAAATGGTCTTAGCTTCTTTGATCTCCCAAACTGACCAAAATAACCAGGTCTAGAAAGGCAAACATGTTGTGACAGCTGACACGTGGGCACACACGAGATGGGTTTCATCCCGCAATTGTCAACCTGACTTAACGAAGGTTCTGAAAAACACACCCTCATCTTTCCTGCATGTGGTTTTTAACAGGGCTGTTACTGTAGAGCCTGGGGGGAAAACCTCATTACTTCTGAGGAATTATCAGAAAGCGCATTATTAATTAAGGCTAATATGAAAAAAATTAAGACTAAATTATGAGAACTATTTAAAGAAATCAGCAAAGCCCTTAGCTAAAGATCCCTTAAACTAGAACTGTCTCAGAAGGATTAAAAAAATGGTACTCATAGTCATTATGTAAGATGTAGGTCACATTTTAAGTATTCACTTATTTTTCCCTACATAAAATCCTTCAACCAATCCCACTGAGATTTAAACTATTAAAATCTAAATAAGTTTTATTATCACAGCTTATTAACCTCATAGAGAAAGACAGCCACATCCAAGATGTGAAAGGCTCAGTAAAACTAAAATGTTAAATATATGATGATTTGGTTATGTTAAGGCTGCAACACCAGTGGGGAATTTTTAAAGACATGCTGACTTCTGGTCAAGCCCTGGCCTCAAAGGAGTTTGACGAGCAAGTTCCCCAAGGAAAAGTTAATGCATGAGCTTTCCAGAAAGACGCCCCATCCTCCAATTCCTCTGAGTCTGCGGGTGACCGAGGAAGGAGTGATTCAGAGACTACGGGGGAAGCACTGACCGCGGACACCCCCGCAGCCACCCACAGTGCGGCCACCGTCCGTGCCAGCACATCCCGGGATGGTCGGGTGCACCGACACCGCAAGGTCACAGGGGAAAGAAGAGACTTTACATAATCTCCGCCGCGCCGCCCCGGCACCTGTGAGCCGCGGTGACCGTGCAGCCGCGGTCCCCTCCCTGGCGCTCCCGCACTGGGCGGCGCGGGGGCGGGCGCGGGGCGGCGAGGCGGGACGCTGGGCACCCACTGGCGCTCGGAGAGCCGCACCGAGCCCGAGCCCGGGGTGGAGACCGGAGGGCGGGCTCCCAGTCCAGATGCCACGGCGGGCGGCGCGGACTGGGCTCGCCAAGCTCCCTACCGACTGCAGGCTCCGAGCGCGCCCCTTGCAGCTCCGCCCGGGACCGCCCCGCGGCGCACCTGTCTCGCGCCTTACCTGAGTGGCTTTATGGAATTGCTTCTTTAGCCCGGCCACCGACATGATGCGGCAGGACGCGCGGGCGCGGGCAGCTGCGGGCGCGAAAAGGAGGAGGCGGAGGAGCGAAGCCGGAAGGCCGAGCCGGGCGGCGCGCTCGCGGGGCCGCCGCCAGTCGTGCGGCCGCCGGGTCTGTGGGCGCTGGGGCGCGGGCGGCGCGGGACGCGGGCTCTTACGGACTGATAGACACCCTGACGTCAAGGCTGGGTGATGCGGCCTCTTAAAGGGGACGCGGGAAACCCCGCCTCGCACCGCCCCTCCCCGCCCCCGTTCGGGGCCGGACAGGTGTTGTGGCTCGAGCTACCTGGGCGCGAGCGCCCACACGCAGACCTGCGCTGCGGTACCCGCAGGCCGGCTGCCGGGGCTGAGGGCCCGGGGCGGTCTTCCACCCCGGGGACTTCGTTGGGACCCCGTGGCCTGCGGACCGCTCCCTGCAGCTTGATAGCGCGGGCACTGGGCACGACTCAGGTGACCTGCTGGGCTTCCAGGTAGCCGCAGCAACGTTGCTTGCCCTTTGAGTCCGGCCTCTCCGCAGCCTAGGAAGGAGTGGCGTTCTATCTGGGGCAATAAATAAGTTATTGCTCCTTCTCTGCCTTGACCCCGCTTGGTTGGGCACAGAAAACGTTTCTCTGTCCTGGTTTCAGTATCCCTTCAACCTACATAACGTTAGGAAAATCCACCAGCCCATTATTATTATTAATTTATTTTGGTCTGATGCAACTTAATGACTTGAACCAAAAAAAAAAACTTAAGTCCATAGTCAGCCAGGTAAATACAATAAAATTGAAATGGGTTATTACTAGAGAAATAGTATTTAATCCTCTGTTTACATGTATGAAAAAGCCTGAAGTGTGAACTCAGCTTTCACTTGCAATAGTGGATTTCAGATCTTCAATCTAAAATAAGCATTATATAATGTGAGAATGCATGATACAAAGTTATACAAATACTTCATATGTAACAATGCATATATGGCTAGACTAAAGTGAAACTCAGAATTAGATAAATTGGTAGCAGAACAGCACTAGATGTCTTCTAATTTCTGGTAATTAGACACTTCCTACTGTTTTTTGACAACTGAGGAGCACATAGGAAAGAACTTGAATGCCGTCCCCACCTAGGGACCAAAGTTACAAGGAAAAGAAGACGGAATGAGAGAAGCCAAGTTGAGAGACATTGCCAAGGGTGAACAGGCACAGCATGGCAGGATGGAGTACTAAAAACCCCTCTCATTACCTCCACAGACCTCACCTCCACCCTTCTAGCCAGGCTGCTTGGGCACAGAGTGAACATTTGTTCAAAGCGATCCTCTCTGTGCAGCAGTCTTACCCTAGATAGTGTGAACAGAACACAGAAAAGCAGTCAGGCGGGTGGTGGTGGACAACGAAGCAGTAAGAGCACATGGACTAGTGGCCCAGTCTACAGAGACGATAAGAGAAAAGGAGTAAACCTCCTATGTACCTTCTTTGTACATACATAGTAGAACAGCACTTTCCAAACACCTTGTGGTTAAATGGGCACACATGACAATTTTCCACAAGTGGGTTAGGAAGAAAAGTGATTGTCACTTCTTGGCAGAGAATTTAGCTGTTGGTATGAGACGCTGCAAAGCTCTTTTTCCTCTGCAACAGTATTCTAAATAGCTGTGTTCTGTCAACCAGAATCCAGAGTGAGGACCAAGCAGGCAAAGTTGCCAGCTGATGTTCAACAGACATTTAGCATGAGTGATAAACAAACCCGAGTAATTTTAATTCACAGGGTCTGGAGTTGTTACTGTGGCAAAACCAGTTAGTGTACCCTGACTGCTGCACAGAGAGCACACACTTGCCTGAGGGGACATTTTCCGGTTCCTGTCAGGCCCACGTGTTTTGTAGTTGTTGTTGTTGTTGTTGTTTGTCACTAGATGAAGTTGCCTGCTTTACTCTTACAAAAACCCTTGCTGAAGTTGGGGGAGCTTTTCTCTTGTTGCCTCAGCGAAAAAGTGAGGCAGTGGGGAGACTCAGCCCCTGGGCCTGAGGGTCAGAGGGAACAGTGGCCCCATGCACTGACCACACCCTGAACTTTTACCCTGCGATTTCCCTACCAGCCAGAGAGGGTGAAGAGTCAGCTCTGGTGAGCCATCCTAAAGGAATGCCAGGGCAAGGGGTGACCTGTGTCTCAGAGAAATGTCAACAGGGAAAGATGGATGTCCTGCCCATAGATAGGTGGTTCTGCTGATCTATCCAAATTTAGAACGAACCATTAAAGTCTCCTGATTGGGACCCCGTGAGGTGGTATGGCCAGAGCATGCCTACTCACCCATAAGGCCCACTTGATGATTCCCAGCTTCCTGACACTAGGAATCTTTGCAAGAGTCTGGACTTACTGCATGAATAGGTGGGGCTCTAGGCTAGAGAGGTTGGTGGGATAGTTAGTGTTACAATGACTGCTTTTGTACTCTGACAGTTTGATGAAGCCTATGTGTCCACACATACACACTCACACACATGCACTCACACAACACACACTCACACACACAAGACTACTGGAAATGCTAATAATGGTCGTGCTGCTAGAACAGTTTTCAAACTTCAGTGCATCCAAATCCCCAGAGGGCTTGTTAAAGTGCCCACGGCCCAGACACACCCCAGTTCCTGACTCACCGGGTCTGGGCGAGAACTGAGGATGTGCACTTCAAACGAGGCCCTGAGGGAGCAACCCTGTGAAAGCCACTGGGCCAGTGCAGAGCTATTAGGAGGGAACTTTTTCCCTGACTCTCCAAATTTTTAAAATGTTTTTCTGTTTTTCCATTTCCTACATAATAGGAAAAAAGGATTTTATAATTAATTTTTTCTACCTGACCCCTGATCTGAACAGTGGAACATTTTCACAGAAGAATGGGCTTTAATCAAAGCTGCTAAGAGGGCAACTAGTCTGAGATTCATGAGCTCTGGCCTTTAACTGAAAGGTGTGAAACTGGGGACCTGAAGAATCCCCCTAGGTCTTTGAATACTTAGCTGAACCCTAAATTAAACAAAAACAAGTCTCTATCTACCCCTGGTTGTTCGTTCACTAACTTGGAAGGCGTACTCTGCTGTCCTTGCAGAGGAACTGCCTTGGGAGAAAAGACTACCCAGAAACCTCAAGTCCTTTGGGAACCATGGCTAATCCTTGCAGGTATCCTCTGGATCTCATGGGAATCCACTATTTCTGCTGAGACCACAGTTTACACCTATAAAGACCTTCGAGATGTTACCTATGAAAGAGAGCAGCGGTTGAGCTCCTTTTGATCTGGCCAGCAAGGGCAGCCTCTACTTGGTACCAGGATCTAGGTTCTTGTCGGGCAAGAAGCAAAGCACAGAAATTTATTAAAGTGATAGGACATACTCAGGAAATGAGAGCAGGCAGCCTTGGAGAACAAGACACCCTGATGGGGTCTGTGTGGGAAATTCTTATTAAACATGGGCCAAGTGGGGGGAGGGTGGTCCTAGGCTTCTGATACTGGTGGGGTGACTCCTGGCAGGCTTGTCCTTGCCCCTCCTCTCCAGATAGTGAGTTTTGAGTTTTCCCAGCACTGTCATGATGTTTCCAGTTGGGGGTAGGGGGTGATCCCAAAGCCATAGGGCAAATTTATTATAAAATGTTATAATGGCCTGGTTGGGGTTTTTTAGGTCAGTATGGCTGTTGAGTCTGGTTGAGACTGGGTTGTTTTGTTGTTGTTGTTGTTGTCTCAACTACAGGAAATTGTGTAACAGGTGGTCAGTGGTGGAGGGGTGTGAAATATTCCAGTTAAAATAGAGAAGGGGAAGGGGAAGGGTAGAAGTCTTTGTTCCCTGTTCTAACTTTGCTGCATCCCTTTTATTAGCAGGCATCCTGGGAGGAGGTTTTGGGGAATGGGAAGATGAGATGCCAGGACCTTGAACCCCAAGGAGTTTCTAAGCCAGCAATTCAAAAAGCATTTCTTGTAAACAGTTACTGTGACTTAATTACAGAGGGATGAGGGATGAATGCACCGGGCACTAAAAAGTTATTTTCAAACATGAGTGCCCTCTCGGGTTGCCCAGAAGCCATGACAGTGGCTCTATGGAGACACGTAGAAGCATAATGTAGGAAAAGGGAAATCTAAGGTCAGCGAGGAAGCATCTTGTTTAATAAGAGGTGGTTGTAACTCAATACGCTGCCCTCTCCTGTCCTGAGATCATGTCAGTGTAAAGTGGTAGGTGAACCTAGATCTGCTTTAAAAAGTTCCAATTAAATGAAACCCCTACACTGCACCACCTCACTAATTGGGCAGGAAATTCATGGTCAGCAATAATTCCATCACATCATTCATGCACTATTTCTCCATGCATTGTGACAAAGTTTCTGGCAAGCACCAGACCTCTGGTTTGCACAGTGTCCCTGCATCCCTGGCGACTTTCTGAAGGCCCCTGTCCCCAAGATGTAGAGGACAAGCGGCAACTCTCACCTTTTTGCCCTTCAGTCCCTGACACCTCCCTCTGGCCCACAAAAGGGCAGCATGCTCCCAACTTTGTGTGTAAGCTCATTAAACACAAGAAACACTGCAAAGCTAAGGCATTTAACCCCCAACTTTTTGTTTCACAGATAAGAAAACCAAAGCAATGAAAGGAAGTAACTTACTCATTGTTACTTTTTCTACTCCTGCCTCTAGCCTCAAATCAGGAAAGAACCTCCAGTCATTGTTAATAAATATAGATGGGAATGAATGAAAGGAAGATCGAACAATTTGTCACTGTCACCGATGCTGTATTCTTGCCATATTGGGCTGATGCTCAACAGCCTTCACTTGAAATAGCCAGGACTCAATAGTACAAGGACTCAGTGCTTTTGGTGTGACTAGCATTTAACATGAGATTTTGTGCCTTTGAATGCTACTGGTAGCCTTGGACCCCTACCCAACATGGACAGGGCTCACAAGCCCTTTCTTTCCTAGAGATGGGAAATCAAGGGAAAGGCCATCATCTTTTTTCCCAGGTTTATCACCTACCACACCACCCTACAACAGACACACAGAGAGAAACACACTTTTTTGGCTCTTGGAGGTGGAATGTGTAGGTCTTTCTCTCTGCTTCCCCCTACCTTTCCTTCTCTCCCACACAGCCCTCCAACCCCAAAAGGGCAGAGGCCTTTTCCTGATAAAACTTGCTCTTCATTTAGATAAACCTTATTGACCCAATCACAGGAGGAGGAGGAGGGGCCTCACTCAAGTGGGTGACTCACTTTAGACTCTTACATCTGGGCCTCTTTCATTATCTACATTCCCGTTTGAAATGCATCTTACTTCCCCAGCAAACTCCTGCCATCGCCAATGCCCATCCTCAATGCCTTTCCTCTGAAGTCTTTCTCCAGCCTTCTAACGCCATGTCCTCTCTTCAACTGTGGAATCCTGCAGCCCTCATTGTGCACCTCTGCCATGACCCTGGTCTAACGTGTATTGTAGATACTGAGATATAGTATCCGATTCTTAGCTCTTTGAGTGTAGGGTCTTATGTTTACTTTTACAACTCTTAGCAGATCATATACACACCCACTAGATATAGACTAACTAAAGTTTAAAAGCCTGACGGACGATATTTTTAAAAGTTATATCCAGTAGGGGACCAGAAAGCCTGGAAGTAGCTGAGCAGAACAGAATTTCAATGGTCGTTGTTGCTGCTCCCTGACTGCGCCCAAGCCTACACCTCCAGGTTCCTGTCAATTCTGAGAGTTCCCAATGACTTTCCCATTAATTTCCCTTTGTTTGTTCAGCTAAAATTGCTTTCTGTTACTTGCAATCAACACACTCTAAATGATATATCCCCTTCACCCCAACCCCTGCAATAATATTCTAATGTCAGTTCTATATCTTATTCAGATCTAGCAGCTCACAAACAGCAATCTAGGCAACTACCATTCTTGCTAAGCACTTTATTCGGCTTCCTTCTCAGACAAAGATGGACAGATTGAGTGACAAGGAATGTAGTCCTTTAGTAAGTGTCAATTCTGCCTGTAAGACATTGACATTCTCATTTACAAATCAAACCTTTCGTTTATTTGATTAGTATGTGTCAAGCTGCCAGCACTGGAACCTCCCAAGCCCCTCAGAATTGACAGCTGAACAAATAAATAAATGTCAAGCAACTGGGCTCTGAGAAAGCAGCATCCATGGCTGGAATGAGAACAAACTTAACTGTAATCATTAGGGCATCTTCACCGTTGGCTTACTCAATCTATTCCTGGATGGGTACTGCCATTAGGGATTCTGAAGGCATGCTGTTAACCCCAAACATAGGATCTGGCTAGTCTGCCTGTTAAAGCATGTGTTTAAAAGGCCAAGTTCTATTTTAGTATCTAGTTAGCCATGCAGAGAAAAGCTATTCCTTAGTCAAGTATGCATTCTACTCTGTCACATCGAGGGTGCATTCTCTTAATTACAGAAAAGCCTAGTGAGAAAGAAATAATTCAGTTTAGCCAAAAAAAAAGGGCAACAATATGAAGACTGCAGAATACAACCTTCCAATATTCTGTCAGCATCAGATTTATATAGAAAAAAATGTATTCTAATTTACTAGTTTTTAGTAAGACAAAATACACTTTAAAAGGAACAAAAGTATAAATACTGTATATACTTTAAATAGATCACTTATCTTTGATTATTTGGGACCCTTTTTTTCTTTGCCTTTTAAGAAATTACTGGCAGTTTTATTGCATGTGCACAACTTGCATGTTCTCTGGCCCACATGTATAAAGCTGACTTCAGTAGCAGGTCACCTATAAAGCACTATTTTCAAACAGTGTTTCAAACATTTAAATTAGCATTAAACACCACCCTCTCAAGAATACAAATTTCGCTCCAGATCAAGTCACAGGAAGTTTGCCACGTTGGAAATTCCACCCTTTCAGGACTCCCTCCAAGGCCAACTTTGTTATTTTTCCCCTAAACCTTCCCCAAGGGCCTACTAACCCGAGGCACTCAGACTGTGGTCTGCAGATCAGCAGCAGCAGCATGACCTGGGACTTCACTAAATTAGTGAATTATAGAGGCCTGGCCCCTGATGTACTAGACAGCAACTCTAGGGTGGAGCCATGCCATCTGTGATTTAAGAAGCCCTCCAGGTGGTTGTGATGCATGTTCAAGTCCAAGACCACTGGTCTCCAAGTGGCAGTGGTTATGCTGGGGCAATAGGGAGTGAATGTCTTGGAAATTCCCCCCAGGCCAGAAGGCTCAGGCAACTAAACTTTTCCCTTATAGAAGCCCATTGGATCATTACAATGGACAGGTATTATTTAGCTTTTTATTCTATAAGAAAAGAAATTGAGACAAAATTATTAAGCAGTTTGGCTAGAGATTTGGGGCCTGTATCAGTTTGCTAGGGCTGTTGTAACAAATTACCACCACCCTGGTGGCTTGAAACAACAGAAATTCATTCTCTCACAGTTCTGGAGGTGAGAAGTCCAAATTCCAGGTGTCTGCAGGGTTGGTTCCTTCTGAGGGCTGCGAGGGAGAGTCTCTTCTGTGCCTCTCACCCAGCTTCTGGTGACAGCCAGCAATCCATGGGGTTCCTTATCTTCTGGATGCTGCAGTCCACTTTCTGCCTGTGTCATCGCATGGTGTTTTACTGCCCGTGCGTGCCTGTGTCTAAATTTTGCTCTTATAAAGACACCAGTCACATTGGACTAAGGGCCCACTCTATTCCAGTATTGTTACAGAACAAACAAGAGGGGCCTGGGACGATATACTATTATTGAAAGAAGCCCACGGGTCCGTTATGTCCGCCACCCAAGGAAAGACGTCTCTCAATGCCAGAGATTCGTGAAAAGGAAAGGAAATGTTTATTTAATGCTATACAAACTTAAAGTAGTGACCTAACGTCTTTATCAAAAATCCCAAAGTCCCTTAAAACACCCACAAACAGACACAGTCCTTCCTTCTCCCTTTGCCCAGTCCAGAGTACCGTATCTCAGGAAAGGAAATATAAGTCCATGGCTCAGGCAGTCCTTTGGTTATTCCCAGTTAGCACTCTATCTCAACTGGGAGACCTCTCTCAGTTCCTGGCACCCTCAGCTGAGTCGCCAGGATCTCTGCTAAAGCCAGGTGGTGGTTCCCCCTTCTAAAGCTGCGGGGGTCCCCACTCTGGCAAAGGCACATGGTCCTCTCTCCCAGGGCCACGGGAGTCCCCACTCAGCCAAAACCGTGTGCTTCTCCCCACAAAGCTGTGGGAAGGGGGGTGTCGCCACTCTGCCAAAGCCAAGTGGTGATTCTCTGCTAAATCCACATGGTGATTCTCTCTCCCAGGGCTGCGGGAGTCCTCACTCTGCTAAAGCCGCATGGTTCTCTCTCCCTCAATGGCTGTCGCATCTGGGTTTAAATCCCCGTGCCAGTCTTCCTCTGCAGCCCCGTTTCCGACTCCTCCCACACTCGGCTTCACATGACAGAACTCATACCCTTCCAGCTTTACTGGGCTGCCATCAGGAGTCTGGGCAGGTGTGGCCCCATGTCCTAGAGCCAATCTTCTCCAAGCTCCCATGCAGGCACTGTTAACTCGGGGGACCTGCCTCCCAGTCCCATCTGGGGGGAGGTTACTTCCATTCACCTGGCTCTGAGCACTGGCCACAGCTATTTAACACATCTAAGCGACCAGCCAAAGGCTATAGATATGTTAAAAGACCACACCAGAGGTTAGCTGCAAGGCTGTTGCTATGCAAAACAGCTCTCAAAGGCCCTGCTCCATTTGTCCCTTCCCCCAACCCACACCTGTGAGGGAAGGGGTGAAGACATCTTAAAATCTCCAGGACACCTTAAGTTCTGGACCCCATTTCAAATGCCTATTTGGGGTCCCCCTCTTTGGCTGCACCCTGTAACAGTATGACCTCATCTAAATTTTGCTACTTGTATCTGCAAAAAACCTATTTCCAAATAAAGTCACATTCTGAGGTACCAGGAGGTTAGGACTTCCAAAAATCTTTTTGGGGAACAAAATTCAACTCATGACAGGACCCTGACTCAGGAGTACTTTTGAAAACACTTTTTATTCCTCAGCATTCTTAAGTCGCCTCCCTGACATCGGGAACACTTGGCAGATTCCCTCACCAAATGGAACTGGCAGAGAAGAGGTGGCAGAGAGAGGCACAAAGAGGGACCCATTACTTATGCCCTTCATAAAGCACGTGTCCCCAAACCAGTGAGGTTTATGCCCGTGAGCGTAGGATCTTTTCTGGCGCCCTTCTTCCCCATTCCGTATCTGGTATATGTAAACATAAATAGTTTTCTCCTGTTTCTTAGATCTTTAGCTAGCTATTTAAAGACAGTTTAAAGAAAAGAACATACTATCCATCATCGAGCTTATATGTCTCTGTGCTCCCTCTGGCTTTAGCCACATAAAACAACCAACTCTGGGCAGTAGGAGAGACTCATTAGGCCTACAAAAAGAGAATTTAAGTTCAGAAGGTAATATATTCAGAACTACTCTACAGTTTTGGCTAAGCCCACAGATCTTCCTAAAGAGAAACTGGAGATGTTTGTAATCCACTTATGTTGTGAGTAATTCTGACTTGTAAGCATTAAACAGCCAGGGGGAGATTTGGAGCTGGTGACTGAGTATCCACCAGCTCACTTCTCACACTCTGCCTTCTGGAAGCACTGTCAGCTGGGGGTGCACTTTACACCTCAGTGACTTCTGTTTAAGAATTCTGCTAGCCAAATAGCAATCGAGCATTCAGACCTAGATTTTATCATGAAATTTCTTTAAATACAATTAAACACTGAGAGATCTACACTGGGCAATATGAAAGGAAGAAAGGAAGAAAAAAGATAGGAAGGAAGGAAAGAAGGAAGGAAGGAAGGAAGAAGCTCCAGTTATTTCTATGAGTGCAAGTAAAGTGCCTAAGAAACTAAATGAAAGGATCAACCCCCAAAATAATTACCTCTTCTAACTTTCTCCATTACATTAAACATAAAGTATCATCAAGTTTTCAATTAGATTCATTGAGGCACTGATGCCTCATGGAATCGAAGCGTTCTCTCCTATTGTGTTTCCATTTGTATAGTACTTAACGTTATGTAAACAACCAAATATAAACTTTAAATTTTCTAAATCTTTTTTAATGCTTGTGAACTGATTTATTCTCTTTATTTGTTGTGAGGACTCTGAAATATTAATTTTTCTCAAAATATTTTGTAGTGATAATTTACCCAAAAACTTTCCTTTTCTATCATAAGGTATTCAGGACAAATTTTAACTATTTTAACAATTTCCAAAACAAAAGCTAAGACTCAATAGGAAAATATACAAAGAATATTACCTCACTAAAGTTATATAAATAATTATATATTGCAAAACTTTAGTATCACTAGAAATGGGGTTAAATAAATAATTCCAATTCCACTAAATTGACAAAGATTTTTAGTATAATATTTATTTTGATGAAAGTATTACAAAACAAGTGTTCTATATACTTCCAGGCAGAGTAAAATTCGTATAAATAATGAAGCAGTTTGGCACTACATACGGACTTTTAAAATGTACCTTTAATTCAGTAATTTTATATCTAAAAAACACCATAATTAAATAGAAATTCAGGCAATTAGCCATCAAGGGAATGCAAATCAAAGTTATGAGATAATAATTCACACCCACTGGGATGGCTATAATAAAAAAATAGGTAGTAAGCGTTGGTGAGGATGTGGAGAGCTAGAAAACCCCCCATTGCTGGTGGGGATATAAAGTGGTGCAGCCACTGTGGAAAGCAGTCTGGCAATTCCTGAAATGGTTAAACATAGTGACCATGTGACTCACAGTCCCACTCCTGCTTGTAGACCCAAGAGAAATGAACACGTGTTCATACTAACTTGTACATGAATGTTCATACCAGTATTATTCAAATTATCCAACGGTGGATACAATCCAATGTCCATCAACTGATAAATGGAGAAAGTGCAGTACAGCCCCACAGTGTAACATTATTTCACACTAAGGAGAGCGAAGTACTGATACCTGCTACAGTACGGATGAACCTTGAAAGATTATGCTAAATGAAATAAGCCTGCCACAAAGGACTACCTATTGTATAACTTCATTTATATAAAATGCCTAAAATAGGCAAGTCCCTAGAGACAAGACGTAGATTAGTGGTTGCCTTGGACTGAAGGGAGTGGGGAGGGATCATGACTGATGACTGAGAAGAGTGGGGTTTCACTGGGGGAAAATTGATGCGGACCCCGGCTCATGGGGTCCGCCACATTGTGGATGAGACACGAGACATTCACATGGACTACCAAGTCCAGTGGTGGAAAAGGAACAGCATGGCTTTTTCTGTCAAGGGGAGCAAAAGCCACAGCCTCCACAATGACAGGCCTTTATTGGGTTTCTTGGCACTTTACATGATGGTCCTCATTTACTATGCACAGGTCCGCTTTAGGTGGTTACCTTTTACAAAAAACAAAGGAGCTGATGCTGCTAATCACATCACAGAAGGATATTTGCAAATTAAAAGGGAAAAGTAGTTGAACTGGTTACACTTGTCCATGGAAGGTTTCACACAGGTTTTAGGAAGTTATTTTGCAGTAAACGTTTGCTGCCTCAATTCAGGGTGAGGAAGTTTTAGCAAAAACAAGTCTCAAAGCAGTCTAGGCACATTGCAGGCCTGATTCCACATGGTAGAATCTATCTGTGGGTGTACGCTCTATGCATCTCCGAGTGGGAGCTGGGCCCACGCTACACAGAATGGTCTCCTACATTTCCCTCCTTGTTTTTAGTTAGGACCGCTATAGATCCCACAAAACTTGCTACTTGCTGGTCTCTTATGCGACCCTGGGAAAATAATTTGCAAGCGCATCAAAGTACACAACGCATTATTAGAATCAGTAAACAACTGGTGACTCCAAAGACTCACATTCTCAGGTTAATTTTATCAAACCAATTTTTGGGGGTTTTCAGCCAGCCAAAGTTATCATGGAGGGTCTGAAAAATCTCCTGCTTGGTAAAATGTTGAATGTCCTGCAGCCGCTGATGTAGCTCTAGCTACAATTTATCAATTTGTCCTTTTAAATTGGTAGAAAAGTCCCTCTTAGGTGATGTTAATTATGGCTCCAGGAGTACTGGCTAGAATTCCCCTGGAGTGTGGTGACACATAGCTTGGAGAAGTCTGGATTGGGAGGGTCCAGTGGGGTGGAGGTGGGTCCATGCAGCCAAGGAAGCCTTTTCTGTGATATGGCTTCACCATCTTCGCCAGCAGTTCCAAAGGTCATTCTGAAGAGCAAACACAAGCATACCCTCTTCCCCAAGTTAATAGTTCGACTGGGCCATTTTCCTTCCCCTAATGGGTCTTTGTATAAGAAAAAGGGGTATGGGACTGCAGGCCTGTTTTGCACAAAGTGTTTGTCTAAAGGTGACTTTAAATTATCATCACAATTCAATAAATTAGACATATATATTGCCAGCATGGTTAAATTCTTGGGGGATACCTGTTTTATGACAAATTCCTCATTGTTCTAAGAAAGCCTGAGTGGCTTATGCACTATATTCCAGGCCATTATTAGTCTTGGTTTCTTGTGGACAGCCTAAGTGGCTGAAGGATTCAAGCTCTAACATTCTTTGCAGGTTCCCTGGTGAAGGGAGGGGCCTGTGGAGCACCTGAGTAAGTGTCTGCTGGGAAAGACAGGCCCTCTACGGTTTCTACAAGCTGCGATGAGTTTGAGCAGCAAGTTAATTGCCCTGTTGCTCTCAGGACCTGGTAGCTCCTAGGTTCAGAGTTTTCAAAGACAGTGAGAAAGTTGGGAGTGGGAGGTGCTCTGCTTAGATATGTTTTAGACAAAAGTGGTTACACGCCAAGGGCCTTTTATGACTCAATTGACTAACCATTCCCTCCAGGAGAATAGCCAGTTCTTCCCGAAGGAAAGAATCAGTGTTTACACGTACTGAGTTAAAAAATGGTACTTTGTCTTCCATGGAGAAGGGATGGTTCTCCCTAGGAGACAGTATACCTATATTTCATTTTTACAATAAAGGGTCACAGCTCCGGCATAAACAAGGAGGATTCTTAATGTTTTTTTAACACATCGCACCCCTCATCCCAATTATAGCATGCTTTAGATTGACAAATTTATGATCATAACTTTCAGAAACCGTTTTTTTCTCTATTGGCAAATACATTTACTTTTTTGTTGTTGTTGTTAATTCTTATTGATTATTGCATTCCTTGAATGTGCTCAAAAGTGAGCTGTCTCATTGTCTAGTGCCCTTGACAACTTGAGGGAGGCTGGAGAAGAGGGAGGGAGGATGCTAAGCTCTACATGCCTTGTTCCTAGGACTAAAGCAGCCCCTAGGCCTCCATAAGGAGAATGCAGAGTGGTTAAAAGACACATTTTCTCATTATTTTTCTTCCTGTGCTTTTTACTGTATGAGGGAAGTGAGATCTTTTTCCGTCTTCAAACAATCAATTTAAATTCTTTCTGAGTAGAATCCTTATGATGTAACAACATTAGAGATCTCATTCTATTTACCAGAGATTTAGCAAAATATTTTGAGACTCAGCTGTTCCTTTCAAAACAAAAACAAAAACAAAATTCAAGCAAACCAGTATTTTCAAGTTAAATCCTCTAAAGGATGGAGTGAGATACTAACCTTAGAATCTTATCTCACACCACCTGATGTTATTTCAACTTCTGCCCAACTTTTTCCTAAATAACTAAGTCTAAAGATCCCTTATCAGGGAGACATTCAGCAGCCCCCAAAAAGCTGCTGAACTAAAACCTAAAACATTGCTCTTGTTCCTTAAAGAGCTCATTCCCCATGGTTGAGGATCCTTAGAAACCTTTAAAGAAATTCCTGAACAAATAAAAGAACCTTTTCTGAAATTTCTCCTGCGACAAGCACAGCCATTACCGAACTAGTTTCAGTTTTGCTTTCACTCTGCCTGCACCCTCAGATCCTATTTCTTGCTAGTGAAAAGAATGAGGTGGGTCAAAAATGTGCTGTTGGTGGAAGACAGTCAGGGAAGGGGTATCGGACTATCCTCGTACCCAACCCCGCTTATGGGTCTCGGGTCCTTCCCCAAGAGTTTAAGACTGCGATGGGGAGCTCAAAGTGCTAGGTGATCAACCTTCATATCGTGCTTTCCTGGATGAGCCAGAAGTGAGACTAAGTGGTATTGGAGGTCCCTATAAGGCCCCTGCACATCTCCAGTGATACCAGACACCCTTGCAAGGGTCTGAGTCACGAGGGAACACCCGATTTCTCGAGCCAAGGGGAGGAAGTGCCCTTTGTCTTCCGAGCTTGACAAATACCAAAAGCTCTCATACAAAACCTGGAACTAGCACTAAATTATCCTGGAAAACAATCTTCGGAGTCCAGTCGAAACCAAAACACTCATTCACTATCCACTTTTCTTTATGCAAGCAGATGGAGAGAAAAGGCAAAATCAAAAGGACCGCAAGAGGTGACTTAAAAGAAAATTTGCTGAGATACTTATAAACTGTCCTGTAACTAGTTGATGTTTTTAAAGCTGATTAAAGGGAAAATCTTTGCTCTTTCTCACAAGCCTAGACCTAGTTGGGGGTTATGCCTTGGGGATCAGCTTGTGGGTATTTTTACAGCATTGCGGCAAGGGCCCTTGTGGCTCTTAACTGCTCAATCTGTGCTCTTGAGGTTGTGGCAAAAGTTTGGGAGAGAGGGCAGTGCTCCTGCTTACTAAAGAAGGTACAGTTGCAGAGTGGTCCTAAGAGAAGGCGACCTAGGAGGAAAACACTTTTCCTCTGAAATCTAACACACCCTACACCTTCCCGAAAAGCACTTGGGGTCATTGGCCCTTACCTGGGCTGATGCGTGCCTGTGTGTTGTCCACAATAATGGCTTGTAGTCCCCTGGGTTCCTGTTTGTGGGCACCAGCTGTCACGGACACTGGCCTGCAGTGTCCTTGGCATTATGAATGAGACGAGAGACATTCACATGGACTACCAAGTCCTGAGGAGGAAAAGGGATGGCACAGCTACTCTCTCAAGGGGAAAGCATGGCAACCCTTGTATTGGCAGACTTTTATTGGGTTCAATTTGCACAGGAATACAGATAAAGTTCATTAATCATTGTCAGGCAGTAAGGATCAAACCATAGAGAGCATACAAAGAACTATAAGGGCTTATTCTGAGTCAGGGTCTGTTAGCCAAAGGGCTGCAAAACTTTGGGAAACAAACTCATTTCCTGCTCGGACCCTTATCATTATTTAATTGAGAACATTCTTAGCAAAGCAGGTTTCACAGGATTTTATGTATTCTTTCTTATGCCTGATCACCCGGGGAACCCGCCCTTTCCGGCACAGGGCTGCACCACCCTCTGTCATTGTTTCAGGCTTAAGTCAGGCAGGGGAAGTAAGGCAGCCAAGAGATTAGGAGACTTCTCACAGATGGAATGAGAACTCAGGCTATATCAAAGCCGAGGGGCAAGGGTCCATCACCCCCTTTTGCTATAGCCCCCCCAATTCCTTCCCTGGGGCTCCCTGTGATTGTGCCTGTCTTAGGTTGTTCATCCCTTGAGGAATCTTACCCATCATTAGCTAACCGACCAAGAATTGGGGACCAGGCAGGGTGAAGAAAAAGGAGCAAAGACAGCAGCCCTGCCAGGAAGATAAGCTTTGTCTCTTTAGTGGCTTATGGTCTGAAGATCGCTCACTCAGCCTTAGTCATGGGGGCGGGGTTACAGCTTCTGAAACCAGGCAGGGCAGTTCCCAACATCTCCCCCCTTTTTGTTTTTGAATTCAATCACAGTTGTTAAGCCTGTGAAACCTACTATTTGCTGTTCTCAAATGCGATATTAAGAAAATAACATACACACACACACATTATAAAGCACAAATAAGGATTAAGACAAAGGGGCACCCAAGGCCTGCTAGGACCCAAACTTGTAAATTCAGTCCATTGAAAAATGTTGCAAATGCAAGGGAACAACAAGAGTAACAGGTCTGGTTACACTTCAGTCCTTGGGAGAATTAGCACAGACTTCAGGAAGTTACTTTATACATATGCAGCAAGGGCTTGCTGCCTGAACTCTGGGTGAGGGAGTTTTAGCAAAAGCAAGTCTCAAAGTGGCCTAGGTACATTGCAGGCCTGATTCCCCACAGGAGAACCTATCTGTGAGCATGGGTCCTATGCATCTCTGAGTGGGAGCTGGGCCCATACCATGCAGAACAGTGTCCTACAGAAAATGACAAAGCTGTAAAGGGACTGTGGTGAGGGATGCACAACTGGTTCTAACCCCCGAATTTGCCATTTTGTGGTTGTATGATTACCTCTGCCACTTGGAAAAATGTTCTCTGAAATCATCAGTTGCTTCCCCAAACTCCTTTCCTTCTCCCATTCTCAAGTCCAAGTGAAACTTCCCTCAACACCCAGCTTGCTGTCTCCCTCTACTGTTCTCTTCCATCTGCCCCTGTTATTTTGTCTTCTCCAGGACCCAGTTTGTGTTGCCATGCACATCTTCTGATTCTACAAAATAGACACCTGGGAACTAAGCTGGCCCAGGCACATGTCCCCTTCAAGCAGACAAAGAGCCAGCAATGAAAATCCCCTCTGGCTAGTCCAGTATAGAAGGCTACAAACACGCACGTATAGTCATTTTTGTCTCCATGATCACAGCCCAGTTTTTAAAAGAGTCCAGAGGACTCATCTTGCCCTCCTGCCCTGATCTCCTTCCTGTCCTCTTCTTTGCTCCCTTCCTCTTCAGCCTGTATTTGGGTGAAATCAGCCTGCACATGAGTGATACAGATGCTTTCTCTGATCAGCTCAGGTGGGGATGAGCCCAGCTTCCTTGGTCCAGCAAGGCTTGATCTGAAGCACTTAAGTCACTTTTGGGATTCTTAATGTAGTTAGTGGGGAGAGAAGACAACATCTGAGTTAAGGTTGAAACATACACTCTAACAGAACTTAGTTAAGAATTCATCAATGTGAAATACTAATAGCTTCCATTTGAGCATCTTCCTGTGCATGCCGTTTTGTAGACATGGCCCCATTTAATTTCCTCATGATGTGTGGGTTCTCATGCCTATAGATGGATGAGGACACTGCAGTTTGTATAAACTAAGTAATTTTCCCATAGTTACAACTTGATAAGAAGTGGTGCAGGAGCTCAAACCCAGCTGTGTCTCTAAGGACTCTTCTCCCACCAGCTCTGCATCACCTGCCCCAGAACCACCTGCCAGGACAAAGGCTTGCCTTCCTGGAGAGAGAAGGGCAGTGGAATGCAATGTGGAAAGGAAATTCTTTCAGGAGCTAAATAGATGAAGTACAAGAATGACACTTTGTGGTGGGCCCACATGATGATTAGACTTTGAGGTAGATTAAGTTGGGAACAATCCTACATCCTTTAGGGGATCCACTAAGTGACAATTCTTCAAGATAGAGTTTTTTTGTGTGTGAATCACAGACAGTTGCTGATGTGGAGTAATTCGTCTTCTCCATGTTGGTGTGACTTCTCCCCACCCAAGCTTGTCTACACCAGGGGATGCACCACGTTCAGATTTGCTCTTTTACTCGTCCAAGTTCCCTAGCCCCTGTTATTATTCAGTGCTCTCCTGTAGGAATTTATTTTTCTTTTCTCCTATCGATGAACACTTGGGCTGCTTTCATTTGGGGACTGTTATGAATAAGGCTGCTGAGACCATTCTTGAATGCACCACCCATGGCACACACGCACAAGCATACCTGTTGAGTCTTTACCCAGGAAGAGAACTGTCTGTCACAGGAGAGTGTATGTTCAACTTTATTACAGAATGCCGGACAGGATGACAAATGGGCACACTGGTATACAGAGTCGCCAGCAACGTTTGACAGTTCTTCATTCCCCATCCTCACTGGAACTAGGTATCATCATCAGTCTGTTAGGTTAGCCGTTCTATAACAGCATCTAAGGATTGTAATTTGCATTTCCCTAATTATTACTGAAGTAGAGAGCATCTATTCATATTTTCATTGGCCATTGAATATTCTCTTTTGTGAAATACCCATTCAGATATGTTGTCTCTTCCTTACTGACTTGTAGACAATCTCAGTATATCCTAGGATCAACCCATCTCTCAGTTATCGGACACAGGACAGGACACATTTCTCTGTTCCATAGTCTCTCAGTCCCTGCTCAAGAGTGAGACTGGCTGTAGTTTTCCTTTTTCATACTGTCCTTGTCAGGTTGCGGTATTAAGATTATGCTGGTTTATTAAATCATGTTGGGTGTGTTTCCTTTTCTCTTATTCTCTGAAAGAGCTTATATTAATATTTTATTTCTTCCTTAAGTTATTGGTAAAATTAACTACAAAGGCCATCAAACCCAGAGTTTTTCTTTGGGGAGGTTTTCAATTATAACTTTACTGTTTGACAAACTATTTCTTTTTGTGTCAGATTTATTCTCTTTTTAAAGAAATTTATAGATTTCATATTAGAATTTTAAATATATTAGCATTACGTTGTTTATTATACTCTCATATATTTAATGTCTACAAGTTCTATAATAATGTTGCTTTCTTCATTCCTGACATTGGTTATTTTTGCCTTCTCTTTCTTTTTCTTAATCTGTCTCAGAGGGGTTTATCAGTTTTATTAGTTCCTTCAAGGAAGCAATTTCGGGTTTATTCATTTTCTATATTTTATATTTGCTTTCTATTGTATTAATTTCTATTATCATTGATCTTTCCTTTTCCTTTTATTTTTTTTCTAGTTTCTTGATGTGAAGGGTGAGCTTGCTGATTTTCAGATGTCCTGACTACATCCGAAGTTACCAGTTTCCCACTAAGCATAGATTTAATTTTAGCCCACAGATTTTCATGTGCAATGATTTAATTATTCTGTTCAACATATTTCCTAATTTCTATTATAATTTTGGCCTTGACCCATGAGTTATTTAGAAATATATTGCTTAATTTTCAAATATATGGAAATTTAAAAAATATCTCTTCATATTTGATCTTTAACTTCATTCTATGGTATATGTAGAACACAGTCTGCTTGAATTGAATATTTTGAAATTTGTTGAGATTTGCCTCAGGTCCCAACATATAGACAGTTTTTGTAAATGTGCTGTGTTTTTTTTAAAATAATGCTCATTCTGCCATTGACTAGTACAGTAGTCTATGTATGCCTATCGGTTGTTTGATAATTATATTGTGAAATCTTCTATGTTATTGATTTTTGTCCATATGTTTTATCAGTAACTAAAAATATTGTGTTAAAGTAACCCACTATGAATGTGAATGATTCTATTTCTGTTAAATGTTACTTTATTTTAAAGCTGTATTATTAGTTGAATGCAATTTAGGTCCATTTCATATTTCTGGTGAGTAAAACCCTTCATTCTATTAGACATGTTTTTTACCTCAAATGCTTTTTTAATGAAAAATATTTTATCTGATATTAATACTGATAAACAATGACTATTTTACATAAGCTTTCTTTTGGTTAGTCTTTATATTTTAATCTTTCTGTATCCTCATGTTTTAGGTGTATATTTTATAAACATTATATACTATTTTCAGTCTAGTCTGAATTTTTCCTTTAATTTGATCATCTACTCACATTTAATGTAATTTCTGATATACTTGTTATGCTAAGTGAAATAAGCCAGAGAAACACAATTACCATATGATTTCACTCATATGTGAAATCTAATGAACAAACTGAACCAACAAGCAAAATAGAGACAGACCTTTAGATAGAGAGCAGGCTGACAGCTCTGAGGGAAATTGGGAGGGTTGGAGAGATGGAGCAAAAAAAGAGGGAAAGGACTCATGGATACAGACAACGGGGTGGTGATTGCAGGGTGATGGGTAAGGGTGGAAGACAGTGTAGGGGGGATAAATGGTAATGGAAAAAATGCAATAAAAATATAATGTAAATAAATAAAGTTTAAAAACTATAATATTACTCTGTGTTCTCTATTTGTTTTACCTGCTTTATCTTCCTCATTTCTGTTCTTCTTAACTTATTTGGATTGGCACTGTGTTTGTTATTCCAATTTTTGATACTATTAGATTCAAAGTTATTAATATAAGCCCTTTATAATAGCTACACATGAGACTGTCACATACGCTCGTGACTCATTATAATGTATTGCTGATGGGCACTCTTGCCCTTCTCTTGGGCAACTCAAGGGCTCTAGATGCCTGAACTCCATTTACCTGCCTCTGACCTAGATCTGCAAAACATTTTCACTACTATCTTATACAGACAATATTCATTCCAGTTTATTCATAAATACCCCTCTCTCTTGCTCTTCCTATGTTCCTGCTTCTCCCACCTTCCATCTATGAACATTTTTATACTGCTTGAAAAATAGCCCATGGTATTTTTTTAAGAATAGGTGTGCTGGTGGTGAATCCTTTAAGTTTATGTTCATTTGAAAATGTTTTCATTTCAGTTGCATTCTTTAAGGATGAAAGTAAAATTTTAGGTCAGCAGTTATTTTCTTTCATTTTTTTTCCCATTTTCTTCTGCTTCCATTATTTCTCACGCAAATTCAGCCTAATTTTTGTAATATGAGGGTAATAATGTCTTCATGCCTCCCCACCCATGGCTGCTTTTAAGATGTTCTATTTGTCATTTGTTTTTGGCAGTTTAACTGTGATGTGCATAGGTGTAAATTTCTTTTTATTTATCCTATTTAGAGTTTGTAGGACTTATTAATTTATCCATTGATGATTTTCATCAGCTTTGTAAATTTCTTAGCCATTATTTATGCAATTACCTTGTGCTTTGTGTTTTTGCCCTTCTATCTCCATGCCTCTTATTTATCTTTTGTCAGCTTCTTTCCTAACTATGTTCTAATTTCCACTCTAGTTGTTGATTTTTTCTATAATGAGCTTTTATTTAATGACCTTGTGGAATCCATTTATTAATTGTAATAGTTTATTAGATATACTTTAGGATTTTTCTAAGAATGCAAACATGTCTTGTGTGAATGGTGTTACTTCTCCCTTTCCCATGTTTAATTTTTTCCTTGACCTAACTGTACTGACTAGAACCTTCAGTGAAATGTTGAATAGCAGTGGTACTAGCTAGCATCCTTTCTCTTCTCTGCTTTCAGGTAAAAGTTTTTAATATTTCTTCCTTCATTACTGTATTTGTTTACTCTGTTTTTGTAGACACCTTTTATTCTGTTTGAGAAATTTAAGAAAATGTAGTTTGCTAAGAGTTTATTAAGAGTAACAAACATGGTTAAATTCTATCAAATGTTTTGGCTTCATTATGAAATATTTTTTTCTTTATTCTGTGTTGAATTACACTGATTGATTTTCAAATATGTGAATAACCTTGCATTCCTGGAAAACAAACAACTTGTCCATGTTGTAAGTGTACATTTGTATATTGATGGATTGAATTTGCTAATATTTTATCTAGGGTTTTTGCATCTATGTTAAGAGTAAGTGGCCCTTTCCTTTCCTTTAACACCCTTTTCAGGATTTTTGTTTGATTCTTTCAGACATCTGAAGGCACAAACACTCTGGAATCATCTTAATCATTTTCAGGCATAGAGATGGTTCTCAGCTGGCTGTGGCTCCTGAGGGCACCAGACTACTCCCTGCCTACCTTTCCCCTTGGAGAGACCCTCTCGATGTCAAGCCCAAGCATTACTCAGCACCACTGAATTGTTGTCTTCCTCAACTCTGGAAACTTTAAAAAGTGTTACTTAGTTCTCAGCTTGTCAGCTGTCTTTTCTAGAATTTGCAAATGTCACCAAGGAAAAGCAGCTCCAAAAACCATGTTCACTTCTAGATTTCCATCCTTTCCCAGGGTTATGGTCTGGTAACTTTTCATTGCCTTATGTCTTCAACGTTTTGAAGCAGATTTACAAAACTACTTTGCTCAGCACTACTAGTTGACGTTAGCAAAAGAATGACCCAATTTCTTTCTTTGTATGCCATCACTGGAACCAGATGCTTTTAACTAATCTGGTAATTGCACAAAACAAGGTCCTGAGAGTCGCTGGTGGCCACCAAACAATTCACTTCACAAGAGCTGCCTCTCTCTAGCATGGTGCCAGGGGCAGCAGAGTCAAAGAAGAGTTTGAAAAAATATAATATGCCACTGGTGATGTGGATGAATAAGAATTTAAGTCATCTATTGAATAATTTTATTTAGAATAAAACAATTCTCCTAAGAGAGAAATCTGTTTCTTCATTGCTGAAGAAGAATCAAATGTGTTTGTAGTGCTTAGCTACAGTATTGAAGATTTAGAATTTTTTTAATAGGAAAAGTATTAGGGCTGGATTGGGAGTAAAAGGGAGAAAACTGCACTTGAACAACGATTAAAATAAAAAATATATATAAAAAATAAAATAAAAAGATCGAATCCCCCCCCCAAAATAGGAAAAGTATTAGACTGACATTTATGTAGGCAAAATATAAATAAGAAACTATTGAAAAATTATGCCAGTACTATTAATAATATCATGAAAATAACCAAGTCCTTGACTAATTCCACAGTCACGACCCACAAACGTCCACACTAGCCTGGTGGGTAATGGCTCTCAATCCATTCTCTTGTAGAAAAAAATAGTTAATGGCTCAGATTGAGAGTCGTAAGTCACATCCCCCACCGCACCTCAGTCAGGAAAAATTAGAAAGTAGATATGGCAAATGATCATGTTCAACACATTCCCTTTTTTATATTGCCTTATTTTTACATCTTAAACAGGTGCTTCCTTTAAGAAGATGTTATCTGGAAAAAAAGAAGAAGAAGAAGAGGCCCAAAAGTCTGTGCAAATGGAGAGTATTAAAATAAGCCTCAGAGAAACAGCTTGGGGAGACTTCCCACCTGATGATCCATAATGCTCGCAGCTTCCCCTCCATCCTGCTGAGGAGCAGAGACAGGCTCTTGATGAGTAATAAACATATTCACAGATAACATCGCCAAATCCTTCACAGTCTCAAGAGTGAAAAATGAGGCTTTAAAAGAACCTTATGATCAACACAAGAAATATTGAAGTAAAACAAATAGGATCTTGGAAGTGGAAAATGAAATGACCAAATTCCCAGTATAACAGCATGTTGTCACAGCCAGAATATTTGAATTTCTACAGAGCTCTAATGCTGTAGGATAAAAGGATCTGTTCCAAGTACTGACCAATATAGAAAAATCGTGTCTTAGAAGGAAACTGAAGAACAGATGCTTCAATCTATACTATACATGTCTTATCATCAGTGTCAGCGAATATTAATTGAGTTCTCAGAGCACACTCAGCCATGCCTGCAAACACTTGCAGTAAAAAAACACATGGAAGACTCAGTCCTTCTCCCCTCAGACATTTCATTCAAGATGAGCAAGATGTACAGCTCACTCTCTTTCTGTCACTTTCATTTTCGTTCTCCAATATGGGATTCTCCATCCTCCAGATGAAGATCAAATTGAGAAGATTTAAATGTGCCTCTGAAGAAATGGAGAAGAAAGCAAACTTGATGACTATGTACAAAAATGTTGTTTCAATTGTAGGGAATTTAAGGAATTATGAATTGTAGAATGAGAGTTCGATGCGGGCCCAGGTTAAGAAACCAAGCTCCAGGGACACAGGCCAGAATACGCATGAAAAGACAGGCGCCCTCTCTTTCTGCCTGATGCATGAGGTCCTCTCAGAATTTTTGTGTCTATAGACCTAGAAGGTGAGAGAAATATTTCTCTGCGTTAAGAAAATGTATTGGCAAGTCTGATGATAAATGGTAGGCAACCCTCATTCCCAGTGTAGGGAGTACATAGGGCACAGGGGCACAGGCAGATCCAGGTCTCCGGGAGTCTAAAACTCAATTGTGGAAGCTTCTTTATAAAAAAAAAAAAGTGCAGAATTACAAATACAACATTCCGTTAAGGGCCTTGGAGCAGCAAAGTCCTGATGCTTGAGCTCCTGTCTTCCCAACATGTGCTCAGTGTCTTAAGGATGCAGCCTCTCCTCAACTCCAGCTGTTACCCTTAGGGAACATGACCGGAGCAGCCAGATTTTCTGATATTTTTTAAATAGCCAGATATCTGGACTTTTATGGCGAATTTCCCCCATTTTTAAATGTTGACAAAAATTCAAATAAAAAAAAGAAAGAAACACTTTGTAAGACCCAGTCTTTGTTCATCATGTCAGCACCTCTGACGAATGAAGTTATTCAGGGATTGAGGTCAAAGGAAGATTGTTGTCCACAGCACTCAGTGCCCTCTCAGCTCTACACCCTGGAGGGGGCTGACTCAGTGGAAGCACTGGCCCATGTGGGAAATACCTTGAGCTTAGATAACGATACAGGATGAGGAGCTTGAGAGGAGGGTACGAACATAAGGAAAATGTCAGAACGGGGTGGCAGAAGGAGATGACAGACTGAGCGTGGGAGGAGAAAGAGAAACTACTTCCAGACCCCTTTCTTTGAAAATAGACTGAATTATGGCCCCTCACAGTGATTTGACAGCTGGGGTGCACGGAAAATGTGGTCCACAGCCCTGGAAGTCCTATGTAAGTCTCTGTGAAGGGGACCCAGCAATTCACTTTAATAAGGACCCAGCAATTCACTTTAATAAGCACCAGGCAATTCTTAGACAAAATAGCATTTGAGAAACACTAGAGAGAATCTGTTTGTTTTTAAATCTAGCCAATAGCTGTCTATGGGAATGGATACATGCAGAAGCTCCCAGTCTTCCAGTTATCAGCACTGGTACTTCTGTAAGGGGTTAGTCAGTTGGTCTTCAGCCATTTACTGCCTTATCCACAACCCACACACTTTTATTTCTAAACCTGAATGGCTCCCCAGGCTGCCAACAGAACAAGCCACTGACACTTTTAGAATGCCGTGCAAGTAAAATAGCCAAGTCCCTGAAGATTTGACTCTCTGACTTCCTCCTTGACATTCTTGCTGGTACAACGCAAGCTCAGCTATATTTTAGTGACACTTAGCAGCTGAAGTGTCCTGAAAACCAAAGAGGTGCTTTATATGGACTACAAAATGCTTACCAAGGACAATGTCAATACCGGAGCCTTCTTATTAACACATTCTTGATTATACTAACTTTGTTTCCAAGCCTTTTGAAAAAAAAAATAGATTTCAGGTGTTTCTGTGCTGCAGGAAGAATGTGGGTCCCCATAGGCCCCACTCCAAGGAAACCCCCTCCTCCAAAGTATCTCAAGCTAATTAGCAAACTAATTTGTATTAGCAAAGTAATACAGTCACATTAATGAACTCTTCAAATGTGGAGGGCTACAATCCCAAATGGTCCTGGCCCCTTTCTTAATAGTGGGTCTCAGCTTGTATCTGACAGTATGTCGGTCACAGCGGGGCGGAGTCTGCAGCCAGGCCTCAGGCAGCAGCTGGGCAGCCTGAGATTACCGTTGCCTACAGCACTGCCAGTCTCCCAGCACCTGGGAGGGAGTCAGAAATTAAAATGACTAGTGAATTGTTGGTATGTTTGGTGTAGTTTTTCTCAAGCACAGCTGCACATTAGAGTCAACTGGACAGCTTTGAAAACTACCCATGATGCTTCTACTTACCTCCCACACCCACCAAATGAATTGACTCAGAATCTCTGAAGGTAAGGCCGGGGATCTGCATTTTTCAGTTCTCCAGATTACTATAATGTGTAGCCAGGTTTAAGAAGCACCAGGTCAGAGGATACATTTCATTTCGTTCTTTGTCTTTGGTGGAGAACCTCTCTGATACGGACAACCAGGGGCATTTTGCTGGTTACAAAGGCTCATTTACTGCTAGGCTATAAGACTTGAAAAACAGCATTGTAGAAATTTAAAAATGGCAAAAGCCAAGTGTGTGTGTGGCCACATGCTCCCACACTCACACACAAACACAGCCATAACTTACAGACATCGAAGCTCGGTCCCAGTCTGCCACAATAACATAAGTATCACAATAAAGTGAGTTGTAATTTTTTTGCTGATGCAGGTCTTGCCTTTTTGTAAAACATGCAACATCTGTGAAACACAATGAAATGAAGAGGGAAAAAACCAACCACAAGGTATGCCTGTATTCATAATCGTTATCCTGTGCTGGTCCTTTCTGGTTTATAAAGCACTTTCACCAACAGGGTCTCACTCAGTCATCATGGATACTTACTACAGAAGTCTTATTAGTGATGTTGCCCCCATTTTACAGATGAGAAAAGTAAGCTTCATGGAAGGTTATGGGACCAGCCTGCACAGGAGCTCCCAGGCAAAGCACAGTGGGGCTGAGGTTGAGCCGAGGCCTTGCTTTCCAGCCCTGCCACAGGGCATTGCCCACCCTGAGGAACAATGAGTTCTAAAGCTCACACAAAGGCATGGCCTGTGCCAGTAGCAGGCCCCCAAAGTTGAGGGGCTGGATAGAAAGTCTGAAATCCCTGCCCACCACTGTGTACTGCAATGTCAGCCACTGGCCCACCAGGTGCCGGCATGCTGCTCAGGCCTGAGGACCCGGGCTTGTGCGCACTCTGGCCAGCAGGCTTGTCCTTGCTGCCCCCATCCGAAGTCCGGGATCTGGGGGCTGGCACAGCCTGAGGCAGTGAGACATTTGCGGGAACACCAGTCTCAGGGTCAAAGTCTTCGGGAGTGCCCCAGGGTCATTACTGTCTGGGAGGCTGTGAGCGCCGTGGCTAATTTCTCTGGGCTTCCATTGCCCTGGCTGATCCCATTCTAACATTCTGAATGTTTTAACTTATTATTACTGGCTTCCACAAATGCTGTCCATTAAATCCCAAGTCTTTATAGGAAGGAACAGGGAGTGACTGGCAATACCACTCTAAGGAGGCATTCATTTCCCCTGCCAAACTAGGAACCTGCCCAACCTCAGAGTCCCTAGTGGTGAGACAGGGGCTGAAGCAAGGCCACACTTGCACCCCCCAGTGACAGCGATGCCTTTGCTTTCTTCTCTTTCCATTTGTCTTTAAATTGCAAAAGCAAGCCAGCATAATTAAGCCCAGAGTATGACATTTATTGTTTATTTGTTATGTTATGTAGTATATAGTTCATGTATAGAGTTAGTTATGGAACATACAATTTAAAATCTTAAAGTTATAAAATTGGATTTTTCTTATCCTCCCACCTTAACTATTTTGGAGGTAATGCCCTGTTTCCAACATAGTACAGCACTTGCTCGCTTGCTCGCGCTCTCTCTCTCTTATTCTGTGGAGAGGTCACAATGTTGTCTCTGTGACACACTTTTCTTCCAAAGCCACCACTCTGGAAAAAACCCATGAGCACAAGCCTGTGCTGAGCCTCGGCTCCAGGGCCAGAGTCCTATGCAAGGACTGAGGCTGCTCGTCCCTGGATGTCCTAACCAGGAGCATGTGGTGGGGAGGGGTGTGGAGAAGACACTGGCTCTAAACCACGTTCTGGTGAAGGTGACTTTGAATGCAAATACAATTAACCAGGTATCTTGCCTCTCACCATGAACAAGCCAGGTAGCACAATACAATTCTGTCTCCTGGAAGATTTTCTGATAGTGACTAAGACACAAGTTGAAAATACACAGAAGCATGGTAGTTAAAAATAAAATAACACTGTTTTTCTTTTGACATGTATGAATCTTAATTAAGCCTATCAGCATTCTCACCTTAAATGTTCACCTCTATCATGAAGTCTGCAATACCACCAAGTTAAAAATGACTGTACAATGGCACACCTGCTTTGGGAAACAGTCTGGAAGTCCATCAAAAGGTTAAATGTAGAATTATCATATGATGCAGTAATTCTGTGCTTAATTATCTACCCAAGAGAAATGAAAACATGAAACTTAAACATGAATGGTCATAGCAGCATTATTCAAAATAGCCAAAAATAGAAAAAAAGCTAAAATATCTCCCAAACTATGAATGTATAAATAAAACTGCTCTATGTCCATATAGTAGAATATTATTCAGCAACAAACAGGCATAAGTTACTAATACATGCTGCAACATGGATGAACTTGAAAGCATTATGCCATGTAAAACAAGCCAGTCATAAAAGACCATGTTATATGATTCCATTTATATTTAATGCCCATGATAAACAAATCTACTGAGGCAGAAAGTAGATTAGTGGTTTCCTCGGGCTGGACCTGGAGAGAGAAGAGGGAGGAAAGGGGAGTGACTGCCAACAGATAGGATTGTTTTTTAGGGAGGGGTAATGAAAATGTTCTAAAATTGATTGTGGTGATGGTTGCATAATTCCATAAATATACTAACAGCCACTGAATTGTACATTTTAAATGGGTGAATTGAATGATATGTGAACTTCATCTTAAAATGTTATTTTGAAAGTAACTATACAGCTGCAAACCACTGGTGGGAAGAAAATGGAATCTCCAATGCAACCTGAGTGCATATTTTTCTGGTGCTTTATTTGAACACACCCTAAGACTATCTAATGTCCACAAATGTCCACTAACTCTTTAGTTCAGAAAATATGAATGATCAAGTCTGCTGCTGGCCGTGCTTGGTTGTGAAACATCAAAGCCCCAGGGACAGCTAAGATGGAATGGAATTATTTAAGAACGCCCAGCCGCATCCCCGCCTCAGAGCAAGATCCTGACTAAACCCTCTACCTGCGCCCATCACCAACACTTTGTGAAAGAATATCACATCTCAGGATCAAAAGCAGCTCATTGCAAAGCAGTGTGTGCGGTGGAGGGGGGGCAGGGGTGGTGAGGGGACTTAAGTTTACATCCTTCCTGAGTATCACAGAAGTAGAATACAAGACTTTCAAATGATAGCATGTTGAGAATGAAAGGAAATATGAATATAAACCTGGAGTAGCATGCCTAGGGCTGGAGGACAGAGATACTGTTAGCAGGAACAGGAAGTACCTATTGTTCTGTGAAGACAATAAGGGCTACTACACTTGGGGGTGAGGTCGCTCTCAGGGTGCTTTGGGACACCCAGGCAGTGGCTGCCAGCAATCAGACATACAGAAGTGAAGGCAGAGCTAAAGGCCAGAATTCAATTGTTGTAGGATCATCCTTCATCCACTTTTCTGCTCATCCAGTCATTCACCCACTGAGCCACTCACTGAATGAGCACTTGGTGAGTTCCTACTAAGTGTAATACTGTTCTCATTCTGGGGAGAGAGAGACAAGGATACCACAGCTCTGCCATCTGGCCTCTTATAGCCTCATGGTCCAAGAGCAGTCCTTGCACCCAGAGGGCCCCTTTGCACCTGGGAAGGGTGATAGCTTCTTATTTTATGTTAGACCTGAGAGATTTCAGAAGAGCTCACTGGTACGTTCTGCAATCTTAACAAACAGGCAAGAAAATCATCACCACTCTGCACAGATGAAGAAATGAAGGGTTTTTTTACGGGATTCATTCCAGGTCTCTCAGTGGGGGTAAAGCTGGAGTAGAATCCAAGTCTTCTGACTTCTTGTCTGATGTTCTTTCCATGGCCACCTGAAAACTGATAATCAGAAAAAGGAAAAACCCAGTGCCCGCAGTCCTACAGCACTGCACAAAGACAGGGAACTCGTGAGGAGGCACAGGAATGCGGCTGCAGCACCTTCCCCGCGTCCTCTTTGCGGCACCTGGGCAGGGCTGTCTTGGCAGGCACAAGGCAACCAGGCAGCCCGATGTACTTGACAACTCAGTTTTTCTGACTCAGTGCATTCCCCTGGAGATGAGGTTGGGGCACCTCCTTGGTCATTTAACTCCCACAACGCTACAGAGCCAGCTGGACAGGTATCCACTATTCCTAACACAACACGATTGTGTGGATGTCATACGCTGGCTTGTCCAACCCCTTACTACCCTCCTCCTTAGTTCTGTTGTGGTCAATAGAATGTAAATGAAAGTCAGCTGTGGGGTCTCTAGAAAAGCTTTGAGATTTGGGGGTGCAAGTGCTACCTACTATCCCCCTTCCTTCTTCCCTCCTTGAATCCTGCAACCATGAGGACAAGGCCAGGAGGGTCTCAGCATTGCTGTCCCTGACATCCTGGAGCCATTGGGCCAAGCCAGCAGCCACACGACTTCACACCACCTTCATATGTGAGCAAACACACACCCCGCTGTGGCACACCACCACAGACAGACTCCATCACTATAAGGGTGCATTTTTGATTAATGTAATGTGTGGTGTTTGAAACCAGACATAGTCAAATCCTGACAAGCTGGAAGGTAAATTACCTGATTTCCTTAATCCTTAGTTTTCTCATCTGTAAAATGGGAATAATAAAGTAGCCTCTTAGAGTTTTCAGAAGGCTAAAATAAGGTAATCACTAGGGTACCTAGACTATTTCCGGGCACATAGTATGAGCTCCCTCCCCTTAAGAATCCTATTTTTGATAGGATTCTTAATAATAATCCAATAATTTTGATAATTGCATTACTGCTTCTTTTTTCTCTTAAGTACATTAACCTAATCTGTCAAGAAACTGTCAATGGTTTTTTAAGAATACATTAATAATGAAGATATACTTAGATTTTAAATTGTTCTATGTTTTAGGGAGCTCATAAAAAAATTTTTCCTATTATGACATATAGTACAAATATTTCTGAGAAAGTATTTCTGAGGGAGTTATCTTTCACCCATAATGAATATTTACTGAAGCAAGATAATGCTGAATAATATTAAAGCGGCTAATAAGCAGTTCTTAGACACCTTTTCTTGGTTCAGATCCCTGGCTAAATATTCTAAATGCTAAAAAGATAATTTAAAAGATGTGATTCTTCTCAGGAGATGATTGACTTAAAGTAGAGGTATATAACAGTTTCTTTAAAGTTTTTGTAAGCAAGAAGTAAAATTAAAACAGTTAAAGATAAAAATCCCATGATAAATTTCAAATGAGACTGAAGTAGTTCACTGTAAAACAGCATTTTTGTTCCGATAATAATATATGCATTCAAATGATTTATTATAGAAATTGAAAATAACAGTTTTCTTTCAGTCACAGAGGAAACTGTATTTTTCTTTTTAAGAGTGTTAGAGTGTGATGGCAAAGAGCACAGCCTCTGGTACCAGACTACCTGGGTTCAGATTCCAGCTCTGATTCAGATACTTAACAGCTAATATGTACTTGGCTGAATTATTTACCATTTCTGCACCCCATTCCCCACCTAGAAAATGGAGATAATTGTGGCACTTTACCCCGTAGGGTCATTCTAAGAACTAAATGAGTTTTGAACATGGCCTGACCCCCTGCAACCACAGCCAACTAAACACTCACTATTTTCCAGGATAAAATTGTAGTTTGTACTTATTTCCAAACAGCATTTTAGCTGCTTGAAGATTTCTTTCTCCTGCACTCTGCAAAAGTTTGGCCGGCAGCTTTCCAAAGGTTTGAGGCTCGGCATCCTCCGATTTCTGGCTGATTTTCAGTGATCTTCCCTGAACCCGGCCTCTAGAATCAAAAGAACTAAGCCAGGAGCAGCTAGCTGGCAGAGTAATGAAGGTGGCCACGGCACCCGAGACTTTGCAGTGACAGGAAAGCCAAAGTGTGGGTGTCGTCGTGTGTCCCACTCCAGCCGCTCTGCACAGACTTCAGTCGGACCGCCACCGCCCCAGCCCCGAGGAGGGTGGGCTCCAGGCTTGAGCGGCTCTCCGTCTGTTCACGTACCACAGGTGGCTACGGGCTGCTTCCCCTCTCCTCCCTGTCCTGCCTTTGTCATACCTGTCTCAAGGTGCCCACAGCCAGAAAGCAGAAGCCCCTCCAAGTCCCGTTTAGTCACGCCTGTCGCCATGCCTGTCGAGGAGAAGCAGTTTGAACACACCCCTCAGGCCCAGTTTGTCTCCTCTCACACCGGGATCGCCCAACTCGTGAACCCAAACAGATACGAGCAGAGACAGGTTTTGGTGAGTCTACCATGAAGTGGGACAAAATGGTGAAAAGCAGTTTTTAAAAAGTTTGTACTAATTTTGAGTCTAAGAAGTAAAAAGGCAAGTAATTTCATTTGGAAAGCCCTATCAACTGTCGATACCTGAATTCACAAACTGAATCAGATCATCTGATTGACTCAAGATTCAAATGAACAACTGTACAGTATCTCTTGAACAACAGAAACTATTAGGAAAATCCATTTTCAAAGTGGAGGCGAAGAAAACCAACATTTAATTGATTTAATACCAGCCTGAAGAAAAAAGTTGCACGTGCTATGAGATACTGCCCCCCAGTGGCCACAGACATTATTGTCGCGTGTATTTGACTTGGAAAGAACAGCACTCTGGCAGGGACACGCTGATTTTTCTATTAATTTTGATAGATGTTTTGGTTTGTTCAATGTTCAGTGAAGTCTCCCTGTCTCCTTAGGTTGAATTTATAGATTAGAACAATGAGCCTACAAATCGAGAGAGAAGAAACAGAATAAAGCAAACCTGGAAGTGAGGATAGGGTAACTCAAGGGGCTGGTTTGAATAGTATTTGAACTAAAGGAAAGGGCCCCTAATTCCCAGTGAAAATTACTCAGGAAACTTTCTGTAACTAAGGCCTACTTGTCCTCCCCCTGGCTCCATTGCTTTCTGCTATTTCTTAGCATTTTCTGCCCTGAGGCTTCACAGGGACAGGTAATCGCCAGCTCATCAGTAACTCACCACTTAACAGATGGCAGGTGGCAGTCACCAGCTGCACCTACTTCACCTAAAAATAACAAAGGACATAGAGATGGCCAGTAGATATATGAAAAGATGCTCAGTGTCACTAATCATCAGAGAGATGCAAATTAAAACCACAATGACACACTTCCGGCCAAGATGGAGGTATAGATAGACACACTGTGCCTCCCTGCACAACCAAACTAAGGACAACAAAAATTTAGAAATAAAAAAACAACAGTACTGACAGAAAATTGAACTGTATGGAAGTCTGACAACCAAGGAGTTAAAGTAGACACATTCATCCAGACTGGTAGGAGGGGCGGAGTCAGGCAGCGGGGTTGAGAGGAGTCGCAGCAAAAAAAGTGGTGGCTGGCAGACCCCGGGGAACGGGGTGGCAGCAGGTGGACCCAGTGAAGCAGCAGATTGTGGAGGGGTGTGGCATGCAGGGCAGCTGGTGGACCAATTGGTCACACATTCATGTGCAGATAAACTAGGTGAAACTGGGGCATGAAACAGACCACATAATCCAGGGCTCCATCACAGGGAAATAAAGCCTCAAAACACTGATTGAAAATACCCGTGGGGGTTGAGGTGCTGGGAGAGACTCCCAGCCTCATAGGAGAGTTCCTTGGAGAGAGACAAAGGGTCCTAGAATGTACACAAGCCAACCCCCATGGGAATCAGCACCAGAAGGGCCCAGTTTGCTTGAGGGAAGCAGCAGAAGTGACTGAAATCTGGCAGAGAGCGGAACAAGCACCATTGTTCCCTCTCGGACCCCATCCCCACATACAGCATCACAACCCAGCAACTGGGTTGCCTCTCCCTGATGAACACCTAAGGCTCCACCCCTCATACATAACAGGCTCGCTGAGGCAAAAAAAAAAATGGCCCAAGTGAAAGAACAGATCAAAGCTCCAGAACAAATAACTAAGTGACAAAGAGATAGCCAGCCTATCAGATGCACAGTTCAAAGCACTGGTGATCATGATGCTCACTTAGAATTGGTTGAATTTGGTTGCAAATTAGATGAAAAAAAATGAAGGCTATGCTAAGTAAAATAAAGAAAAATGTACAGGGAACCAATAGTGATGGGAAGGAAACTGGAACTCAAATCAATGGAGTGGAACAAAAGGAAGAAAGAAACCACCAAACAGAAAAGAATGAAGAAACAAGAATTCAAAAAAATGAGGAGAGGCTTAGGAACCTCCAGGACATCTTTAAACATTCCAACATCTGAATTATAGGGATACCAGAAGGAGGAGAGGAAGAGCAACAAGTGGAAAAGTTATTTGAATAATAATGAAGGAGAACTTCCTCAATCTGGCAAAAGAAATAGTCTTCCAGGAAGTCCAGGAAGCTCAGAGAGTCTCAAAGAAGTTGGACCCAAGGAGGAACACACCAAGGCACATCATAATTACATTACCCAAGATTAAAATAAAGGAGAGAATCCTAGAAGCAGCAAGAGATAAAGAGACAGTTATCTACAAAGGAGTTCCCATCAGACTGTCTGCTGATTTCTCAAAAGAGACCTTACAGGCAAGAAGGGGCTGGAAAGAAGCATTCCAAGTCATGAAAGACAAGGACCTACATCCCAGATTGCTCCATCCAGCAAAGCTTTCATTTAGAATGGAAGGGCAGATAAAGTGCTTCTCAGATAAGGTCAAGTTAGAGGAGTCTATCATCACCAAGCCCTTATTATATGCAATGTTAAAGGGACTTCTCTAAGAAAAAGAAGATAAAAACATGTATAGTAAAAGGACAGAAAACTCACAATTATTAACAACCACACCTAAAACAAGAACAAAAACAAACACAAACTAAGCAAACAACTAGGACAGGAATAGAACCACAGAAATGGAGATCGCATGGAGGGTTAGCAACAGGGGAAGGGGAGGAGGGGGGGGGGAAAGGTACAGAGAATAAGTAGCATAGATGGTAGATAGAAAATTGGGGGAGGGCATGAGTATTATGGGAAATGTAGAAGCTAAAGAACTTATAAGTATGATACAAGGACATGAACTAAAGGGGGGAATGTGGGTGGGGGAGGGTGTGCAGAATGGAGGGGAGTGAAGCGGGGGGAAATGGGACAACTGTAATAGCATAATCAATAAAAAATAGTTAAAAACACACAATGAAATACTGTAGCGCCCCACACTTGTTAGGATGGCTATCATCAATAAATCAACAAACAACAAGTGCTGGAGAAAAGGGACTCTTTTGCACTGTTGATGGGAATTCAGACTGCTGCAGCCACTGTGGAAAGCAGTATGGAATTTCCTCAGAAAACTAAAAATGGACCTGCCTTTTGACCTAGCAATTCCACTTCTGGGATTACTCATATATCCAAAGGAAGACAAAACACTAATTCAAAAGAACATAAGCACCTCTATGTTCATCACAGTGTTATTTACAATCATCAAGATATGGAAACAGTCCAAGTGTTTATCAGTAGCTGAGTAGATAAAACCACCACAGGACATTTATGCAATGGAATACTACTCAGCCATAAAAAGAAGAAAATTGTACCCTTTGCAACAGCATGGATGGACCTGGAGAATATATGCTAAGTGAAATAAGCCAGTCAGAGAAAAACAAATACCATATGGTTTCACTCATGTGGAATCTAATTAACAAACTGAACTAACAAGCGAAACAGGAGCAGACTCATAGAGAGCAGGATGACAGCTAAGGTGGGGGAGAAGGGAGTAGAAGGATTGAGCAAAAAGGAAAAAGAACTCATGGACACAAACAACAGTGTGATGATTGCAGGAGTGGGGAGGGGTCTATAAGGGATTACATGGTAATGGGAAAAACACAGCAAAACATTTAAAAAATAAAATAAAATAAATGGATTTTTCACATTAAAAAATCACAAATGGATCTAAATGAGATCTGGGTATTTCCTTAGATCCCTGTGAATCTTATGTCAACTTTTAGTTACCAGGCGCTGCTCAAGGTCGATGTTAGGGTTAGAAGGCGCACACATCCTCATCAGCCATGCTGACTCACCAATTATACCAGATGAGTCCACGTCCTTCTTAACTCCTTCGAAAGGAGCCCACAAGGCTGTCAAATAAAGATGAAATAACTCTACCATGAAATGGTAGATGAAATAGCTCTACCGTGGATGAGTGGGATTTGTAATCGTTACATGTATAGAAATCATATTTGTTCTAAATTACATTCATTTTTTATGAGCCCCTATTCTGTTAGGCTGTTGGGGATTTTAGTAAAGCTTATTACCTGGGTTTCCTGTAATGCACCCCCATCCTAGCCCCAGAAATGTCTGAGGTCCTGAGGAGTCTGATGCAGAATAGAACATTCAGGAAATGTGTAGTGATCTTTGATCCACATCTGTGGTCACACATATGCTGTGGGAATGGGTGGGAAACTGAGTCATAAAGTCACTAGAAAATTTGCTTCAATTTTCACAGCAAATCCTTAGGAGAATCACTGCTAAAAGTTGAGTCTTCAGACCACTCATGGAAGCTCACATACTTTTTTAAAAATCATATTTTTATTCATCTTTTTGGAATTGTAACTCATAGTTCATAGCACATTTTGTTGCATTACTCACTTCACCCTTACCTCCTTCCCTCAAACTACTAATAATGCCCGTCACTTACTGAGCTGTGCTAAGCATTTTCCATTTATGATTTGATCATCATATCAATACTGTGAGTGTTTTTATCATCCCTATTTTACAGACAAGGTTCAGAGAGGTTAAGTAATCTGCCCATGGTCATATAGCCAGTAAGAGGCAGCATTAGATCTAAACTACACCTAAATTAGATCTTGAGTTTGTCTGGCTCCAAAACCTATGTACGTAACTACTATGCTATCTTGCCTTTTCTAGCAAAATTAGGAGAAGGGATGAAGTCATATATTTTTTAAAGACTAAATTGAATCAAAACATTAAGTTTTTTTTCTCTTGGGAGAATTCTAGATATTGTTTTACAGAACCACTGGTTAAAGTTCCTATGTTACTCTTACCTTTTCAGTGGCATGCTAGCACAGTGGGTACATTCATCTCCAAAATTCAAGTGCGAAATTATGGCAGATGTATGATAGTGATTTAGAACGAATATTCTCAGGTTTCTTGCAATGAAAATATCACCGATAATAATTTAGCGCTCTTATACGTATCTTAGTTCCCATCCTAGTACAATGATTACCTACATGTACCTGTCCCTTTTATCTCCATTTTAAGAGGCTTCTAGGATCTCGTGATGGACTTTCATAACCTAAGAAAAATCTCACAGCCCTTGAGGAAACATGAAGAAAATAAAAATCAAAGAAACATAGGCAAATTTTTAAAAAAGCGATACAAAGTGACAAAAACCTCTTGTAATTTCACCTTCAAAGAGAACTTCAGAGAAGCTAAGTTTAAAACTGGAAACATTTTTTATTCAAGCCTGCCACCTTGAGGTCAAATAGAGAAATACTTAGCCTTTGGGGAGGAATTCATTCCTTATCGTAGGAGCAGAGTTGTTGGGGATGAGATTTTTTTTTTTAACTGCAAGAATAAGTAGAAAACGTAAATTACTCTCAGAAAACATAAATCCAAAGCTCTCCACTGCCGGCACGCGAGCAGTCATCGCCGTTCGCTCGAACCCCGGTTTCGCCGCCGTCCTCCAGCCAGAGGCTGCAGAAGCCTGCGGGAGCCGCAGCGGCGGCGGTGCTACTGGGGTGGCAGGGACCGCGCACGGGACGCGACGCGGGGTGTCAGGAAAGACTTGTGATAGAATTTAAGGCTTAAGAAAACGGGCTTGGCTCTGGATTGGATGCTTACATTTGTGGAGTGCATTTCTACATCGGCCGGTTTTGGTGAATTTTTATTAACCGACACCCACGGTTTATTCCTGTGTCCTTTGTTTTGACCTGTCTCCAGGACCCCGTCCAGGCGCCAGGGCACACTTAGTCGTGGTCGGGTCTCCTCGGCTGCTCTCGGTGCGGCGGTTTCTCGATGTCCCTGGTTTCCGATGGCCTAGGCGGCCTTGCGGAGCGCTGTCCGAGCATTTTATGGGCAGCCATCGCATTTGTCTAATGTTTAACTCACGATCGAACTGGGACGACGAATTTGGGGGAGGAAAGCCACAGAGAGAAAGTGCTATTTCTTTAGCATCACACCAAGGGTGCCTGCGATCAGCACGGTTTGTCACTGCGGGTACCGACCTGCGTGCCGCGTGTAATCTGCAGGCTCCTCCACTGCGCAGGCGCCGCCTCCCGCCTTCCCTTGGGCGCTCCAGGAACCGAAGGCTCTCTGCGCAGCCAACACTCAGCTGGGGACCTGCACTCCCTCCCTGACGCAGATTATCTACGTAAAGCGCCTAGAATTCTCTGCACAGGAGATTTGTCAGTTCTCCCCATTTACTTATTCGATTACTTGTTTGCGTTGGTTCAGACTAACAGATTTAGTTTATACTTTGGGTTATAACCCAATACTACTCTGTTTATTTTGTTGATCAAATTGTTCCACGTTTGGTCTTTGGAAGTTCTTCCATTGGGCTCCTGAGTCTCTCTGATGATCTCTATCCACACAGGGGTTTTTGCTTTGTTTTTCTTTGAGCACTTTCTCACGTACTGGCACTACAAGATGCACCAGGCTCATCTTGTGAATCCCTGCTGCAGTCCTAAATCAGCCATTTCTCCACGGTGCCTGGGTCTTTTTATAAACTAGAAACCAAGATCAAGGTGCTGCGTGTGCTTGTGGCTGCTAGGATGGCATTGCTTCTGGGCTCTCTCAGCTAACAGAGCAAGGAAATATATGCATTAGTATACACATAACCACATACATATGCTCCTCTATAGAGATTTCTCTGTGTAACCACCTGTAAGTATATTAAGCCGAGCATAGTTCACACTGATGTCTCCAACTCTATCCATCACCACCTCTCATTGGAGAATGGATCATTCTAACTTCCTCCCATTGGCTACCTGTAAATTCCCTCTCCAGCAGGAAGAAACCTGGCTTTCACCGTCTGCTATCCACTTTCTTAATTCTTCAGTTCCCGTGTACATAGATAGCAGTATCAGAATTGTTAACATGTATCCCTATGGGAAACAACTTTATCAACTAGAGTACAATAAGAGCTTATATTTTAAGGATAAATTTAAGTCTTTCAGAGCATAGCCTGCTTGAACATTTTTAGCTTTTCTCTTAAGTATGAACTGTTAACAAACATAATTAAGCCCAGGTTTTTTTAAGGGGATGGGGAGAGTCTGGAAGTAGGGTCATTTCAGACTGAGAAGGTTCCATGAGAACTAAGGGGTTTGGTCTGTAAAGACGCTGCTGGTGTAACTGCATCTCTGGAACGCACCAAAGGCCAGCATTTGCTACTCAGGACTTAACAAAGCCTCCCGATAACAGGCAGATGAAACTAAATGAGGCCTTTCTCAAGAACACAGCCCACCCACCCCCGACAAAAAAAAAACAACAAAAACCCTTATTAGGTTTGATTTGGTGTTGGGAGGCAAAGTTTGTCCACCAATACAGGTCCTAGGACTCCCCTCTGAACTCCTCAGCCCCCAGGGTTGGCTCAAGGACAGAGCTGAGATATCAGAGACCTACATCTATCCTGTACTTAATAGACTGTCCCTTGTAGATAACACTCAAGACACCCAAAACAAGTAGACAGACAGTCAAACCTGCAGACAGGTCATAGTTGAAAAACAACTGCATAAAGAAACAAAAATCCAATCAGACAACCTAGGAGCTTTATTCCTAGCAATACAAGATAAGCCCAATGCTGACAGCCTTTAATGAAGTATCAGAGCTTATTCAGTATGAATTTCTCTTTCAGGAAAGGGCAGGCAGAGAACAGGCAGAGAAGAGCCGTCTCAAGTGCACACTGTTACTGATGTGAGAGGGTCCTGGTGTGAAGCAGGACCACTTCAGCTGAACCTCAGCAAAGTTCCTCGTTTGTTAAAGCCTTTCAGTCAAGGACCAGCAGGAGCAGTGAGAGAATGCGCAACATGGGAACTACGGGGCAACTTAGAAGTGTCAGAAAGAACTTATTACAGCGTTCAGGGAAAGTTTAAGGAACAGGGGCTTTACTCTGGATTGAATGCTCTCAGGACATGGGAGGGATTCTATGGCTGAGCATCTTAGTATGTCATAGCAAGTGGGGAGACTACAGTGAGACTTCGTCTATGCTTGGTAAAGAAAACAGCAGTCCCTCCTATTAGCCAGGATGGAGGATATTTTGGTCATCTTTATGGTAGGCTATACTCTTGTTTTTGTCTATGTTCAAACATAACTAAAGGGTGGACTTCTGTTTTCTTGAACCATGGTGGTTATAGAGTGATCTTGTTTGATTTTGACATTCTGTGAAATTGTTTATGTTCAATAGGAAATTATCAAGGCCAGCTCTGACCCTAGCACCAAGCCCTGGCTGACAGTATCAAACTAGCTTCCAGATGTCAAGGGGTGGCTTTACTCTCTCTTTTAAATGTTTAGGACCAAAACCTTGGAATCACACAAACATGCATGCACATATGAATGTCTGTGTGCATGCCAAGGTTTTATTCTTTTTTTAATAATTGATTTTACTGAGAGAGAGAGAAAGCAATGGCATATGGGGACAACACTTCAACCAACCAGGCTATCCAGCCAGAGCTCAAGGTTTTATTATTTTTTAATTAGATTTTACTGACTATGCTATTATAGTTGCCCTGATTAGCCCCCTAGTCCCCCTCCACCCTGTACCCCCACTCCCTCAGACAATCCCCCCACCCTTGTTCATGCCCACGGGTCATGCATGTAAGTTCTTTGACTACTGCATTTCCTATACTGTATTTTACATCCCCATGGCTGCTCTGTAACTACCTACTTGTACTTCTTAATCCCCTCACTTCTTCACCCATTCCCCCCCACCCCTCCCATCTCTTTATCTTTACCTTTGGCATTTTAATTATGATGTGTCATGGGGTCAACCTCTTTGCATCCATCTTGTTTGGGACTCTGTGCTTCTTGGACTTGGATGTCCATTTCCCTCACCAAATTAGGGAAGTTTTCTTTCATTATTTTTTCAAATAGATTTCCAGTTTCTTGCTCTTTCTCTTCTCCTGGCACCCCTATGATGAGAATGTTGAAAAATTTTCCCAGAGGCTGCTTACACTATCCTTATCCTTGTTTGTTTGGGTTTTTTTTTTTGATTCTCTTTTCTTATTGTTGTTCTGATTGGTTGTTTTTTGCTTCCTTATGTTCCAAATCATTGATTTGATTCTTGGCTTCGACCACTTTGTTGCTGTTTCCACAAAAATTGTTCTTTTTTTTCAATTAGTGGATCCTTTGTTTCTGATTGGATCTTTTTTATGTTGCTGAGGTCCTAAGTTAATTGAGCATCCTTATAACCAGTGTTTTGAACTCTGCATCTGATAGATTGCTTATCTCCATTTCGTTTAGCTCTTTTTCTAGAGTTTTGAACTGTTCTTTCCTTTGGGCCATGTTTCTTTGTCTCCTCATTTTGGCAGCCTCCCTGTGTTTGTTTCTATGTATTAAGTAGAATTGCTTTGACTCCCTGTCTTAATAGCACAGTGTAACGTAGTAGGTGTCTGAAGGGTCCAATGGCACAGCCTATCACCTAAGCTGGGTACTTGAGGTGTGCTTTTTGTGTGGGCTGAGTATACCCTGCTCTTGTAGTTGAGGCTTGGTTGCTGTTGACAGACCAATGGGATGGATTTACCCAGACCAGTCAGCTGCAAGGACTGGCTGTTACCACTGACCACCAACCTCTGCCCTCCATGGAGGATCAGTTGTGCAGGGTCAGGGTGGTGGTTCTCTGGTGTGGTCTGTAGCTGTCCACTTGGTGCACTGACTTTGGGGTTTCATAGGTGATGCCAGCCAAGGTCAGCACCCACCTGTGTTCTGGGGCCACCCTCCCTGAGCTATAAAGCAATCTGAGATGGCTGCTACTTGTGCTGGGCTTGGAGATTCCCAAGCAAAGCCAACCTGTGAATCTAGGCTGCTAGTTCCAGGCCTTGGGCTTGCTGAAGTCCTCTATTACTTGTTTGAAATTATTTAGGCATTTGTGAAGCATGAGCCAAGACCAGCCATTCATATGGAAAAGCAGCTTGAGTGGGCCTGTAAATTGTGTAGGGCAGAGTCTCTGGGGATCTCCAAGGCAGGCCAAAGAGTGTTAGCCAGGTTGATGGAATCTTAGATACAGCGCCAGCCTGCCAACACTGGGGGGGTGGGCAGAAAAGGGACTATGGCCTCTGCTCATCTTGATGCCAGACACCTCGGCCTCCCCCTGCATGCCGCTGGTGCTACTCAAGCCACCACCCTGGCACCAGAGCCCAAAGGGAATGAGTCTGAGTAGGTGTGTGGTTTCATTAAGAGGAAGTGCTTGGGGCTCCAGCAGTTTTTTCCACTGACTCAATCCCCACTGGTTTTTGCAGCCAGAAGTTGTGGGGGATTATCTTCCTGGCACTGGAACCCTGGACTGGGGGCCCTGGAACCCTGGGCTGGGGGCCTTGGTATGGGGTTGGGACTCCTCACTCCTGACATATCCCTCCCAAATTTTCATCCAGCACACATGGATGTGGGACCAGCCAGTTCTGTGTCTGCACCCCTCCTGCCAGTCTGGATGGGTGTGGTTTCTTTAATTCTGTAGTTGTCAGACTTCTGTTTAACTCAATTTCTGTCGGTTCTGAATGATGGTAGTTCTATATTTTAGTTGTAACTTTATTGTGATTGTGCAATGAGATAAGCCCTGTCTGCTTACCTTGCCATTTTGACCAGAAGTCTCAAGGTTTTATTCTTAAAATCATATAGCCAAGGGTGTTTTGATAGAGGTACTGAATCGTAATCAACAAGAAACAAGGTTTTAAAATTTGTAACAATAGCTTTGTTCTTAAGAACCTTAACAGAAACTAAGGATGGATGTTTAATCTGATTAAAATGATCAGTAATGGAATATTGTAAAGGTTAACTTTGTCAACCTGACAGGGCCACAGGGTGCCTAGACACCTGGTCCCACATTATTCTCAGTGTGTCTGTGTGGGTGTTTCTGCATGAAATTAGCATTTGACCAGTCAGCTGAGTAAAGCAGATTGTCCTCCCCAGTGTGGTGGGCCTCACCCAATCTGTGGAAGACCTGACTAGGACAAAAAGGCTGAGTAGGAGGACACTCCCCCTGCCTGTGCTCAGGGCGGGAACAGGAGCCCCCTGCCTTCGGGCTCATCGGCTTGCCTGGGTCTCCGGCAGCTGACTGCAGATCATGGGACTTCTCAGCCCCCATAATGATGTGAACCACTTACTTAGAATCTGTCTCCTTATCTCTTATAATGAATCATATAAACATCTATATATGATTATGTGTAAAGCACGTGTGTATATAATATGTGTGTGTATACAGATATGTATACATATAGGCATATACACATGTAGCCTACTGGTTCTGTTTCTCTGGGGAATGCTCACTAATATGAGTATCACGTTGATACTAACTGGTATGAGTTATACACAGAAAGTCTATTTACAAATGACCACTTCTTGAACCTTTCCCATTTTAAGAAACATTTCACACACTTGAAATAGGAGTAAAGGGGAAAAGCAAAGGACTTAGTGAAAGCTGTTCTTAATGTTCTTTACAGAAAAGTTTCTACAGATCCACAGGGGTCCACACTGTGCTGGTGGAGCACGTTCGACCGATGAGCGCTCCTTAATTCAAGCTTTAGCTGATTCCTCCAACTGTCGCAGAACTGAGCTTCTCCATGGGCAACTCTCTCTCTTTTTTTTAAAAGTGCATTTTTTTATTACACTGAAAAAATGACTACTAATAATCATGCCTTATGGCTTAATCCTACTGAGTTAAGAACACTAACAATAATTTGTATACAACAAAATTTCCTAAACACAATATATGATTTTTACTTACACATTTAAGACAGATTATATATTTATGGCTAAGAAATAACCTTGAACATTTTAAACAGCAGAACCATACAAAACAGTTACAACTGATAAGAACACTAAAAAAGTGCCCTGTGTTTTTATCCCATAGATACACCATAGGAAACCAGGTTAAGAAAACTTTTAAAAATATTTTGTATATTAAGCGCTGACTGGTGTGGCTCAGTGGATTGAGTGCCAACCTGTGAACCAAAGGATTGCTGGTTCGACTCCCAATCAAGGCACATGTCTGAGTTGAAGGCCAGGTCCCCAGTAGGGGGCACATGAGAGGCAACCACATATTGATGTTTCTCTTCCTCTCTTTCTCCCTTCTTTCCCCTCTCTAAAAGTAAATAAATATAATCTTTTAAAAATGTTTTGTAAGCTCTGGCTGGCATAGCTCAGTGGATTGAGCACGGGCTGCAAACCAAAGTGTCTCGGGCTCGATTCCCAGCCAGGGTACATGCCTGGGTTGCAGGCCATAACCCCCAGCAACCGCACATGGGTGTTTCTCTCTCTCTCTCTCTCTCTCTCTCTCTCCCTCCCTTCCCTCTCTAAAAATAAGTGAATAAAATCTTTTAAAAAATTAAAAACAAAATTCAGCAATCAAGATAAATAATATTTTAATGCAATATTCTAAAAGATCGAAGTCAATGCAAAAAATTCATGACGTACAAAATATCAAAATTTTAATAAAGATAAGATTGGCATGTAAAAAAATGTTTTGTATATTAGCAATGAGTTTTTTTGGGAGGACAGAGAATAACAGTTTTTCCTTTGGCTAAGACAGTCAGCAGTTTGAAGTTATTAAACCCAGAAGGCAGCAGCCCCCGGGGGAGCCAGAGTTCTGCGGCAGGAACCCAGTGTGGGAGCACTCCTGTGTCTTCACTCCCTGCACAATGTTCACTTGAGGTTCCCGTCATGAAGGAGCTGCTGCAGTCACTTCTGATTCAGAAGGATAGTCATTGGATGGTGTGACTTTGTCATCTTATTCACTGTGATGAAGGATAATTTGTAAAGTGCTTTTCCATTTTAAAATGTAAATGTCTATATCCCAACAGACGAAGTGGCAGGCATGCTGGGAGTCTGAAGGTAACACCCGCTCCCGCCAGTCTGTGGGCCCTGTGAGCAGAAGGCGTGGAGGGTGTCTGAGCAGCCTGGAGTTCCGCGTCAGTGGCACCACAGAGTTCATCGTAGTCACCTTTCTATTGCTAACTGTAATCATAACTGTATTCTTTTTTTCCTTGGTATTATAATCTTACTGGAGGCTTTTCATTAATACCTTATTCCTATGAACAAATTTGGAGCACAACATATCATCCTCCAGGTGTGAGGGTGGAAGGCTGCAGGCAGGTAGCAAGAAGAGTGCACACACCTTCCCCTCGTTTTTCAGGAACCCAGGCTTGCCCAGCATAAAACTGTAGCTTAACCCAACCTTCTGTGTCTGCAGGGAGACTTCGCCCATGGACCGCACACCACCTGACAGCAGAGGCCCCTTGTAGTGACCGCACTGTCTCCATCTGCCCAGCACTGGCTGCAATTCTGCTCCAGGAGGCAAACACAGCTTCTGGCGGGGAAGTTGTCACGACAACACTGTCCATTCCCTCAAGGAGAGCAGCGGCCCCTCCAAGACCAGGCACCCTCTCCTCAGGGGTCGCAGTCACTTCAGAAAGACCGAAACTTTCTAGAGTCATTCCCTCCTTTTCCATTTTCAATTTCCTTTTCGATTCTGTCAACACCCTGGCCTCCTTTGAGAAGACAGGAATACACTTTTGATCGCGGTAAGCATATTCACACAGCCTCTCATATGCTTCCACTTTAAGCCTTTGGTGCTCAGCTTTAACTGCTGGCACCAAGCCCTCACGATGTCTCAGTGAAGCAGGTCAACTGGTGGCAATGTAAGGAACAGCAGGGGAATTGGTATCTTTTTCCGAATTCTGACTCTCTTACTGTCTTGTGCCATCTCTTGTGGAAAGGAAGTTTTGTCATCTTTCACAGATCTTTTCTGTTTGGTTTCCTTCCCTGAGGTTCTTTCTGGTCTTGATTCACCAGCAGCCTGATGTTCCTCTTCAGCTTTTACTGGTTGGAATTTGGAAGCTATTTCCTCGGCTGCCTCAACTTCTTTTTGGAGTTACACTTCTTGCCTTTCGAATTTTGCATATTCAGAATAGAACATGAGGTTGATTAAAAGAAAATCTTCTTACTTCTGATATGGCCCCTGGCCCTTTATGGGTGTCTCTTAAGAGATAAAGCTGACTCCAGATATTCCATGGACCATTTACTGAGATATAAACGTAGAAGTTCTGGAAGTCTCATAGATACTAAGCAAAGAAAAAAAATTGTGTGGAGGCCAAAAATTCAGAATGCGGACAGCACACTCTGCTGCTAAATAAAGAAAAACAAGACGGCCCCGGCTGGGTGGCTCAGCTGATCGGGGCGTCATCCTGTAAACCAAAGGTTGCAGGTTTGCTTCCCAATCAGGGCACATAGGAAGGCAATTGAATGATGTTGCTCTCCCTATCTGTCTCTCTCTCTTCTGTCTCTCTAAAATCAATAATTATGTTCCTGGGAGGATTTTTTAAAAAGCAAACAATCCATAAGATAATCTTCAAATTCATTTTCCGTTGTTAAAAGTCAAGGCAAAATTATATTCAAATTGATTTTTAGGTACGAAAATACTTTAAAGAAACCCATGTGTATAACAAGCCCATCAGAAGTCACCTAAAACCCCTCTTCAAGTTTTAGAAACAATTTTTCAGCTAAAATTGTCTAAATTTTATTAGACAAAGCAGTCTCTACATATTGGAGTTTCTAGATTGGCCATAAGGATGTTCTTGGAGTGATCAAGTTGCAGCATCTTTAAGAGATTCTAGGCACCGGCATTCTAAAGATTTCCAACTCATGTACACATCCAGGGGTGTGTAAGTACCTTTTACTCAATGATTTTGGAAACTGAGCTACCAAAATATATGTGGCAATTTAGAAAGAAGTGCCTGTTGAAAAGAGATAAGACCCCAGAAGAGGGGGGCCAGAATTCAATAGGACTGGGAGAAATGGGTCCACAGGATTTTGTCAGTGTGCCATGCAGCTGACAGGAAAGACAGAGTAGACAAGGGCAAGTTAGATATGAGTGGGTGTGTCAACCCTTAGAATAAGGGTATTTAAAAATATCACTGCATTTCTTTGTATTTGTTTATCCTCATAAGTGTTGTACAAAAGGCTCAACGGCCTCGATATTTCTGTGCCTTAGGAGAAAGGTGGGCTCACCTTGGCTGCACGCCGGCCCAGGCTGCCTTTCTGAGTCAGTCTTCATCTCTAGGGCTTGGCAGTGTTGTATTGTAGTTTCAAAAACTACGTGTGGTAAAGCCACAGGAATTCTTCTCCCCTAGACATCCAGTCCCCCAAGTGACTCAGAGTCTGCATGAATTATGGTAGGATTTCTTATTTGGTTTGAAGAATCAAAATCAGGATGACACACTGGTAAAAATTTTGAAAGTCCAGAGGTTAAATATCCAGCTCACCCACATGTTGGCATGTTGGCTGTGAGATCTCGGGCAAGTTAGTTATCTGGGCCTCACTATCTTTACAAGGTTGCCTTAGGGATGAAACCAATTAGCACAGTGTCTAGTTCATAGCTCAACAAACAGCCAGCCCATCCTTATTAACAGTACCTACGTTGTACGTATATAGGGATAGCAATTGACGTTTAAATGGCATCTACTATGGGGCAGGAAGTGCACTAGTTATTTTCATGCATTAGTTCCTCTAATCCTTACAAAGTCCCGGGGCGGGGGGCGATAAATATTCTTCTTCTATGTCATCAGAGACTGGAACTGAGATTGGATCACAGCAAGGTAGAGTAGAAAATGCACCAAATGGGGGAGGGTGTCTTATTAGATAGTTGCTAATTCCTCTTTCAGCTAACAGGTCATGATTCTATGACCCAGTATGATAAAGTTAATATGGATGGAGTTGTAGTCAGGTTTCTCAATTTTGACAAGAATTTTGAAGGGAAAAAATGCCTTTGGGAAGCTGCAGTTACAATGAATCAGCATTTGCAGGGGTCTTTTTAGAGTAATACCTGGGAGAAACTGTCAGTAATTATTATTTCAGAACTTGTCTTAGCAGTCCAAAATCTGACATAACATTTTGTCCTGGAAGCTATGGCTTATAATGTCAGAGAGAGTCCTAACTACAGTGTTATTTGGTGCTTGGAAGGAACAGAGTTTTTTTTCACTCTTCTGCTTACCTGCAAAGTTGTGAGTTGCCACCTGGTGATAGCAGAGTTCCATGCCATCCAAGAGGAAAGGATGCTCCTAAATATGAAGGAAGCCACAAAAAATGCTGATTGGTTTTTGTTCAAAGAACAGGCTTTTCTATTTTTTTAAAAAATGTCTAAAAGCTAGGTTATTAACTAAATAAGTATTATTTACCTAGATATGCTCAAGAGTGAATTTGGGGGCAAATCTTACAATTGAGCAAGTCTCTTGCTAGTTCTTCTTGCAGGAACCAGCTAAATCATTTTTCTGTTCTGCTTCATTACAGAACCTGGTCACAGGGCCGTTCTCCTGGCTCACTTACAGCCTCCCTCCACCCCGGAGGCTCCCCTGCTATTCTCCACGTGCCATTTCCCTCTCTTTACCCATCACCCACTGCCCCTTTTCTATGGCTTTTCTAAACCACAGGGACCTCTTTTCTGCCTTCTGGGAACTCTCAAACCCCAAATAGTATAGAATCTTTAATCAAAGCTTGCAGTTTTTATTCTTTGTTTAAAAGAACATTTTGACAATTATCTCATGCTCTCTTTAGCTAGATTATTTGCAGATAAATAGTTTGAAAGGTCATGTATTTATTTTACAAATTTTAATTGCAACTCAGTATTCAATTCTAGTACAAATAATAGTTCATGGAAAGTTTCGTGGTTCAGACCTGAATATGTTTTAGAACCAGAAGAAGAGGGCAGCTTTAATTAATTTCTTTATTACACAATCAATCACTCAAAAGATTGCCATTGTCTAGCCTCGATTACAAAGGCTTTCAGGCCCGGGGGCTGCCCTGACCATTAAAATATGTGTTTTCTTTGTTAGAAACACATGTCTAAAATCTAGTGGCAATAATTGTAGGAAAAATTTAAAATACATCAGCTGACATTTTTTCTCTTAACAAAAGCATCATGTACTAAATTCAATTCCTGATTTTATCTTACCACTACTCTGTACCCCAATTATGAGTTAAATGAACAAACCCTTTTTTAAGTTAAGGAGTTCTCTTTCCATTGTGTCATCTCAAAAAGGGTTATCTGGTCATCTCAAAAAGATCACCTCTCATTCCAAGGTAAAACACCATGTTTGCCAGAATGCCCTCTGCATGGTTTATGGTTTGGTTTTGGTCACTAGAGGAAATGCCATGGCTAAGCCATCCTTCTCAGGAGGTCACAGTGGTCATTGGTGATGACTTCTTGAACTTGTGCTAACTCCAGCTTTCCTCCAGGCTCCAGTTCTTCACGCTGAAATCTCTGGCGAACTATTTCTCTGACCGTCCCCCTGTGTTCAGAGCCTCTCTCCACCAGCTACGCCATATCTGTGTAAGCCAAGCCCTTTGCTAAGCCCTAACTCCTGTAATGCTTGCAGTGGCTCTGTTTTCTGGCCTGGACCCGTTTCCACAATTAAAACTTGTACAAATAATTGTTACAGAAGATCAGGCAAAGAGAAAAGCTCACAAAGTCCAGCAAAAATGTGTCTAGTGACGAGGGAAAACTAATTAATGGAGCAAATGGGAAAGATGAGTTTTCTATTTTTACAGATGACTGAACTCACACAAGCAAAAGTAAAATTTGAATGCAAGTGAGGGTCCTGTGTTAGGTGTCTTTTCTGATAAAAATCCTGGATTTTTACTTTTGAAAACATTGCTTTTCGCTGCTTGCTCTCCTGCCCTCTCCGAGAAGGCCGGCTGCATTGCCAGGTTCCCAAGGGTTGTTTAGCATATTCCCCAGCATGCCTCTTGCCTCGCCTCAGCTATACCTTAGCTTGATTTCCTGTTTATTAATAGCTGAAATAGAAACTCTACTGACATTTAATGCATTCCACTGACATTGGCTAGCAGACTTCTTGTAATTGTCTGACCTTCTCATCCTCTCTGCATGTTAAAATTACTTAAGGAATGGATGTGCTCGAAGTTCGGTGCCCTACGATTGTTGGAGGAAAAGGTCACACAAATCCAATAAACACATCATTTTATTTTGCACTGGTGCTGCAGTCCATGATCCAGTATCATATGCCTTGGAAAGAAAGTGGAGAAGATCACTTGGCTTTCAGGGAGGGCTGGCAGGTCTCCCTAAGTCCCATATATTCACTCACACATCAATCTATGTTTGAATTAAATTTCTGTCTCAGAGTTCTGCAGTAGTGAACCTTGTTTCATGTATGTTTTAAATTTTAATATGTGATAACACTGGGAAGAAGTTAACTATTAAACACCAAACTCAGAAAAGTTATTTTATAGTTATGTTTTAAATCTAAATTGAAGTTTTTCCTTTAGAGGACTAGGTTAAATTAAAATTTAAATGAGAAGAGTTAATTTTATGCATCTGACTTTTCTCCCCATGCAATACTGTGTTAGTCAGGATGGGACAGGCTTCTCTATAGTAACAAACAACTCCCAAACCTCAGTGGCTTTTCACCGCAAAAGTTGATTTCTCACTCACAACGTGGTACACTGTGAGCCAGGAGGGAGGCTCTGCCTCTCACTCTCTCTCTGGCCTCCTGGTCACTGGACACCCCATTGCACCCCATGTTTCTAGAATCACAGGAGCAGGAGGAGGCGAGGCGGGGTCTCATACACCTGCTCTCAAAGCTTCTGCTTGGAGGTGACACATGGAACTTCCATTCACACGTCAGTGCCTAAAGCAAGTCACATGGTCTTGATTAACTTCAAAGTGGGTAGATAATCATAATTTTATCATAGTCTGGAGGGAAAACTGGGATATGTATTCAGGAGCCATAACTTAAGTTCTTTTTCAGATTCCAGAAACATAAATATTTTATTTATTGCCATCATCAGATTTTATTATAATCTAGTGTGCGTGTACACCTTATCGATGGTGCAATGTTCCCTGGGGGCTGAGGACTGGTTCTTTGGAGGGGGGATGACAACAAAACTCAGATATTACAGTGGCCTGTGGCCAACCAAAGGGCCACATTATATGAACAGATATACTCTATGTTAAATTCTTATTGGTGAGGGGAATGATTGGGAAAAAAGTCTAAGGAGGCTCCTTACACGGTTAATGAAAATAAAGCTGAGAAGTACTGGTGTAGGAGAAAGCATAGTGAATGTGAGAATTAGGAAGTGCACGTGTTCTAACCCTGGCACTTAAGTAGATTAATTAATTGATCACTCAACTTGAAAACTTAGTTCTTCTTATCCTTGTATTAGTTTCCTAGGGCTTCGGTAACAGACTACCACAAACTGGGCAACATAAAGCAACAGAAATTCATTGTCTCACAGCTCCAGCAGCTAGAGGCCCAAAACCCAGAGGTCAGCAGAGCCATGTTCTGAAGGTCCTGAGGGGAAAACCTCCCATGTGTCTGTCCTGGCTTCTGCTGGCAGCTGGCAATCCTTGTCATTTCCTGGGTTGTGGCGACGTAACTGCAATCTCTGCCTCTGTCATCATGTGCTCCTCTTCTCTCGGTGTGTGTGTATTCCCAGCTCTCTCTCTCTCAATGAGACCACTGTGCACTGGATTCCGCCTACCCTAATCCCACATAATCTCACCAGAACTTGATGACATCTGCAAAGACCCCATTTCCAAATAAGGTCTCATTCACAGGTAATGGGGGGTTAGGGCTTCAACATATCTTTGGGGGGGGCACAATTAGATTCTCAATACTCTCTGATTCCACAACTCTGTGTATGTGACATTTTTCTCGCAGTGCCCACTGCAGTCCAGGCTCTGTGTTTGAGGTAGGAAGACTCCTTTGCTGAAAGCATATTTATTTAGTCCCTCCTGTGTTCCAAGCATTGCTCTAGGCACTAGGGTTACAGGCATAGGGTAAAACAAACAAAAAACAGGTGAACAGTTTAACAAACTGTGGCACATCCATATAATGGAATGTTACTTTGCAATACAAACAACAAATGATTGATGCATACAAGTTGGATGCATTTACAGGAAATTATGCTGAATGGAAACAGTTATAAATTTTAACTTCAAAGGTTACATACTGAAATTCCTCTGATCAAACACTTTTGAAATGACCAATTTTAGAACAGAGGAAAGTTAATAGTTGCAAGGGTTTAGGCAGGGGAGTCAAAGGAAAGGTAGTGTGGTTATAAAAGGGCAACATGAGGGGTCACTGTAATGATGGAGCTACCCACTGTCTTGAGTGCGGTTCTGAATAACTGAATCTAAGCATGTGATAAAATCAGACAGAGCTAAACACATATACATGCACCATGCATGCAAGTAAAACTGGGGAAACTGAGTAAGAGTGGTGGACTGAATCACTATCAATATCCCAGTTTTAATATTATACACATTATACTGTTACACTGTTGTTTGGGAGGAACTGGGTAAAGTGTACCTGAGTTCTCTTTGTTGTTTCTCACAACTGCATGTGAATCTACAGTTACTGCAAAAAAATTTTTAATTAAAATTTTATTTGGAAAAGAAACTGCACAGTAAGAGGCTTCCAAAAATAAAACACAAATAAAACACTACTGGAGGAGATATATCTTACTAGATATCAAGAAGCAATGAGAACTAAACAGACTGCTATAGTACAAGGAGTCAGTCACATATAACAGAGAATCCATAAGCAGAACCACGCACATTTGAGACAGCATATTATGAAGGCTGCACCTCCTAACATTCGGGAAAAAGGAAAGGTTACATGATAGAAAAGATATTATTAATTTGGAAAAATAGATCTTTATGTCACATAGCACATGAAATAATTCAAGATAGATTCAAATTAATGTATAGAGCAAAGCTATATAGCTGGTCCTAGATGGAATACAGGAGGATTTGAAAAAAATATGTAACTTTAAGGTAGGAATGAGGTTTTGGAGAAAGGCCAAAAATGGGGGAGGGGCAAACTATTTTAAAGGAATTATTTGCATACAATTAATATATCAAAACACTTTTGTTCATTAAATGTGATAAGACCACAGTTTGTGAAACTTCACTGGCAGTTTGCTATTTTGCAACGCCTAGAAAATAATTGACTTGCCCAGGTAAACTAATCAATGTGCCTTCATAGACAAGTGATTCTATTGCAAAAAATGACACTACCCTGACATATGACTCGGTGGGTCTTCAATAGCCAGCTCAGGATGGACAGCTGTGTTCTGGTCCCTTACACTTTGCAGTTATAACTGGCACCTCTGCTTCGTTTGCCACAGGCTACCACTTTTTTCCAAGTTTCAAGGAGTCATTTTTATAGCACATTAAGACCAGTCTCAGGTGTCCTTGGCAAGTTGTTAAATTATGAGTTACAGGAGTGTCACTTGTCAACAAATTCTTCCATATCTGGATTTATCGTCTGTTTAGTACCCTCAAGACCCATTTCAGGTATGCTCTCCCAGTTCTTGCTGGCATTATTTTAGCTAGATTCTGTGGTTCTTCTGTGAAATGTCTCTTTACTCCTCAAACCTGGGCAGCACCTCCACGGGCGAGCCACGCTGCAGCTTGACAGTAATTACTGACCTCAGAGCAGTGGCGGGGAAGGGAAAGGTCTTGAGGAAGGCAAGCATCAGTTTGAGAGACACTTGTCTCACGTGACATCTTTGCTTGGTCTCTAGGCAAAGGAGGGCTGCCCTCCTTCAGCAAAGGAGGAGGGGGCATCTTTTGCCAGGCCAGAGGGTTCAGAGGAACCTGAGAGTTCAAAATCCTCAACTGCATTTACTCTGACATCTCCTGCTTCGTTCTCAGCATCCCACCCCTTCCCTTTCACTATGTGCAGGGGACCGTGTGTAGGAGACTTGCTGGGACATCAAATTTTTAAATGCAGGAGAGCTGCCTGGACTACGTATTCACAAACACATTTTTTTTGTTAATTGTTACAAACAGATTCAGGACCTAATTTTCAGTCTTGTTGTGTCCTGTTGTTGCAGGAGATGAAATCTCTTTAAATGTTGCTAAATACATTTTCTGGCTTGTTGATAGAGGCTGGCATTTTCTCCCTTCAATGCAGCAGTAGCACTTAGTAGAAGCCACCAATTCTAGTGTCCGTATTATATCTCCATATCTTTCAAATCCTAGACATATTATGGAAGTGCATCCCTTTCCACTTGTATACCCTCCCAACTCACCACAGTCTCAGTAATTGTGATACTACAGCATGTGGGGTTATCATCCCCAATTACTGCCAATATTGGGGGCTTTGCCATCATCTGGACAATGAATGGTACAATTCCAGAACTCCGTCCTGAAAATCTGCTTCCTATTATCATTTCTGATATGCCTTTTTAGTTGGGTTCTTGCAGAAGCAGACCTCAAAACAAAGATTTGAATGCAAGGAGTTTACTGGGGAGATAATTCCAGGAAACAGCAGTAAGGAAAACGGAAGACAAGGCCCTAGCTGGGTAGCTCAGTTGATTAGATCGTTGTGCTGATATGCCAAGGATCCGGGTTTGATTCCCGGTCAAGGCACGTACAAGAAACGGCCAATGAATGCACAAATAAGCCAAACAGTTGATGTTTCGATGTCTCTCTCTACCTCCTCTCCCGCCATTCCTCTCTCCCTAAAATCAATGGGTAAAAATTTCTTTTAAAAGTCAAAGAGAACCAATACAGTATGCCTTACCACAGAAGGTAACATTGTGGAAAACTTGAGTTTAATTCCAAAGGGGAAATTATGTAAATGTGTGCCTTAGAGTTTGTCTCAGAAGGGGTTGGGGGAGGGGTACTTATAGACCACTTCTGCCAGGGTTAGCTGAGGGTTGTTCCCGAGTGTTAGTTTTCTAGCATTCTGGCTGCTAATGGTTATGGGGTTTCTCTGAGGGTGACAAAAATATTCTTGAAGTGGAGGGTTGCATGAACTTGTGAGTATACTAAAAACCACTAAATTTCATACTTTAAAAGGGTTAGTTTTCTTGTAGGTGAACAAAATTTCATGTAATATATGCAAATGGTCACTCCACTAGATAAAATGTATGTAGACTTAATGCATTCCATTTAATAGTGCACCATAGATAAAATGTTCACTACACAGTCAACCATTTACTAAAAGGCAGTGACATTGTTTATTGCTTTTTGTCTCTACAAAGTATTTGTATATATTTATTCCTATTTGTTTATGCTTTTATTCCATAAAGCAGATTCCCAAAAGGGCCATTTCTGACCAATTTTTAGCAGATACCTTAAGTTATTTTGCAAAAATTTAACAACTCACATTTTCTCTCAGCCATATATGAGAGAACTCACACACACTCTCACCAGCACTGAATTTTTTTCACTCTGAGAGGTAAAAATTATTTTTTTATTTCCATTTGAGATTCAGTATCATTATAAATGTCTATTGGCCTTGTTTAGTTTCTACTTTTCTTATCATTTGTCTGTACAATTTACTTTATAAAACCTGTTAAATTTTATCATATGCCACATCAAGTATTTTTCTCCTTTATTCTGTTGGTATAATGAATTATATTCCTAATCATTACATTTGGATTGAAAATAATTTGACCAGAAAGGCTATTATTTGAATAACGAGAATTTCTGTTTTTTACCTAGAATATTTATATTTCTTCTAGTAAATAACATTGATTTATAGTTCTCTTTTTCACTTATATTTATCTGGTTTTGCCATTTAGCCTATCTTTGCTTCATAAATAAGACTTATGGGATCTTCTCATCTTTTTTTTGTGAATAGTTAAAATAACAGGAATCATCTGTTTTGTGAGACTAGATAGATTTCAGCAATAAAATCACCAGGGCCTGCAGCTTTTCTAAAAGGCAGTTAGCTGTGTTTCTAATTTGTTATATGGAATGGTTTATTTGACTTTCTGCCACTTGTTAAGTGAACCTGGTTTATTTATATTTTGCCAGAAAGTCATACATTTCCTTAAGATTGACATATAGTTGTACATATTTTTATAATTTTTAAAATCTTGCATAACTTTTACAGTTCTTACTATTTCACGTTTTCATCTTCCGCTCTTTTATCCTTAATAAGGTTGGCCAGCGTTAACTAAATCATAAGTAACAGGTTTGTTTTTACATCTTTTTAAGTTGTTTTTCTTTTTGAGTTAATTCTACTTTCGTGAATTCTTTCCTCCTACTTTCCTTTTCTAAAATAGATTTTAATTTATTTTTTAAAGATTTTATTTATTTATTTTTAGAGAAGGGAAGGGAGAAAGAGAGGGAGAGAAACATCAATGTGTGGTTGCTTCTCACATGCCCCCCAGTGGGGACCTGGCCTGCAACCCAAACACGCACCCTGACTGGGAATCAAACTGGCGACCCTTTACATCACAGGCCCACACTCAATCCACTGAGCCACACCAGCCAGGGCTATTTATTTATTTTTAGAGACAGAGGAAGTGAGGGAGAAAGACAGGGAGAAAAACAGCAATATGAGAGAGAGACATTGGCGGTTACCTCTCATACACACCCAACCCAGACATGTGCCCTGACTGGGGTTGGAACCAGAGACCTTTTACCTTGAGGGACAACATTCAACCAATCGAGCCATACCAGTCAGGGCCCTCTGACTTTCTTTAGGTTTACTTTGTTTTTCTTTTCTATTTGTTAAGTTGTACATTTAGCTTATTTTCAGGTCATTTTTTAAAATAAATGCTTTGAGTTATTCATTTTCTCTTAAATACAGCTTCAGCTGTGTCTCACAGGGTTTTTAATAACAAAGTTTTCATTTTCATTACTTTCTAGATAATTTGCCATTTCCATTTTATTTTTCTTTAGGGATGGTTTAAAAAGAGTTGATAAAAGCTGTCTTTAAATTGAAAGAGAAATACATGTCCATGGGAAAATACTGAAACAGCATACAAGGATGTACTGTAACAAGAGAAAACTCATCTTAATTAGATTCTGGTGTTTCTCCAGTAATATGAACATACTGTACAAATATATGTTGTGAAATGAATTCCTTAACTTTTATTTTATTTTATTTTGTTAGAAGGCTTCCAAGGTCACTGGTATGGTATTTGAGGAGCCAAGGGCTTGTTCTACTCTGGTCTTGAATCTCTAAGCCCTCTTAAGGTTCAAACTTAAGAAAGGGTTATAGAATGGACTCACATGGTTTTCTAAATTTGTGGGTACTGGTTTTATTTTGTTTGCTGTGGAAATCTAGAGAAGTAACTACCTCCTTAAATTCATCTGTTAAGCACCTTTACGAGATGGACTCCACTCTTGGTGGAAGGAGTTCCTTCCATTTATGTCCTATGATGGTGGTGCCAGGAGGTATTTGCAGTTTTGCAGCCCATGAACTCTGTCTTCCTTTCCCAAACAACCACAAACAAAAAATTATTCTAAGTAAAATCTATGCTTCTTTTTCAAAGATGGCTTCAAGGCAAATTCTCCAGGCTCCCCTTCATCTAGATTGCCTAAACACTTGCAGCTCCTGAACGGTTCCTAATGATCTCCACATCCTGTTACTCACATTCTTCTGAAATCTCCTCCATGTGCATGAGATGAAGCAGACTGCCATAGGAAGAACCCATGGTACAAAGAACTAAGGGCAACCTCTACCAATAGCTAGCAAGGAGCTGAAGCCCAAAATCTAACAGCCTGCAAAGAACTGCATCCCGCCAATTACCTGAGTGAGCTAGGACACAGAGCCCTTCAAGTTAAGCCTTGATATGACTGCGGCCTCCTGAGAGACCTAGTGTTGGAGAACCCCTGTAAGCTGTGCTCATATTCCTTACCCACAGACACTGCTACTATCAATGTTGTTTTAAGCCACTAAGTTTTAGGGCAATCTGTAACAGAGCAATAGATAACAAATACATGGGTGTTGAACAAATTCCTTGTAAAACCTGTAATTACTGGGAGTTCTTTTTTGAGGTAATTGGTTTGGAGAAAAGAGTTACGTGCCTCACACAACCCCAATCACCTGTTCCCCTCAGCTCATACTCATACTTTCTGAAAGGCCACACATACAGATTTTGGAGATTAAAAAAAAGAAACAAAAAATGATAAATGTGATCAGGAAAGAACAAAACTTAGACAAATATTACCATTCCACCCCTATTAGAATGGCTAAAATACAAAATATGAGTACCGCTCCTCAAAGACGGTGAAGAGCAGCCCAACCTCTCAGACTCTGCAGGTGGGACTGTGAAAGGGTATAGCCATTCTAGAGAGCAGTTTTGCAGTTTCTTGCCAAGTTAAAAACACAGCCCATGATCCAGCAATCACACTCAAGAGCATGACATGATGGGTATACACTGGTATTTAAAAAATTGTAGTATAGTATATTTGTGGCACTTGAAATGCTGTCAAGTTATAGCTGTGTCACAGTAATGGGCAGTGTGCTAAGCAGTAGTGCAAAGTGATAGTGCACCATACACAGTCTCTGCCATAACTATGCATCTCCGCTGCTGCAGTGTGAACGCAACCACAGACAACACGTAAATGAATGAGCACTGCTGTGTTCCAATAAAACTTTATTGATGAACACTAAAATTTGAATTGTATATAACTTTCACATGCTACAAAACATTATTCTCCTTTAAAAAATTTGACAATATAAAAACCATTCTTAGCTTGTAGACCACACAAAAACAGGGAGCAGGCAAGACTTGCTAACCTCATGGCACCTATTCTGAGGGTGGGAAGAATATCAAGAAAATGAGTGAACAGATAAAATAACTCTGTGTTAAAAGAAAATTAAATAGTAAAATGGCCAGGGATTGTGTATCTGAAGGAACATGTAAGATGAACCTGAATGGTGAGGAGCCAGTCATGAGAAAAACTGAGTACAGAGTATTCTAGAAAGAGAGAATAGAAGGGTAGGCTGGAGGCAGGCACAAGCTTAGTGAATTAAAGGAACCGAACAGGGATGGCATCGCTGTTAAGAATTTAACTCTAATTAGTTGACTACAGTAGAATTTAGACTAATTTTATACACTGGTTTTGTGGTCCCTTGCTGATTTATATGACCACACAAAGAATAATGAATTTCAAAAAAAAAGAGAGAGAGAAGGAAAAAATGTATTTATTTTGCCAAATTGTTCTAGGAAAAGACAGTATCTCCTATATGATCCAAGTATTCAGAACAGATACAATTGGACCACACAAGGTATTTCCTTAAATGCTCGCCCTTGAGTTATGCTGCTTCACTTTACATTTGCTTACAGTGCAAACGTTTTGCTCACTGGATGATTGATTGAAGGCCATTCATAGCAGTTTTATGTAAAAAGTAATTTCTTTATAAAACTTAAAAGATTAAATCCTCAGTTTACATTTTTTCTTTTTATATTCAGACTGATTTGTGTGTGCCAAGCTTGTTCTGATTTCTTCTAACGCACTGGAAGAAAAATCATTTTTAAGTTTGCATTGGTTTGTGGCAATATTTGCATTCCACAATCAAATCCTACAGTATTTCCTTTTAAATGGCTATCACTTAATTAGTTTCCCTTGTTCAGTAATTAATTAGTTTCAGAGAATTCTTATTTTGCTATTGAACCTGAATACTGATAGTTGGAGCAGACACTGTATTGGGATTGCAATGCATGTATTCCAATCACACCGCATAGAAAGTTTCCACATCTGAAGAAAAGTTCTTCATTGTAATATCATCTAATATCTTTCACAATTGTGAAATACACTTCAACTAGTTTCTTTTTTTCATTTATTTTCTCCAGTACTGCTTGTAGTAAATATGAGGCAAAAGGAAGCTGTAAGAGAAACACAGAAAAAAAGATGATCAAAACTCTATATTTTCTTCAGTGCAAAAAATATCCTAAATATCATTAAACCATTAGAACTCAGCTGTCTGCAACTTTGCAACCATTATGGTACCCTACTGGGTCTCTTTTCAACTGATCCTGCTGGTTAGTGTGGGTAATTTTGTCTTTTATAATAAAAATGATAAAAGAGCTGAAGTAAAATGAAAAAAGATAAACGCCTTATTGAACCATTCATGGTTTACTGACCATGTTAATGATGAAATCTGCAATACAAGCAGCTAAGCCATTTATCTTCAATCAGCTGATCAATAGCAGGTTCCAGTCATCCCCAGGGCCCACAGGCCCACAGAAGTAGGACTATATGTGCATCACTCATAAGAGAATGAGAGAGATCTATCAATACCCTTGTCTGTGTTTGAGCTGAATATCTCAAGTTGTAGGGGAGAATTTCAGAGGAAAAAAATGGCAAAAGTATGTTCATTGATTAAGTTGTTATAGAAAGTTTGTTTGGCATATCAAAGTGTAATACACATGTTGCAAACTGCTGAGTTTATGAAATGTAGAGTATATTTTTAAATTTCATAATTTATATAACTTTCCTAGTAAAGTTTTATTGTTCCCTCTGCTTCACTGGGTTGCCTATAGAACTCCAACTCATCCAATCTGAACTGTTCCCCAAGTACCTCCCACAGCCCTATCAACTTCCTGTTGTCCTTCTTCCCAGCTATCTAGTCTCACATAACAGGTTTGTAATAATTAATATGTTCATTAAGTCATTTCTTGGAGTTGTCCTTTTGATTAGCCAGGAAAAGAAAATTTTTGTTATCAATGAGAATGCCTCTCATGCCCATACCACTTCCCTACAGAGAAGTAGCAGCAAGTCCTTTTTTGTGCTAGGATGACAGCCGGCTGTATCACTGTATGACCGAAGACGCCTCTGTATGAGTTGCTTAGCTGTGCTCAGCTCCACCATGCTCAGCTAAGGTGATTACAATTGGCTAAACCAACCAGAATGATGTTTTTCCAACTTTGAACTGGAGTAAAAAAGAAAAGACAGGCCAGCAGCAGTGAAAACAGTCCAGACAGGCTCATGCGCACACACAAAACAGATTATTAAGCCCATGGAGGAGGAACAGAGACCAAAGCTGGCCCATAGAATTGCATCAGATCCTAACTTGCTAGTTTAACCTCCTTCTTATCTTTATAATAAATCGCCTTATCCTTAAGGAATTCTGAGTCTATGTCTGGACAGGCTGTATGCTTAGTCTGTATCAGGAGCTTCACATATTTGTCTTACTGGAAACCTACCACAATAGAAAGCACAAGATACCAAAATATCATATATGTTCAGTTCTAAGATACAGTTAAATATAAGAGACACACATTGACTTTTTTAAAAACAGCTTTTTCTGGGATAAAAACTCTACCACTTGAATATACCCACACTTCATACACATCCCAATTTCAGAAATGTACAAATGTGGGGACAGTGCATCTTAGAATCAATGAAAAAAAACACAGATTTGGTAGATTTACAATCGAAACTGTACCTAAAATATGATGTGTTAGAAAGTGCTTTAAAAATTCACATGGTGTGTTTGCCATATTTTTTAAAAAATAAAAATGTTTTTAAAACAATAAGAAGACCTGAACTTTCTAGTACTTTGGAGTCCAGATTAAGTTAATAGTCAATTAAACTACCTCCCTGTGATCAGGAGGGGCTAAGCCTCCTTAGAACTCCCTCAGACATAGAGAGGACACAACCATTCTTCTAGGGGGAGGATTTTGGAGGTAAAGTGGCAACCTGATGGGCAGACAGCAAAGATTCCTTCTCATTTACCCTATCAAATATATTTTAAACAACAAACCCAACAATTATGCTGCCTCAGGTTTCATGTTGGGTGGCATGTGCCAAGGACTCTGAAGTCCAGAAAGCCTGCCTGACTCTTCCTTGTACATCAAAAAGGAGAAGCAATACTTCTAATTATGACAGTGTAGCATTACACAAGCTTGAGCTCTTTAGCATAAGAAGAAAAATGAAAAGGTGAAAAGTTGATACTGCGTGAGATTTGTTAGTATGAAAATTCAACAGGGACATCAGAATAATAATTGAGAGTTTTGCTTCTCTACACTGTAGCATTAAGGTGGGTCTTCTAGTCATTCTTGCTGTCCTGTCATAAAAGGTGTTTCCTATCAATGGAGGGCTTCCCCCTGATTTTCAGATTATCAGTGTCTCTTACATGGAAACACCTGCAGATGTTTGTCTTTAGCAACTAGTAAGCCATGGACAATCGCAGATTTATCACTTAAGCTTACAAACTGTGGCTTCATGTGGAGGTGTTTCTGTATGAAGGTAAGATATGATGATGGTTGCAGGTGTTTGAGGGCCGCCTGGGAAACAGAACAAAGCCTAGAGATCACAACTATAAAACGTACAGTTATATACCTCAGAGAGCATCAGCACTGGCTGGAAAGTACTCCTAATGATATAAATTTAGAAATTTTGTGTCAAAAGAAAAACACTGAAATAAGGGTAATTTTTAAAACTACAGGACAAAATTAACATTTTAATTATTTTCATTCTTATTTTTGGTTTGAAAACTATTATTGAAAAGATAGATATTGCTTTAAAATACAAATGACTTCAACCCAGCTTGAGTCAGACTGCAAGTGAAGATATTAAATTTTATGTATTATACCTACTTTTACAAAAATGTGATTTAGTGAGACAGACTTAAAGATGCCAATGTAGTTTGATTATTGTAAAATGAATGGTACAAAATTTAGTGTAGATATTTATACATACACAATGTATATATAAACACATATCAGTTTACATTATGTATTTATATATGTATGTTATACACACATTTAAAGATAGGATACACTCTATTATAATTGAAAGATTAAACTTGTTAAAATAAGAATGATATCAGAAAGAACAATTTATAATTTAAATTTGGCACTGAATTTTGAGTTGTTTCCTAAATGTTATATTTTTGGCACATATGATATATATGCATATATATATATATCAGTTCTGCTGAAAATTGGCACATATGATATATACATATGTATATATCAGTGTTCTGCTGAAAACTGACTCACAGGAAAGGCAATATTTACTATTCTCAAACTTTGGTAAAAGCTATGATTTATTTTCACTTTCATTTTGGTCCCAATTTTCTATAGTGGTAAAATACACATAATATAAAATTTACCTTTTAACACTTAATCACATATGTCTTCCTCCCCCCCAAACATGAAAATAGGCTTGAAATCATTAAATTAAAAAAATCTCAGCAAGACTTTAAATGGAGAATCTTAAACTTTTGTTATTTCAGCTAGGTGTGAGAAGCCTGCATGGGTGACTGGACTGGCAGGTTATAAATGTGAGCCAGGGACACTGAGAGCAAGAGAGTGTGTGATAATGCAGCACAGAAAGCCGGAGAGTAAATATGTTCAGAGCTGAAATGAGAAACTTTCAGTTAACCTTCAGGCAGGAAGTTACTTTATTTTTTACTTTTTATTTTTTTACAAAAGCCAGGGAGATTTACAAAATCCTTTTCCCTGCCATACTGCAATACATTCCATAGAAGGTAAGCATATTTTGCAGAGAGGACACTGGGGAAAGAGCCATTTTAAATTTCAGCATTTGCAAGATCTGAAGCAACTAAAAGCAACAGGGATATTTAAAGCTAAAATACCAGAAGTCTATATTCTAAATTCTCAACATAAGGTAGAAAGACAGAATTTTCTTATATTGTCCTTGTACAGGAAAATTTATTGGGACCACGTGGACTACAAAGGACTGAATTAAGTTCAGAAAAGGATTAGCAAATAACAGAGAATAAGGCAACAATAAAACCACAATCAAGATATTTTCTAGCCATTCCTGGCTGAGGTTTTTTACACAAATCCTAGTGAAGAACCATGTTGTGGTTATAAATGTATATTATTTGTTTTAAACAGGTATGCATACTTTATACTCATAATTCTGTTACTTATTTAATAATTTTCAAAATTTATATATTTTAACTATTTGTTTATTGTCTTCCACCCCCAGACATGTAAGCTCTTTGAGGACAGTGATTTTGTCTCTCTTGTTCACTGCTGTGCACCCCAACCTGACAATACCTGACGCACAGGATGCATTCAATAAATTGTTTAATGGATTCCATATAATCAGCTTTATCTCTACTAATTCTTTCCATAGCCTTGATATATTCCCAAGTACAAAGTACACAGTATTATTCATAAATAACTGACTCCTTATTTGGATATATTAGGAGATAGTATCAATTATAGTGAAATACAGAAACATCTGTTCATATGTCAACTGAAATTAAGTATCTCATTTATATTTAGTTATGGCCAGTAAAAAGAAATTCAAGTGAAAATGCACTTAAGGCAATCTTTTCTAATGCTGGGGACATATTATATGTAATATAAGATCTTTATTGAAGTTATGTAAAAATTTTTTTTCAGTTACAGTTTGTAGTCAACATTATTTTGTATTGGTTTCAGGTGTAAGCATAGTGGCCAGATAATTATATACTGCACAGAGTGGCCCCCTGATATTTCCAGTGCCCACCCGGCACCATACAATATTGCTGACCACACTCCCTGTGCTTTACTTTACATCCTCACGACTATATAGTAACCAATCAGTACTTCTAATCCCTTCACATTTTTCACCTAGCCCCAAAACACTTCCGTTCTGGCATCCTTCAGTCTCTTCTCTGTATAAGTCTGTTTCTATTTTGTTTGTTAGTTTATTTTGTTCAGTCGATTTCACATGTAAGTGAGATCACATGGTATTTGTCTTTCTCTGACTTGTTTCACCTAACATAATACCCTCTAGGTCCATCCATACTGTCTCAAATGGTAAGATGTCATTCTTTTTTAAAGGCCAAGTAGTATTCCATTGTGTAAATGTACCAGAGGTTTTTATCTGGTACAGATGGGCACCTGGGCTGCTTCCATAGCTTGGTGATTGTAAATAACACTGCAATAAACATGGGGTGCATATATTCTTTTGAATTAGTGTTTTGGGTTTCTTCAGATATATTCCCAGAAGTGGAAACTCTGGATCATAAGGCAGTTCCATTTTTAATTTTTTGAGGAACCTCCACAATGTTTTCCACAGTGGCTGCACCAGTCTACATTACCACCAACAGCACACAAGTGTTCCTATCTCTCCACATCCTCGCTGACACTTGTTGTTTGTTGTTTTATTGATAATGACCATTCTGACAGGTGTGAAGTGATAACTCAATGTAGTTTTAATTTGCATTTCTCTGATGATTAGTGATGTTGAGCATCTTTTCATATGTCCATTGGCCATCTGTATGTCTTTGGAAAACTATCTATTTAGGTCCTCTGCCCACTTTTTAACTGGCTTGTTTGTTTGTCCTGGTGCTGTCTGCGTTCTTTATACATTTTGGGAATTAACTCCTTATTGGATGTGTCGTTGGCAAATGCTTTCTCCCATTCAGCAGGCTGTCCTTTTGCTCTGTCGATGGTTTCCTCTGCTGTGAGAACCGCTCTGGTTTGATGTTGTCCCCCCTTGTTTTCTTGCTCATTTGGTTCCCTCGCCTGGGGAAACCCATCAGAAAAACACTGCTAAGAGAAACATCAGAGATTTTACTGCCCATGTTTTCTTATAGGAGTTTTATGGTTTCCAGTCTTTAATCCATGTTGTGTTCTTGTGTGCAGTGTAAGAAACTGATCTAGTTTCTTTCTTTTTCTGCAATTATGTGTCCAATTTCCAATACCATTTACTGAACACATTGTCTTTATGCCGTTGTATGTTCTTGCCTTCTTTGTCAAATATTAATTGACCATAAAGGCACGGTTTATTTCTGTACTCAATACTCTGTTCCATTGATTTATGTGTCTATTTATGTGTCTATTCATGCCAGTATCATGATGTTTTAATTACTATATCCTTGTAGTATTTTTTAAAGATTTGTATTTATTTATTTTTAGAGAGGGAAAGGAAGGGGGGGGGAGAGAGAGAGAGAGAGAGAGAGAGAGAGATCAATGTGCGGTTGCTGGGGGCCATGGCCTGCAACCTAGGCATGTGCCCTGACTGGGAATCGAACCTGTGATGCCTGGTTCGCAGCCTGCGCTCAATCCACTGAGCTATGCCAGTATTTTTTTTATATCAAGTAATGTGATACCTCAAACTTTCTTCTTTCTCAATATTGCTGTCACTATTCAGGGTCTTTTGTGTTTCCATTCAAATTTTTGGATTATTTGTTCTAGTTCTGTAGGAAACACCGTTGGTATTTTGATAGAAATTATGTAAATCTATAGGTTGCTTTGGACATTTTAACAGTGTTAATTATTCCTATGCATGAGCATGATATATGTTTCCATTTATTTGTATCTTCTTCAATGTCTTATAATTTTCTGAGTAAATGTCTTTTACCTCCTTGTTTAAATTTATTCCTATGTACTTTATCTTATTTTTGGATGCAATTTAAGTGGCATTTTTTCTTAGTTCCCTTTCTGATAGTTCATTATTGGTGTATAAAAATGCAACTGATTTCTGATGATTTATTTTGTATTCTGCTACTTTACTGAATTCATTTACCAGTTCTTGCAGTGTTTTGTAGAATCTTTAGACTTCTCTATATGTACTACCATGTCATCTGCAAATAATAACAGTTTTATCTCTTTCTTTCCAATTTGAATACCTTTTTATTTCTTCTTCTTGTCTGCTTTCTGTGTCTATGATTTACAGTACTATGTTGAATAAGAGTGGTGAAAGTGAGATCCCTGTCTTGTTCCTGATCTTAAAGGAAACAATTTTAGTTTTTCCCTGTTGAGTATAAAGTTAGCTATGGGTTTGCTATATATGGCCTTTACTATGTTGAGGTATGTTCCTTCTATTCGAACTTTGCTGAGAATTTTTATAATAAGTGAGTTCTGGATTTTTAAATAGATCTTATTTATTTTTAGAGAAAGGAATGGGGGGGCAAAGAGGGAGAGAAACATCAGTATGTCTTTTGCCTCTCACACATCCCCTACTGGGAACCTGGCCTGCAACTCAGGCAAGTGCCCTGACTGGGAATGAAACTGGCAATCCTTTGATTCGCAGGCCAGCGCTCAATTCACTGAGCCATACCAGCCAAGGCTGCGTTCTTGATTTTGTTATACGTGTTTTCTGTATTATTGATATGATGATATGATTTTCATTCCCTCATATTGTTTATATGGTGTATTGCATTAATTGAGTTGCCAATATTGAACCATCCTTGCATCTTGAGAATAAATCTCACTTGATCATGGTATATAATCTTTTTAATGTTTTGCTGAATTCAATTTGCTAATATTTTGTTGAGAGTTTTTGCATCTATGTTCATCAGGGATATTGGCCTATAGTTTTCTTTCTTTGTAGTGTCTTTATCTGGTTTTGAAATCAGGATAATGTTGGCCTTATAAAATGAGCTTGGGAGTCTTCCTCCTCTTGCATTTACTGGAATAGCTTGTGGAGGGTAGGTATTAATTTTTCTTTGAATGTTTGGTCAAATTCAACTCTGAAGCCATCCAGTCCAGGAATTTTGTTTGTAGGATGAATTTACTTTTAAATGTATTCCATTTATTTCTCTTTCAATATGTCTCATATTAAGGAATTAATTTTTGAATGGAGATATGTCACATAACACATCATTCACTATTTTTAAGTATATAATTCATTGGTTTTTAGTATATCCATAATGTTGTGGGACCATCATCACTACCTAATTTCAGAGCCCTGTACCCAGGAGCTGCCATTCTCCATCTCCTGCCTCCTTGGCAACCATAATTTACTTTCCATCTTGATATATTTAACTATTCTGGATATTTCATATGAAGGAAGTCATATCATTTGTAGCCTTTTGAGTATGGTTTCTTTCACTTAGCATAAAATTTACAAAGTTTTGCATGTTATAAAATACATGTATCAGTTCTTCATTTCATTTTATGGCTGAATGATATTCCATGTATGTATATACCACATTTTGTTTATACATTCATCAGTTAATTGACCTCTGATTGTCTTCCACTACTGAGCTATTATAAATAATGCTGCTTTGATCGTTCATGTAGAAGTTTTTACATGTACACATGTTTTAATTTCTCTTGGGTAAATACCTAGGGGGTGAACTGCTAGGTCATGTAATCTCTATCTTTAACTTTCTGAGAAACTGCCAGACTGTTCTCCATAGAAGTGGCACCATTTTACATTCCCATCAGCAAGGTATGAGGTTTCTAATTTCTCCACATCCTTGTCAACATATGTTATTGTCCTTCTTCTTTATTATAGCCATCTTACTAGGTATTAAGTATATATCTCATTTTGGTTTTTGTTTTGCATCTTCCTAATGTTTAATAATGTTAAAAATCCTCTCATATGCTTATTGGCTATTTGTACATCTTCTTGTACATATGTCTATTCAAATCATTTTCTTTTTACCGTTTAGTTGTAAAAGTTTTAAATGTGTTTTTAAATAGTTGAATATTTCACTGAGATAAGACATAAAGAAGACTGGGCTGAGTTAGTGGCAAATCACAAGTCCTTGAATATTGTTAATGAAACATACCTACAAATTTTCTATGACTTCAATTATTAATATCTCCTTTCTACCAAATCTGATCTATCTCTTTTAGTTGTTAATTTATTGTCTTAAAGTTATCGTCTTCTTTCTCAACATGCAGGGTATTAAGCTTAACCATCTCTGGTTTTTGCTTTCTGACCCCTTCATCTGATCTTATTACTACTGTTAATTCAGTCACTATGATGAGGATCACATCTATCTCATCCTTTCTATTTCTATGGCCAGGGCATATCCCAGCCCTCACTGCCCTTTGCCTAGGCTGCTTTCTTGCTTGCAGCCTCTTCTCCCTTCAAACCATCCTACACATTGATCTCATGTATTTTTCTAAAGCACAATTCTGAGTACATCCTTTTCTTACTCAAAAGCTTTTATACTTTTGTCTAGACCCATTTTTCCTGTATCTGGTTTTTCTCCAATTCACTAAAACTAAAAAAAAAAAACAAACCCACAATTAATTTGGGGGGGCAGGTCTTTCCATCCTATCATAATCATTAATTTGCTTTTTCTCCTCTGTCATAAATTGTAAGTTTTAAAAAACATATTAATGTAAAAAGAAATTAATACAAGAAGACATGTTCAAAGAAATTATAAGGCAGCTATGCCATAAAAAATAAAAGTAGATATTAGGAATATTTTCCAGTGTGATTCTTATTACTAGAAATCTGTGGAGATAAAGGGTAAGGTCAGATAAAGATCGAATATATAAAAGTACCAACTGCATTAGAAGTACTTGAAATAACGAGGACATATATTTGTATTCTATATTAAATACAGGTAATTTAATGTTTTAGGCCTTTTAGTTCTCATGCACTTCTGGCTAACAGTTGCAGTAGGTAATACATTATTGTGTAGTCCCATATTGCCACATAGCAGAACAGTATTTTTTATTTTGCAGTTAATATTTTATCAGTATAAATTTTCAACAAATGAATGCAGAGAAAGTTTCTTTAACAGAAAAAAGTTCTGTGGCCTAACTCTTACACGAAAGATAAAACCACAAGACCAGATAAAATCCTATCATCTCAGAATTCTATTACATAAGGCAGCGACTTTCAACCTTTTTCACCTCAAGGCACACATACACTAATCACTAAAATCCTGTAGCACACCCCAAAATATGTTTTTGCCAATCTGACAAAAATATAGGTGTATTTTTTATTAAATTACAAAAAAATTAAAAGAATAGTAATTACCCTTACTGTTCCAAAGCGACTTTAAAGAAAATCAGGTGCCTATAGTTGTTTATAAGGATTTCTGGTACCAAGAATTAACCAATCAACCCTATAATGCAATGTGACCAGTACGATGTGACTCTATTATATGACCTATTTATTTATGGTTCAGCACAGGGCATTCACACCAGAGAGCTATTGTTATCATTTTTTAATTTGACAATCTAAGAGAAAAGAAGTCAGTGCCCCTAACTACATAGGTATTGCAGGTTCTAAGAATTCTCGTGGCACACTGGTTAAGCATTGCTGACATAAAGCACTTGACCCAGAGGGAGGACAGAAAAGGAAAGTTTTTCATAATTTTACCTTCAAAATATTTTAATAATCAAATAACAACACTGAATTATTTAGTATTATTTTAGGGAGTGCACACAATGACCTCACAGCTTATAGGTATTGCAGCGTCAGATACAGAAAGCTATCTGCCATAAATGAAACAACACGTATGAATGGGCATACTTACACTTGGCCCACACAGTGCTATGAGCACAACTGAGACACTAAAAAAACTGGTGGACAAATAAAACCCCTTTCTAAAATTCAGGAAAAATATCAACACTGGAATTGAGAGAGAAGAAAAGTAGGCTAGAAAAAAGGAGATGTTTTCTATTTTATAGATTTTTCCCCCCTTGGGCATCATTAGTATAAAGTGACAGTCAAGTGCAACCTATGAACTTTCTTTTTTTCTCCCTCACAAAATTCAAAGACATCAGCAAAACCACCTATGTCAGTAATAAAAATAAAAAGTCTTTGACTTTTTAAATGTTATCATACTGTCACAGTGGAATAAAATTAGTTTGAAAAATGGTCTGAAGGCACACACTGCAGTTCATTACGTGTAACAGCAACAGCAGCAGTTTCCCAGTGTTCATAAAGGCTGCTCAATTAAATTTACCTCCAGTCAATAATTAGGAGTCCACAAATAAACCTGGGCAATTAAATCAATACTGCCAGGCAATTATATTCCAGAGTCCAGGCTCAGTGGCACAAAAAGGCACTATATCAAACTACAGTATTAAGCAGTCTAATGCCACTTTCAACAGGATATTTTTCACGCTCACTGGCCAGAATAAGCATACACCCAGATCCTGCAGACTGTGTGTGTGTACGACCACACATGTCAGTCAAAAAAACCAGGGCTGGTGTTAATACAGCTTTTGTAAAATGTAATAAAGATCTCTACACATGAATTTGTTATTTTTATGCTCATAACTGATGATAAAATTCCCTTATTGAAAGATCATTTGAGTAAGCTGAACATTTATAAAAGTCATTAAAAAGTTTACTGTTATTATTTTCAACTGAAAAAAAAAAACCCCCATAAGAATCATTACTGAACACCTTTGATCTGCCAGGCACTGGCCTGGGTGCTGGTGCTGAGCATGCAGTACTGATTCAGAAATGGCATTTCTTCTCAAAACCAAGCTGTCACTGCAGAAAGCTGTGTTTAGTACCTGCATGTCTGCACTTAAACAACTTTAAGAAAAAGATTGCCAATCACCTTCTATTACTATTGAAGTGATTCCCAATGCTGTTCAAAATTTATATATAAAACTGATACTAAAAATATGAATAATTCATATATTATTTAATTACTCTTGGCTTTTTCAAAAGCATAGGTACCTCTTTGTTAATATAAGTGTGAAATAATTTTCATTTAATATCAGCTTTTATTTTTTTAATCTTAGTACAGAAACATTTACAACTTTCCATAACTCACAGTACAATAATGATTTTTTTGCTATTTTGAGAAACATGGGTTAGCCATTTTTATTGCAGTTCATTTTTAAAATAAACAATTAGGTTGAATGAAAAAACGATTATGAAAAAGTTTTAGAATACACTGCATGCTGTCAGTGATGTCAAAACAAAAGCTGGCCGACTAGAAAAGCAGGGCTCTCACCTGCCAATAAACTGCCCTTGATCACTTACAAGAGGGGCACATCCCAGCAGACTGTATGGGTATTAAAAAAATACTTGAAAGGGAAGAAAAAGTATCACACAGGTCACAGCAGCAGTCTCAATAGACCCCTCAGGGAGTTCCACTCGTCTTGGCCTTGTCATCCTCTATGCAGCTCTCCACTCGGCCCAGAAAACGTCGATAGGAAAATGTTTGAGGGGCCTCTGGTGGAAATTTTTTCATTCTTTCTGCATTGACAGGATGCCAAATCAATATTTACTTCCCACTAACAAGCTGCTCGAGGTCTCAGTAGAAAATATTGTAGAGAATGCGGGAAGACACAGTAATAAACAGCTGTCTGGCTGTGAGGAAAACATGAATTGACTGGAAACAAGTCCATAGTAAAAGGTCACTGAAACCCATGAACTCCTCAGGTGTCCGTATCAACAACTAACTTTAAAGACACATAATAAAGAATCTCTTTTCCTAAGAGAGGGGAGAGAATGGATTCTTTTCAGTCTAGCAAGCATAGAGGTTGACTCAGTAATTTAATTAATGCATTTGCTAAGATCCATGTTGGCTCTTTCCCGAGGTACTTGCTTCATTTGTTAAGTCTGGAAGTACAAATAGAGGGTTAACTTTCTGGCCTACCTACTGGAATACTTCTATCCCTACCAGAAGTAAATAATGTGTGTTTACAAAAAGTTAAGACACCTAGTGAAAATGTAAGGCTTGGAATTCTTATCTAGAAGTTTTCATATATGCAGTAGAAATGGAATACCTGTCCTTCAAGAAGTTTCTGAATGTACAGCAGCCATTCCTTATCATTTTCAGCATCTATCTTTGTCCTTTCCAGTTCCTAAAGGAGGAAAATATAAACACTGGTGTGACGTGCATTTAAATAAAATTAATTATACTATTAGTTATTGAATAAATCTAGAGAGATACTGGTAAAACTGGATTCAACAAAGAACAGCCTGGTCTTTTAATAGTAGAGAATATTTAAATTCATGTTCTTTAACATTTAATTTATAAATATTTGCATACATGTGGAAGATAAAGCTATATTTCTATAATCACAATATAATCCTAGGATATTTTATTTCTGCCTTCACAGTGGATTTTAAGGCAGGGACTGAGGCGAAAGTAAAAGCAATTAAAATAAAGTGAAAAATAAGATGGAACTGTATGAAAGAATCATTCATAAGTGACCCTCACAATATAGCAAAATCTTTAATCAGAAATGTGGCTTGTCAATAGATAACTAAAGAGTAATTGTTATAATTACAAACAAAATATAATATGGCATGGCTCTGGTGCATTAGAATGGCTGTTTATTTGAGTTATCCAATGGACAGACACTCCAACTTTAGTGTCGTAAGTCACTAAATATTATCAACAACTAATTACCGAGGTAAAATATTTCTGAAAGTATCATTTATTCACATGTACAGTTGATTATTTACTAAAATCATGATTAGCTTACCAAAAATGGACTTTCAAAAAGGAAGGTTTGGGAAACTAACATTTGTTGAAATTTACAGTATGCCAGGTATCTGACTAGGCACTTCATGTAGGTTATCACAATTTTTTACATGAACTTACTAGAGTTTGATGTATAGCTTAAAGAACATAACTCAGGTAGTTTGGGCTCTGCTTGCAAGTCAGTCAACTCTTTCAACCTCTGACAGATGCAGGGATCAGTCTAAATGGGTCTGATCTGTAATTAAATCTAGTAAACATATCAAGGGGTGCCGATCCTTCTCGGAGCAGTGTGTTTCTACTTGAGTTCTTTCTCTTCCTGCAGGACTTCCATTTCAGCCTGTGTGATATGCACGTTGCAGTGCTGTGTCCTTGGCTCCAGGCTGCGTCTCCCAGAGCCAGGGGTGCCATCTCTTCACAGGGTGTGTCATCTACTCTTTGGCACTATAAAGAGATCCTTTTTTAATTCGTCCAATCAGAGGGGGTGGTTTTTCCTACCTTATAAAAGAGGGCATCTTTTGAGATCACACAAAGGCGAGGGTCCTGTCTCTCAGAATATGTATCTGTGTTTGTGTTCACATGTGTGTGCACATACACATACAAAAGGGATTTTGCTAAATCTTCTTGTTTTAAAACCCCTAAGTAACAGCAGAGTCCTTAACCTTAATTTTTGTTAGGTAATTAATGCTATAATAAGGTATAGATAACACCTTTGCCAGAGATACTATTGTTTCCTCTGTGTCTTATATTTGATACTATCTCTGATAATATTCTGTATGTCAAAGTTCAGAATTGGGATAGGTGCTGAGAAGAGGAAACTGATAATTCACTATCCTATTCACCCACAGGACCAAAATAATCTCTGTAGGATTCCTTTGATTCTGTTCTAAGAATTGTTGGCAGTTTAAAACTCTTTGCAAGCTGTAGCTCCACTCTGCTCCTGAAGTTCTTTGAGAAGCTGATGGGAGGACTGGAGTGTGTTCTCAAACAAATATTTAAGTCTATTGTTTTCTTTATTTGCTGAGCAAGTATTTATTGGGAAGCTGCTGGTGCCATCATCTCTTTAATTTTCCAAACAATGAAAATTTAAATGTTAATGTATAAAATTTCAGAGACTTAACAGTGGAATAGGATTGAGTATCGTCCACAGATTTCACAGTAGACCGTGCACAGGATGAGATTCTGCTGTTCATGAAGTAATAGCTATGTCGAAATGCAGTGCCCTTCCCAGGAGGTACAGAGATGCCGCTGAAGACTTATATGCATATAAATTCACTCAGAGAGGAGTGTTTTACCCAATTTAAAGGAATAAATATATTTTTATATAACTTGATCAACAAAATCTTGAATTTAGCTACAAAGCCACTAGATTTACTACTTTTTCAAATCTCATGCAGGAGGAAGGAATCTTCAAATCAGTGGTGACCCAGCTTAACTAAATCCATTCAAACTGGCTTAATAAAAAATACTAGCTTATAAGATACATGATTAATTAAATTACGGAAAATGGGGGCAGACAGGGAATGATAATAAACATGAATAATAACCAAGCAGTTCTAAAGGTTATAAGTACTGGCTTTTTTTTCCATATTGCACAGTTACATTTCTTTGATGGTTTTTGACTTGGTTAATACTTTTAATGTATCTTTTGTTGGTGCATTAATAATCTTACCTTCATCAGTATTATCTCAAAGATAAAATTATAAGAGTTCTAAAACAAATAAAGATATGTATTTAAATTCAGGATGCAAAAAGCTTTTCATTAATAAATATCTAAAGGATCTTACCACCTCATCTTCTGTGTCCAATATTTCCTCCAGATCTGCTTGTGAAATGTTCAGGATAGAAGCTGCCAAGGTCTGGGCTTTATGAGTTGAGGTTTTATGAGCATCCTTGTTTCTCTGCATTTTTTTAAACTCTCTGATCTGTCGCCTCATTGTATGGACATCAGTTTGTAACTCTTTGACCAAAGCCTGTAACATATTAGAAAAAATGTGGCCTTGTGTGAAAGTAATACACGAAGATAAAGCACTGAAAACATAATAATGTGAAGATACTAGCAAATCTTTTATTAGGAATACCGTGATTGTATTTATTTGGGAACATAATGGATTGCTCTTTATTTATCATCAGTATTCAGTAAGAGCTTTCTTAAATGACCATTTAACCAATTGGCTGGATTACCAAAGCTCTCCAATCCCTCCTTTAGATTCAGCCACGGCTCTCCTGGTTGGCAAATGCTGCAGCAGGCGGGCTACCTCCCATCATACCGGAGCACAGCTACTCCCACCAGCTGAGCTGATGCCAGGAGTCAGTCCTATTTATTCCTAAATGTGGATATATTAGTTGTAACAATTCAGTTACATAATTCATTTAATGATTAAACAAACTGCTGAGTTACGCCTGCAGAAAGAGGGTTGTTTGTATTTTATTAAACTGGATTAGAAATGCTTTAGAAGAACTCAAAGACAAGTTGGGTAACAGTGCAATTAAATTATGTGTGAGAAAGATAACATAGGATTTTAAAAATAATAAATATGTAGGATTGCTTCAAAAAGCCTTTCAGTCCTCTTTGAGAGGTTTATAAATGCTAGCCCATACCATGCCTCTATGTGCATACGAAAAAAAAAAGGCCTTTAATCTGATGGGCAGAGCCCTGCCTAGCTTTGTGAGCTGTGAGTAGACCAGCTAGATGTTTGGAATGATTTTGGTTTTCTGACAGTTCAAGCAAGGTTGCAATAAATAATGGTGTTCATATATACATTTTGCAACTCTAGGGTGTATCAACAGCAGTGAAATCATTGGACCAAAGGATGTGTGTAACTATAATTTTGAAAGCTGTTACTTAATTCTCCATCTTAATACCTCCACAAAGGCTGTATGAAAGTACCCTTTTCCATTCCATTAGCAGAACGCCAATCTGGTGTTTCAGTGTAGTGTGTTGTTTCACTGTATTTTTAAGTTTCATTTCTCTCATTAAAAACAAAGTTAAGCATCAGCTTTAAGAGGTAATTATCTTTCTTTGTCACATTTTCTATTTTTTAGTGATTTATAGGAATTCTTTATATATTAGGGAAATAATATATTTGTTGCATATATCTAAAGATTTTTATACTTTGTATTTTCTTTTGACAGTAATTATAGTGTTTTATGCCAAGGGGAAAATATTTTAAATTTTTTATGTATTCAGTGAGTCTTTTCCTTTCTTACCTTTGAAATCAGTGTGATACTTTAATAAGCATTATCCATGATAAGATAGAAACACAATTTCTAGCCATGATTTTTTCTGCTACCTTAAGATTTTATTGTTCAGTTTTAATATTTTTATTTATTAGTGACCATGTGAAAAATTATTACATAAAATCATACTCAGTTGCCCCACCGCCGCTCATTAAAGGTCCATCTTTCCCTAACTGACTTCCTATGTGTTTAGGTCAGTTTCTGGACTTCCTATTCTGTTCCACCTCTCTTTTTATTAGTAACACTTTGTGATACATTATAACTAGTGAGACTTTACAATGAATGTTAACATCTGGCAGGTCCTTCACCTTCTTATTACCCTTCATTTTAAGATTTTTTTTCTTGGTAATTTTTGCTTGTTTGGTTTTCCATAAGAAATTCAGATTGTCTAGATTGCACTGTCTTAAAAAATCTCACTGGTAATTTTATTTGAATCATGTCAAATTTTATTTGGATCATGTTAACATTTTAGGATGTTTGGTCTTCCTAATCAAAGATGATGGTATTCCCTTTCAGTTGTTTATGTCTTTATTTGCTTCTGAGGATCATTTTTAGGTTTTCTCTCTATAGATCTAGTTTATTCTTAGGCATTTTACTTTGGGGAGACTGCTTCTAATAATGATTATTGTTTGCATATATAAAGATTGTTAAATATATTTAGCTTACTGAAATGTCTTATTGTAGATTTTTAGCTCATTTCTAGAAATTGTCATAGATGAAAATATTGATAATTTTATCTCCTAATTTCCAATTTTTACACTTATTTCTTTCTTTTCTTGTTGTATTGGTTATTAAGTTTCTCCTAAATAATATTATGCAGTAATATTAATGAACATACTTGACTTGTTCCTCATTTTAATGGTAGTCTGTCTACTTCCTAGGAAATACTATGCCAACTTTTGAATTGAGAAACATATTTTAATATGTCAAAAAATAGCTTAATGCAGTTAACTGCTGACTCATTTTACTTTTACTTCTATTAAATGAATATCAAATTGTCTTAAATCCATTTTAACATCTAGATAAACTAACATAATTTTAATCATAAATCTATTAATATAATTATCAATAATTTTCTTAGTATCAAATTATATTTGCATTTATGTAGTAAATTCCACTTGCTGTGATACATGATTTTTTGTTATGCTGCTAAATTCTATTTGCTAATATTTTATCTAGGATTTCTATATTAATGTGAGATTGAGTGGTTTTAATTTTGTGTAATCTTTCAAAAATTTGGAAGGATCTTTCTCTTCTGTCATAGTTTTGATGAGATTGAATTTGCTCTTTACTGGTGTGGTAGTAGTTGTCTGAACTTGGCTTAATATCTATTGTACATTTTAAGGACTTGGTTTAGCAAGATTTTGACAGTGATCTGCATCTCTGTAGCCACTACCTTCCTCAAGATATAGAACATCTTCATGTTCCAGAGATTTCCCTGATGAAGCAACATGAAATTCCCGTCATTAACCTTTTCCTAGGCAATTCCTCCCCCACACAGACAGCAGCTGTTGTGATTTATATCATCTTAAATTTGCTTGTTCTAGATGTTATATAAATGAATCCTCATACACTATATACTCTTTCATCTGACTTCTTTCATTTCTGGTGTTTTAAAGAGTCATTCATATTGTTTTGTGAACCTGTAATTTGCTTTTCCTTTTAATTAAACACAGTAATTTCAACATATTAATTCACATATATATAACCAACAATATATATTTTTCTGAGATAATTTCATTTTCTTTTACTTCTTTGCTTTGTCTGCTAACTTGCTTTCATTTGCTCCTGTCTCACCATCTTTTACCTAAATTATTACATTTACTTCCCCCTTAAACAAGTGCTTTTAAGAGGAAATTATTTTATTAATATCTGTAATTCATACTAAAGTATGAATTTGCTTTGCGGCAGCTTTTCAGTGGTAAAACTCCTTTTCCTGCCATTTACTTTTTCTTCTTATTTCCACCATTCTTACTCTACTATATTTTTATAGATACTGTGTTGCTTCATTTTCAGGATGTATTTTTGAAGAAGAAAAGTTTTTCCTGGACCACCTATTATGTGGCATAAGGGCCTATGCCATGTTCCAGACTGGTGAAATCTTTTCATATGAATTTAATTTTTTCTTATGAATTCTATTAATGAGGTTTGTTTTCTTTTTAGAATGTAAGGAATCTCTGTTTTGGGATGCTATGAGAAAAGCTGCCTCCTACAGATAGGCCTCATTTGTGATTCCTCCTTAAGCTCTGCCTTCTCTTCTCGTTGAAAACAAACCAGTTCTGGGATGCTCCTCTCACAAATCGTAGCAGATCCATTACACTGTTGCCAACAGGGGTCTCAGGGTTTGCACCTCATGGGACCTTCATCTTCCAAGGGTATATTTTTGCTTGATCTTCCAGAGGTCTGAGGCACCTAACTATTCTCCCTTTGGTGTGCCTTATTTCTGCTGCCTTTGCATGTTTGCATCTTGCCTGGTTTTGGCTGCTCTTCCAATGTATTTTATAGTAGAGAGTTTTAGCTGTGACCTAGGTTTGCTGGGAAAAGGAGTTGAAGTTTTGTTTCTCATTCTCCTTATCTGTTGCATTGTTCCAAGGGAGAAAAGGGGAGAAATGATTTTATCCCTCTACAATCAAGTCAAAACTCTTCAAAGTGCATTTTCTCTAATCTTTTATTATGAAAAATTTCAAACATGCAGAAAACTTTAAAGAAATGTATAGTGTACAACCATGTACCCACTACCTACATAGTACAGTTAACTCTTGCTATACTTGCTTTATTACATGTCTATCTACCCATTGACCCAATTGCTGTGTTGATGGCATTTCAAAGGAATTTGCAGATACCTGTTCAGTTCTCCACTAAACTGTTCAGCACTCACATCATTAGCTAAAGGTCAATATTTATAATTCTCTTTACTACTTTTTGAGATAAAAATTATATGCAGTGAGATTCATCAGTGTTAATTGCATAGTTTTATGAACTTTTGACAATGAAAACATGGGGTACCCACATCCAGATCAAAGTAAAGTATATTTCCATTACTCCAGAAAGTCCGCTGTGTCTCTTCCTAATCAGTCCCAACCCCTATCCTCAAGAGGCAACCACTCTCTGGCATTTTTTTTTCTCTGTAGATTAGTTTTGCCTGTTCTATAAATTCATGTAAATATAATCACAGAGTACGTGTTATTGTATTTTGTGTTTGGATTCTTTCACTTATAATGTTTTTGAGATTCATCTACATTGTTATATGCATAAGTAGTTCATTTCTTTTTATTGCTGAATTGTATTTTATTATATAATTGCAATGCTGAGTTGTAGACAGACATCTGGGCTATTTCCAGTTCTTGACAATTATGAATAAAATGGCAATAAATATTCCTGATAACACATTCTGTGTGTATATGTGTATACACATATTCATTTCTCTTTGAGGAAATACCTAGAATTGCTGAGTCATACAGTACATGAATATTTTATTTATCACATACTTCTGCAGTTTTCCCCCAAATCTTACATCACTAACAATGGATGAAAATCTCCAGTCTCCAAATTTTTTCCAATACCTGTGGCTTACATGTGTTTTCTTGAATTTATTTCTAAGAATTTTATTTTTTGATGCTATTATAAATTGAAGATTTTTATTTCCTTTTCTAATTATTTACTGCTAAGATATAAAAATACATTTGATTTTTGTACTATGACATTGTATCCCATGAAATGGCTAAAATCTCTTGTTAATACTAATTTTATAAATCTTTAGGATTTCCAATGTAAAGAATCATGTCTTATCACAGAAATGTAAATCACAACAACAAGATACCACCTCACACACATTAGGATGGCTACTATTAAAAAAAAAAAAACAGAAAACAGCAAGTGTTGGCAAGAACATGGAGATATTGGGACACTTGTGCAGTCTGGTTGGGAGTGTAAAATGGTGGAACTGGGTTCTGTCCTAAAACTATATGTACCTATGTCTGCACTAATCACCCTGTTTTATTCACTACAGCTTTGCAGTATGTTTTGATGTCCGTTAAGGAAAATCCTTCTCTCCCTGCCCATTCTTCTCCTTCTTCAGCTGTCTTCATCCCTTTTCTTTTACTTATGCTTTGGAATCAGTTTGTCTATATCTGAATTGCACTGACATTTAGATTAATTTTGGAATGAATTCTCACATTTGCAATATTGATTCTTCCCATTCAGAAAAACAGTATATCTCCCCAGTTACTTATGGTTTTTTAAATGTCTTTCAGTGTTTTGCCATGTGCTTTACAGGTTTCTTCATTTCTTGAAATATTTACTCCTCAGTATTTGACAGTTATTTTTTATTATTATATGTAGAAATTTAAAAATAACATTTTAAAACATTATTTGTAAAGTCTACTTTATTTTACATGTTGACTTTGTTTTGAATGTGTTGAATTATCTGGCTAGTTTTACTAGTTTACAATTTTATTCTCTTGGATTTTCAAGGTACATAAACATGTCATTGACAATCAGTTTGATTGTATACATTCCCATAATTATACATTTTCTTGTTTCTTTGCATTTTCTAAATCTGTAGAACAAGTATCAATAGTAGCAATGAAAGAGGCATCTGTGCCTCATTCCTAACTGTAATGGAAATTCTTCTAATGTTGTACATAAAAAAATGATGCTTAATGTAGATTTCTGGTAGGTATCTTCTAGCTCATATATCAGATAAGACACAAGTTTCATTTGTTACACGGTCACAAATAAAAGTAGCAAAATAAATTGGAATTTTATTTCATTTTTCTGTAGAAGTCTAAGCATAAGCATTCCAAGGTTATATAATGGCTTCATAAATTTGGGAACCCAGTTTTCCTTCTATGTTTTTGGTCTGTCATTTTTAAAAACAGCTTTCAGCTAGATTTATTGAGACATAATATTTTTATACTACATACCTTAAAGTTTACTCACTTAAAGTAATGTATTTTTATTAAGAACTTTTAAAATAGCTGTCATTTACTTTTTTTATATAACAGGATGGTGTTAATTAAAATTTGTATTATAAAACTGCTAGTGAGGGGGGAGGTCAGAGGGTATAGGGACTGAGCAAAAATGAAAAAGGACTCATGGACATAGACAACATGGTGGTGATTGCTGGGAGGAGGGGGATATAAGAGGACTAAATGGTAATGGGAAAATATACTAAAGAAAAAATAAACACACACATACACAAAAATGCTTATAAATTATAATTAAGAAGTGATGTCACCAAAATAGTGGAGTATAAGACCCAGCCTCCTTCTTGCCACAAAGACCAACAATTAGCTATCCACATACAAAAGTCCTGTAGTAAAAAACTGCTCAGAAGTCTACTTAAGAAACTTCAACAGTGCAATGGAAAAAAAAAACTGAGAATAACTGTGTACAGAGGAAAGGAAGGAGATTCATTTGCCCACTTCATCCTATCCTCGAGGCCAGCACTGCTTATCACCAAGATGGAATTTCCTTTTGCCAATAAATGGAGAATGAGATGAGCAACCAGCTTCCCTGGCCTTTCAGGGCACTGCATAAATGACCCACTTCTGTTTCACTCCACCCAGAAACTGGCAGGGCTGAGATGTGTAGAGGTGGCTTGGAATAAGGAAGAAGGGCTGTGGCTACCAATATCTGCCATACAGTGAGAGCAACCAGAGTTCGCAGCGGCCTGCTCTGTGGAGGATCCCAACAGCTTTCGCCACAGAAGAAACTAATAGCCTGGACAGCCACCACAGACTCCCTGGAGATTTTGCACATCCGAGTTTTTCTCTGTTCCCTGAACCCCACTGGACCCCAGGACCTGCACTGAAAGCCACCCTGGCCTCTGCCACTGTACAGGAGCAAAATGCCAGCCTAGAGCTCGCAGTTGATCTTCACAGCTGTGCATATACATGAAGCTAACCCTTCCAGCACCTGCTTACCACTGGCCTGACTCCTGTCATTGGCTCCCAATGACACGTGAATGCCTGTGGTACAAGCTGGTAGCCACAGGACTGCACACCAACAGCCAAGGCCCCCAGAGCTGTTGTGGGCCCAGATCTGGCCCTGTCTCTTGTCACTGGCCTGTACCCCTGGACTCACCTGCAGCTGGCCCCTCCAGCTGGGCTCCTGCACACTCCCAGCCCCACTGCCATCATGGGCCTCCACTGTCATGTAAGGCTATGCATTAAGCAAAAAGATCTCAAATAAAAAATATAACTTTTCACCTTAGGAACAAGAAAAAATTAAAAACCCAAGCCCAAAGTTAGTAAAAGGAAGAAAATAACAAAGATCAGAGAGAAAATTAATGAAATAGAGATGAAAGAAACAATAGAAAAGATCAATGAAACTAAGAGAGTTTTTTGAGGGGATAAACAAAACAGATAAAACTTTAGCTAGATTTAATAAGAAATAAAGAAAGAACTCAAAGAAACTTAGAAATTAAGGAAAAGATTACAAATGATACTGAAAAAATACAAAGAATAATTAAGAGGCTAATATGGACAATTATACACTAACAAACTGGACAGCCTAGAAGAAACAGATAAATTCTTAGAACATACAACCAATCAAGACTAAATCATGAAGAAATGTAAAATACAAACAGACCAATAATGAGTAAAGAGAGTAAATCAGCAATCAAAAACCTCCCAAGAAAGAAAAGCCCAGGACATGATAACCTCACGGATGAATTCTACCAAATATTTAAAGAAGAATTAGTATCAATCTTTCTCAAGTGCTTCCAAAAAACCTGAAACACAGAGAATACTTCCAAATTCATTTTATAAGGCCAGCATTATCCAGACACTAAACCCAGATAGGGAAACTGCAAGAAAAGAAAACTACAGGTCAATATCCCTGGTGAACATAAATACAAACATTCTCAACAAAAAATTAGCAAACTAAATTTAACAACACATTAAAAAAATCATACACCATGCTCAAGTGGGATTTATCCCTGAGGTGTAAGGATGGATGGATCAACAAATGCAAGTCAATAAACATGATACACTGTATTAACAAAATACAGGATACAAATTCTATGATCATCTCAATAGGTGCAGGAAAAACAATGGACAAAATCCAAGATCATTTCATGATAAAAATTCTCAATAAAATGGGTGTAGAAGGAACATACCTTAACATAATAAAGTCCATATGTCACAAGCCCAAAGCTAATATTATACTCACTGGTGAAAAAACAAAAGCTTTCCCTTTCTAATTAGGAATAAAAGAAGGGTGCCCACTCTCACCACCCTTATTCTACATAGTATTGGAGGTCCTAGGCAGATCAATTAGGCAAGAAAACAATAAAAGGCATCAAAGTCAGAAAGAAAGAAGTAAAACTGTCTTTCTTTGCTCATGACATGATCTTATAAATAGAAAATCCTAAAGACTTCACCTAAAACCTATTAAAACCTATTAAAACCAATCAACAGTTTCAATAAAGTTACAGAATACAAAATCAACATATAAAAATTAGCTGTGTTTCTGTACGCTAACGACAGAACATCTGAAAAAGAAAACAATTCCACTTATAATAGTACCCAAAACAATGAACTCTTAGGACTAAATTTAACCAAGGGAGTAAAGATATGTAAGAAATTGATGAAAGAAACTGAAGAAGACACAAATACATGGAAAGATATCCCATGTTAGTGGAGCAGAAGAATCAATATTGTTAAAATGTCCATACTACACAAAGACATCTATAGGTTCAATGTAATCCCTATAAAAAATCCAATGTCATTTTTTACAGAAACAGAGCAAACAATTCTAAAATTTATATGCAACCACAATAAACCCTGAATAGCCAAAGTAGTCTTGAAAAAGAATGACACTGGAGACATTGCACTTCCTGATTTCAAACTACGTACACTCATACAACCCAATAGCCAAAACCCAAGTAATCCAATTTACAAATGGGCAAAAAGTCTGAAGAGATTTTTTTTTCAAAGAACACATACTAATGGCCAACAAATACATAGAAAGATGCTCAACCTTGTTAATCATCAGGGAAATGCAAGTCAAAACCACAATAAGATAATGTCTCATATCTGTTAGGAGAGCTATCCATAGTATCAAATGGACAAGAGATAACAAACGGTGTCAAGGATGTGGAGAAAAGGGAACCCTTGGGCACTTTTGTTGGAATGTAAATACCATACTTTTCAGACCATAAGACGCACCTAGCTTTTAGGGAGGAAAATAGGAAAAAAAATTTTGAAACAAAAAATGTGGTAAAATATTTAATAACATAATATTTCACCAATGTAAATGTAAAGAGAACTCAACAGCAGCATTAACAACCATTATTCATCCCAAATTTGGGTGGGGGGGAATGTGTGTCTTACAGTCTGAAAAATATGGTAGGTGCAGCAACTGTGAAGAACAGTATGGAGGATCCTCAAAAAAATTAAAAATAGAACTACCACATGATCCCACAATCTAATCTCTGGGTATATACCCAAAGGAAATAAAATCAAGACTCCAAAGAGATGTCTGCACTCCCATGTTCATTGCAGAATTATTCACAATAGCCAAGATATGGAAACCACCTAACTGTCCATCAATAGATAGATTTTAAAAATGTGGTACATATATATAATGAAGTAGTATTCAATCACAAAAAAAGAAAGAAATCCAGCCATTTGTGACAACATAGATGGGCTCTGAAAGAGTTATGCTAATTAGTGGAAGTCAGACAAAGACAAATACCATGTAATCTCACATGTGGAATCTCAAAAAGCTGAACTTATTTGCCAGGGCCTGGGGGTTGGGGGAGGGAAATGAGACGGTGGTCAAAGGGTAAAAACTCCCAGTCATAAGGAGAGTGTGGTCCAGGGATCTAAAACACAGCATAGTGACTATAGTTAAAAATACTGTATTATATATTTGAAAACTGCTATGAGAGTATACTTAAATGTCCTCACCATAATTACAACAATAAAATGGCAAGTATGTGAGAGCTAACCTTATTGTGGTAAACACTTCATCATACACCCGTATACATGTAGCAAATCATCACATTATATCTTTAAAAAACAATGTTCCATGTGATTCTATCTCAATAAAACTGGAAAAAAGGGACACTAAAAAATCTTAAGAGACTAGATCAGTGACCCAAAGTATTAACAATTGTACATATAAAAATAAAATTATAATGCTCCACAAGTGTTCTCACTGAAGAAGTAGGAAATTTATATGCCCAAAACATCTTACTAAATCTTACCAAAGCAAGTACATACTGATAATTGAATGATTTGAGTCTTAGGCTAAATGTTGTTCTTTGGCTGATATTTATTTCACAGCTAACAAAAACCATTGAGAAGACGAAATTTGGCATATGACTCTCACATACAAGACCATTAACAAGCCTATATCAGGGCTCAATCAAACTGAGCAAATACTTCTAAAAATTCCCCTTGTGTGTTTTATTCAGTTATTAAGAGAATTCAAAGCCTCAATTCTGCCACATCTATCCAGCCCAGATGCTCAAAGTACTTGATTTTACTCCAGGGCATAATTCCATATTCAAGACTAGATCTAGAACAGATGGCCACTCCACCTCTTCTATAATCTTGTTGTGCCCTATGAATAAATGAAAAGACTAAAGGGAACACAGATTCTACAACAGGGCCAGAATAAACATTATTACTATTAATACTACTAATAATATTTATTAAGTACTTTTGTGTACATGGTACCCTAATAGCTCTGCACAGAATGAGTCCTGGTGATCTAATGTTCTATGTAGGAACTATGTACATTCTTCATGCTCACTAAAGAGCTTTCAGTCTAAGCAGTGATTAAATAAGTGTCCAGTACTATTCTTGAAGCAGATATAACATCAATTCTTCAGGACTTTAGTGAGACTTATTATGTGTAAGTGCTTTGCCAATAATGAATGACAATGTCTCTGCTCTCATGTTGGCTATAATCTATTATACTTGAAATAAAAAGAAAAATATGACCTCACAGTTACATGTTAATTTATGTGGTACATACAATACATATTCAGGAGACAAACGAGAGTCAGACTACTACTACTACTACTACTACTACTAGCTGACACTTAGATAGCTCGTGTGATATATGAGGCAATGTTTTGTTTATCCATGTTAACTTTTTTAAATGCTCATCTCAGGTATGTTCCATTATTACACTCATTCTATAAATGGGGAGACTGAGGTGCAGAGGATTAAGTCACTTGCCTGCAATAATATACCTAGTAACTGGAGGATTAGGGCTTTTACCTCTTTTCTTTTCTTTTTCTTTTTTTTAAATATATTTTATTGATTATGCTATTACAGTTATCCCATTTCCCCCCTTCACTTCCCTCCACTCTGCACGCCCTCTTCCACCCACATCCCCCCCTTTAGTTCATGTCCATGTATCATACTTATAAGTTCTTTGGCTTCTACATTTCCCATACTATTCTTGCCCTCCCCCTGTCTATTTTCTATCTACCATCTATGCTACTTATTCTCTGTACCTTTTCCCCCTCTCTCCTCCTCCCACTCCCGTTGCTAACCCCCCATGTGATCTCCATTTCTGTGGTTCTGTTCCTGTTCTAGTTGTTTGCTTAGTTTCGTTTGGTTTTGCTTTAGGTGTGGTTGTTAATAATTGTGAGTTTGCTGTCCTTTTACTATTGTTTTTTTTAATCTTCTTTTCTTAGATAAGTCCCTTTAATATTTCATAAAATAAGGGCTTGGTGATGATAGACTCCTTTAACTTGACCTTATCTGAGAAGCACTTTATCTGCCCTTCCATTCTAAATGAAAGCTTTGCTGGATAGAGTAATCTGGGATATAGGTCCTTGTCTTTCATGACTTGGAATACTTCTTTCTAGCCCCTTCTTGCCTGTAAGGTCTCTTTTGAGAAATCAGCAGACAGTCTGATGGTAACTCCTTTGTAACTCCCTTATCCCTTGCTGCTTCTAGGATTCTCTCCTTCATTTTTACCTTGGCTAATGTAATTATGATGTGCCTTGGTGTGTTCTTCCTTGGGTCCAACTTCTTTGGGACTCTCTGAGCTTGTTACAGGGTGCAGCCAAGAGGGGGGACCCCAAATGGGCATTTGAAATGGGGTCCAGAACTCAAGGTGTCCAGGAGATTTTAAGGTGTCTTCACCCTACCCTCCGACCCACCCCCACCCCCACCCCTGCCCCAGCCAGGTGTGGGTTGGGGGAAGGGACAAATGGAGCAGGGCCTTTGAGAGCTGTTTTGCATAACAACAGCCTTGCAGCTAACCTCTGGTGTGGTCTTTTAACATATCTATAGCCTTTGGCTGGTCGCTTAGATATGTTAAATAGCTGTGGCCATGCTCTGAGCCAGGGGAATGGAAGTAACTACCCCACCAAGGTGTAACTGGGGGGCAGGTCCCCCGAGTTACAGTGCCTGCATGGGAGCTTGCAGAAGATTGGCTCCATGACATGGGGTCACACCTGCCCAGACCCACGATGGCGACCAGAAAAGCTGGAGAGGACAGTAGATTGAGGGCAAGTGTGCCCAAGTGTAGGAGGAGTCAGAAATGGGGCTGCAGAGGAAGATTGGCGCAGGGATTTAAACCCAGACATGGCAGCGATTGGAGAGAGAACCACACAGCTTTAGCAGAGTGAGGACTCCCACAGCCCTGCAAGAGAGAATCACCATGCGGCTTTAGCAGAGAATCGCCACTCGGCTTTGGCAGAGTGGCGACCCACCCCCCCCTTGCAGCCATTGCACAGGGGGAGAACCACGCGGCCTTGACAGAGTGGAGACTCCCACAGCCCTGAGGGAGAGAAGCATGCGGTTTTGTCTGAGTGAGGACTCCTGTGGCCCTGGGAGAGAGAACCACATGCCTTTGCCAGAGTGGGGACCCCCATAGCTTTAGAAGGGGGAACCACCACCTGGTTTTAGCAGAGATCCCGGGACTCAGCTGAGGGTGCCAGGAACCCAGGGAGATCTCCCAGTCGAGATGGAGTACTAACTGGGAAGAACCAGAGGACTGCCTGAGCCATGGACTTCTATTTCCTTTCCTGAGATATGGTACTCTGGACTGGGCAAAGGGGGAAGGAAGGAAGGACTGTGTCTGTTTGTGGGTGTTTGAAGGGACTTTGGGATTTTGGTGAAGACATTAGGCCACTACTTTAAGTCTGTATAGCATTAAATAAACATTTCCTTTCCTTTTCACAAATCTCTGGCATTGAGAGACGTCTTTCCTCTGGTGGCAGACATAACGGACCTGGGGGCTTCTTTCAGTAATAGTATATCGTCCCAGGCCCCCCTTGTTGTGCTCTGTAACAAGCTTCCTGGACTTCCTGGAAGTCTATTTCCTTTGCCAGAATGGGGAAGTTCTCCTTTATTATTTGTTCAAATACATTTTCAATCTGTTGCTCTACCTCTTCCCCTCCTGGTACCCCTATAATTCGGATGTTGGAATGTTTAAAGATGTCCTGGAGGTTCCTAAGCTTCTCCTGTTTTTTTTTTGAATTCTTATTTCTCCATTCTTTCCTGTTTGGTTGTTTCTTTCTTCCTTCTGGTCCACTCTATTATTTTGAGTCCCAGTTTCCTTCCCATGACTGTTGGTTCCTTATGCATTTTCCTTCATTTCTTTTATGGTAACCTGCATTTTTTCATCTAATTTGCGACCAAAATCAACCAATTCTGTGAGCCTCCTGATCACCAGTGTTTTGAACTGTGTATCTGATAGGTTAGCTATCTCTTAGTCACTCAAAAGGATGAGTTCTGGGGCACTGATTTGTGCTTCTGTTTGAGCCATCTCTCTCTCTCTCTCTCTCTTTTGAACTGGTCGTTCCTGTTATGGTGAGGGGTGGAGCCTTAAGTGTTCACCAGGGCTGGGCACCTCAGTCGCTAGATTGTGACGTTGTATGTGAGGACGGGGTCGAGAGGGAACATTGGCGGTAACTCCGTTCTCCTGGGACCTCAGTCCCTTCTCTGGGATCCTGTGTTGCATGCTCTGCCCTGGTCCACAATTGCTGCCTCACTGGGTCTGCCAGCTGCTGCTTGCGTACTCAGGGTCCACCTGCTGCGATCTTGCGGGCCCCAGATGCCTTACATGCTCCCGGTTACCTTATGTGCACTGTTCTCTGTGCCTTGACTCAGGCCTGGCTGCTTGTCTCCGCCCCTCCTACCGGTCTGGATAAACAGGTCTATTTCAACTTCTTGGCTGTCCGACTTCCATTCAGATAAATTTTCTATCAGTTCTGGGTGTTATTCTGCCTCTAAATTGTTGTTGTTCCAATCTTGGTTGTATGTGGAGGTACGGTGCATCCACCTATGCCTCCATCTTGCCGCAAGTCCCCCCCCCCGCTTTTACCTCTTAAACACAAAATTAAAGAAGGGGTTCGTGAATGAGGAAGGCACTAAACTGAATATGAATGATTTAGAGCAAAGAGAAAAGAGGGAAAGGTATGTAAATAGAGAAGCAGAACTTGAGCAAAAGCAGCAATGGGCATAATATGGGTGAAAATAGGAGAGCTGTATAAAAGATTAGTTGTAAGCAGAATAGGGTCAAATTATACAAGGTCTTACATTTTAAAAAAGGTGTAAGCTTAGATGTAATGCAGTGGGGTTTAGAAAGTCACTGACAGTATGTTACCCAAGATGGTGGCTCCTGAGCGTGCCTACTAGTCCTAGGGCCATAGGTGCAAGGAAGAGAAGACTGACATCGTCTCATCCTGAGAACCAAATATCCAGCCATTGCCAGAGTTTCAGTTTTGGCATTAATTTACTGGTGGCTCTTTATTAGAAAAATTTATTAAGCAGCAGAAGTGGTGCCAATATCAAATGCACATTGTCCCTAAAACACAGTTAGGAAAAACAAATGTCAAACTACCACTAGAGGTCCTAAGTGGTAAGGGGTTAAATGCCACTGATGTTGTTAAATACCAAAGTGATATTTTGTTATAAAGATTAAATTCATAAAAAAAATGGCAGTGTTTGAAAAACTGTATTCTGCATAATAATCTCTTAGTTAATTTGTTAAATGAAGATTATTGGGCCCCACCAGTTGAGATTTTGAGTCAATAAATTTGGGGTCAAATATTATGCATTCCTATTTAAACGCAATAAAATCACTGTGGTTAAAACCACAATGAGATGCCACCTCACACTGGTCACAATGGCCAACATAAACAAATCAACAAATAAGTGTTGGAGAGGATGCAAGGAAAAGGGAACCCTAGTGCACTGTTGGTGGGATCGCAGACTGGTGCAGCCACTATGGAAAGAAGTATGGAATTATGAAGCTAAAAGTCCAAATAAAAATAGTTTTACATCATGAATAAAACAGTGAAAATATTCAATGAGTACTTATGAGATAAAGAGTGAGACAATTCAATAAGCATTTGGAAGAAATGACATTTTAAATCTGGAAAAGGTAAATTACATTTAATTTAATTAATATTCTACAATCATTTAGGGTCTTCTCAGTTAAGCATTATTGGTTTGACTTTAGACCAGTTAAAACCTTTATTCAGAAATAAAAGAGATTAATTCATTTATTTTGTAGATATTTTTAAAATTAAAAAACTCCCGAAGTGTCTATGGTTTCCAAAGAAACAAAGTAAGGGAATTGTTCTAAATGGGGTACTATTAACACTGGCATAAAATTCTGTAAGTTCCTAATTTAAAGGGATGAAGAATGTAGCATTATACATAAGCTCCAGTTATTTGCTATCTTATATCCAGTATCTAAGTCCAAGAACATTATATCTTAAAATTAAGGTCAATACCTAAGGGGGTAAGGGAACTTGAAAATAGTCTATTACAGGTTGACCAGTGGACAGTCTCCACTGGGACATAAGAGATCCCAACCTACTCACCTATCTAGGGAGATAACCCCCAAAAAATTTACTTGAAAAACTAATATATTAATATATAAAATAATATACTTTAATATACGAGGTCTGTCTGGAAAAAGTTCAGCCACTGTCAATATAATGAGAACAGTTTGCACTACATTGATGTAACCTGGCAGCAAAGGAGAGTGGACTGGAATGCGCATGTGTGAGCAATGACGACTTCACTGTACTAGTCAGTGGGGATGGTAGTTGCCCTTGATCGAGTATGTGTACTGTGTGGCCCTTGCATTCAAAATGACTGAGCAAGTAGAGCAATGAATCTGCATCAAATTTTGTGTTAAGCTTCAACATTCCTCTGTGGAAACTATTCGGATGATTCAGAAAGCCACAGTTATGGGCAACTGATGATTGGCAGCTTCATCATAACAATGTGCCCATTCATATATCCCATCTCAAGTGCAAAGTTTTTTGGTGAAATATCAAATCACCCAGGTGACTCAGCCCCCCTACAGCCCAGATTTGGTGCCCTGTGACTTCTGGCTTTTCCTAAAACTAAGACTACCTTTGAAAGGGAAGAGACTTCAGACCATCAATGACATTCAGGAAAAAAATGACGGGGCAGCTGATGGCAATTGGGAGAGCTCTGTGAGGTCCCAAAGTGCCCAGTTTGAAGGGGACTGAAGTGTCATTGTCTTATGTACAGTGTTTCTTGTATCTGGTATCTTTAATAAATGTCCCTAGTTTTCATATTACATGGCTGGACACCTTCTGGACTGACTTATACGTTTTATATATATAACCATATATATATATATACACAGCGAAGTACAATTGTGTGCATTAAATAATTAGTGGGATTATATGGGAAAGGAGACACTGGTGATGTTTTATTCCATTGGAGGACACAGTTTAATTTCATTTTATAAAGATTACATAAATTTAAAACATTTTATATATTTAAGTAAATTTCTACTGCTATGATATGCTAGTTTTTAATAATGCAAGCCATCTGAAAAGAAAAGTACTATGAGAAACTTAATCTCATCCAAGATTGCTTAAAAAAAGGAAAAGAACCCTGACTGGGTGACTCAGTTGGTTGGAGGATTTCCCAGAAAGGTTGTGGGTTTGATTCCAGTTGGGGCAGGTATGAGAGGCAACCAAATGATGTTTCTCTCTCACATTAATGTTTTTCTCTGTCTCTCCCTTCCTCTCTGTTTAAAAACAGTAAGTATGTCCTTGTGAGAATTAAAAAAGAAAGAAAAGTACATTGTAATTTCAGGAGAGTCATTCTCGTACTTATTTTTATATTTTATTATTTTTATTTTATTTGTAATCCTCACGTGAGTATATGTTTACCAATTATATTTGGCAGGGGGGAAGAGAGAGGCAGGGGGTGGGGAAAGACACACACACACACACACACACACACACACACTAATGTGAGAGAAGAGAAACATCGATCAGTTGCTTCCCATATGTGCCTTGACTGGGTTCGAACCCACAACTTTTTTATGTACAAGACAGGGCTCCAACTAACTGAGGTCATCCAGCCAGGGCTTCAGTTCTTATTTTTAAAAGCTAAAAGGACTATTATTAAAATTTCACATTCCTAATGGAAATTTAATTTGACTAATTAGTGATCATTATAGCACGTGACTCTTTGAAAGGTGCTATGGTGCACACCATGGGAGCAGAGATTAGTAAAACATGTCCTGGACTTTAAGGAACGCTGAATCTATCTAGTGGCAACAGATGCGTTCGCTAAATATAATACACATCAGAATAAACAGGACTAAACAGAGGTGTAAACAACTCACAGTGGGATTAAAGGAGGAGGAGCAGTCGCCAGATACCTAGCTCTCAGTACCTTGTTTCTCTGAAAGTAGAGCTGCTGCTCCTGAGTTGTTTTCCTGGAGAGTTGAGGGAGAAATAATGCCTGAGTGCATGGGACCAGAGGTCTAAAAGCTCTTTTTAAAGACTTTCAAACAAATCACCAGTTTAGGCTTGTATCTGTCCTTCCTCCATCACCCTCCACTTCTGTGGTTCCTTGTGGAGCCAACTCCTGAGCATTTCTGGGGTTTTTCAGCTTTCAGATAACTTCTAGATGGGTACCCCGTGCGTGCACCTGGGCTTCTCTCCTTTTGTTCTGCTAAGTCATTTGCCATTCCTCTATCTATTCCATGTCTTGATAGGTGATGGATCGGGATTCAGATGCCTCCTAGCTTTAATGAACAAGTTTCTGTTTGTTTTTGCTTGGATGATTTTCAAAAGGATAGTGCAATGGAAATTACTCAATTCTTTCATCTTAATACTTGCCTTGATTATATGATTACTATAATTTCACAACTAAGTTAACATTAAGAAAAATAGTAGTTAGAATGAAAAATTCTAAACTCAAGCTATAAAAAAATTTTTATAGAGAAATTTTTGAACAATGTGGCAAGTAGATTAGGAGAAGATGCTTTGTGGTGTAGGAAAGCAGAAAGAAACTTCGAAGTATTCCCCCAAATTGTCTGAAGTAGGTTTCTGCCTACTCTTCCAGAAGAAAAGTACAAATTAGTGAGGTATAAAAAATTCAAACCTTCACAAACAGGGTGAACTCTTCCACTTTGTCATTGGCTATCAGCAATTTCTTCTGTGCACCTTCTAGGGCCTGCTCACTTTGCAATGCTAATCCTTGAAGATGCTTAGATGCTGCTGTTTCAATTTCTGCCATTGCAGATTCGGTCTCATTTATTTTTGATACGAGGAGAGAATGCTTGAGATCCTGCAAGAGACCAGTACTTACAGAATAAAAATATTTCATAAACAGCTTTGGAAGAGTTAGTTATGCATGTCAGATATATGTTTTTATTTTTATTTGGGAAAAACAGGTTTTTTTTGTTTATTTTCAATAACTTATCCTGAGCACATATTCTTATATATGTATATTAATCTTTGAAATTAGTTTATGCTTTTTAAAATCATAAATATCATATATAAAATGGATATATTAAATTAGTTTATAAGTTTAGGTGTACCTAAACAATTTATATCTACTTGTGCTAATTATTAAAAACAGTTGTCATTTTTAAGAAATTATCAAGGCACAAAATCTGTTTCAGATACTTAATGTTTCATGTACAGATAAAAGTATTCTTTGGATTTATCTTAACATTTAAGTGGCTCATAATAGTTTGGGGCAGAAAAAAATAGCAACTTTAAAAATGAAAAAGGCATTGTTATATTCCATCTCGAAACTAAAATATCGTAAAAGCATACCTTTTTTTCTAATTCCTCTTTAGTTTTCTGATACATCTGTTCATACTGTGACTTCTCTTTAACAGCAACACTAAGTCTTTGCTTTAGTGAATCAATTGATACCTTCTTGTTGGAACACTCTTCAGTTAATGTCTTCACCTAGTAATGAAAGTATAAAGGTTTATTATTGGTAAGGGCATTCCAGTAGTATATTATATTTATTTCAACAGAAACCAGATGAATACATGAATATGTCTAATTTCATTTATTTTCTCATAAATGGTATCAAATTCAAGTATAAGATATGTAGAACTAATACTATGAATGAGATTAATAGTCTTTAAACCAACAGCAGAACCAAAAATTGCACAAAAGAAGTATAAGAAATAAGCAATGTAGTCTTCTACCTAAAGATATAATATTAATTCCATTCACATTTCCCTTAATTACTAACCTGCACTTCCTTAAGCAAGAATGGTTGTTTTTGATTCTTAAACAAGCCAAGTTCCAAGTTACAGATAATTTTCAGCTGTACTTTTCAAAAATACATGTACTTTTAAGAATAATAAAAAGTGATACAACATATTTATTATATATTCAAAATAGAAGAAATAGTTTTTCTTTTTCCATTTAGTATCACTAAAGGTATATACTTACTATATCTGAAATGATTGCTAAAGTTAAAAAATGAATAAATTTTTAAAGATAACCTTGGGAAAAAACCCACAAGAAAGTAATTATATTTTATGTGGGTGTGTGACAGAGAAAGAAAATCCATATACATTTGTCTTGCTGGTATAAAATTTTCTCTCTTAAATCCATTTGAGCTGATAGATAGTTATATTTTTATTTCCAACAAGTAAAGTAAGGCAGATGCTCTTTCTGGAGTGGTAACATGTAGTGAATGCCAAAGCACAGGCTTCTTTATGAGTTGTGCAAATAGCACCTTTAAATACACAGGGTCCGGCAGAAGGAAGGCTAGCTTGAGTGTGGTTGGTAGGTTACACGAATGTCTCTCACTAAATGGACAGCAATTTGAACATTTCACCTAAAATGTCATATGGTGTGCTTGAGTGTGACATTGTTATATTATAGAATCACATGCTTATGATTTTGTAATAAAAAAGGGCTGTTATTTGTGCTGGATCCTGTATATATCCTTGTCAGCAAATTGCTGATTTCTACTTTGGGGTCAGATATTATGCAACTATTTTAAATACAACTCTCCTCCCAAGTACACTGATTTAAGTGTATAAAAAGTATACTTTTTAACAATTGTGGTATTATACTTTTTAAACACTTTTGATACTTATTGGTTCCCACTTTTTTCATTTAAAACCATATGCTTGATTCTATCATTAATTTTATAATTTAAATAAAACAAAATGCTGAATAAAATGGAATTATGTAGCTCAGAAATATTCAAGAATTTTTAAAATTAAATTTGATTATTTCTCATGGTATGTTTACAAATAAAAAGAATGTGTGCTATATTATTTATGAGGATTTAGAGTCTTTAATTTTAATACAAATAATGTACTTTCAGAGCAAATAATGTAATTATGTAACAAGACCCATATATTCCATGAATACTTTCTATAAATTTTATTAAGAGGGAATATTTGAGTTAAAAATGTAAATACAAGGGGAAGTGATTTTTTAGTATCAGGGAACATAGAAGTTCATACCTTTTTTTCAAGATTTTCTAACATTTCATTAGTACACTCATTACTTTCCAAATTTACTTTCTGTCGAAATTTCAAGTCCTCTATCAAATGTCTTTTCATGGTTATATCCCTTTCCATTCGAGACATCCTTAAAAGGAGAAAAAGGAAATTTCATAAAAAGGTATAGAAAAAACTTGAATACTGATAATGTATTTTTTACTGTTGATGAGTTACAGTTGTCCTGCTTTTTCCCCATCGCTCACCCCTGCCCCATCTCATAGTGATAGTATTTTACCCAAAGTCACACCTACCATTAATCTTCAAATGCCATCTGATATTAATGAAATTGCAAATAAATAAAATAATTGCATGGGATAAATATTGCTCTATTAATATTTTGAGCACTCATAAAATTTATAATCCAGTTCCCACTTGCTAATCATAGTGTTATATAAGCATTAAAAAAAAGGAACTGAGAAAAATTAATAAAATTTATGAAAAGTCAAAGTTATATTTAAATTACATTCTTACACTGCTAAAAAAAGTAAAAGTGATATTTAGTGATAAAAGTGATATTTAGAGACTATCAAAAAATATAACACTGATAAGAAACAATTCTAAAAACAAATGTAAAATTTTATAATATCATTGTAAAGTTACTAAAATTAGACATGATATCTTCTAATTGAATATCATATGGAATTGAATTAACATATTAGTTTGGCTTAAGTTCATAACACGTTAAGCATATAATGGTAGATGCAGTGACAACTACTGTTACTATTACTACTATAATAAGAGCAATAGCTAGGATTACATGCCAGTGTCTGCGATAAATGCTTTACACCTGCTAACTCATTCAATCCTCCTAAGAAAGTTATAAGTTAATACTACTAAATTAAGGTACAGAGCTAGCAGGTTGAGGAACCAGGATTCAAAGAAAATTTCTCTAGAGCTCTCAATGTTAAATAATAAGCAAGACTGCTTCTTAATAGGTAAATAAACTTCAAGTAGTCTGTTTAAAAAATTAACCAATCTTTTCTGTTTAAGTCATCTTCATTATAATGTAGTAGAGTATGTATGTATGTATGTAGAATATATATATATACACACACACACACCTATATATATAAAATTATTAAGGGCAGACTGGAACTCTAAACAGGGTACCACTTGTAAGCTCTAGTATATGTATAGAAGATATAGAAAGAAAATCATTTTGAGTGTGTGAGGTAGAACATTTTAAGCCTCTTTTGTTAATAACACAAAATATACACTTTCATAATCTTCCAGGTGTTTTTAAATACAAACAAAATTTTCCCTTTTTTAACTTACCTTTATAAGCTTAGGCGTTAAATCCAGTGGAAGATTAATCTACACATATATCTTCAGTAGAATAATTACCACCTTCCAAAATTTTTGGTTCACAGTCTTTGGGCCATTAATTGATATTTTCTCAAAATTAAATGTTTACTCTAAGAAAGATAATCTAACTTTACATATTCTTATTCTAATTAAAAAACAGTAACCATATTGATATCAACCATGCTATATATAATATTCCTTAAATTTTCATTTTATGTAGGCTTATGAAGGCTTTTATGAAGAAAGGAAAACAATTTTTGACATGTCAGTATTATTTCTTGGGGTGCGTTTAATAGAATAACTGCCACTAGGTGGCACCAAATACAATGAATAAAAATATGAGAAACCTACTTCTCATGCATTTCCTTTATATGTTCTTCTTTTGCTAGGAGTTCAAATTTCAGAGACTTCACGCTTGATGACTGCTTAGTAAGTTCATTAGTTGCGTTCTAGATTAAAAATGCATGTAAATACAAATACACTTTTCAACCTTGTTCAAAAGAAGCATAAAAACTGAATGCCATTCTCATGAAGAGTAATAAATTTTCAATTACAAATAAATGAACATTTAAGTATTTTAAATGCTTTATTTTATATGTCACAATAGAAGTATTATAGTACACTACAGTTTTTATATTACATGCCCAAGCCATAAAGGTACACAATCATAAAACAACTGCAAAGAGTACACACCCAAAATACATTTTTGGGAGATATGGATTATCTTTGTAAAATGCAAACGTACCTGTGATTGAGTACTTTCATGGTTTAACAAGGTAATTTAAAACTAATGCTGGATTGTTCTAGTGCCCTGTAACAGACTCAGTATGACCACGGTCACAAATGCTTTGCTGCTCTTCCCTTCAAGACATGGAATCCATCGCCCAACCCTCTGAACCTAGACTGGCCTGTGATTTGTTTTGACCAAAAGAATGTGGCAGAAATAAAACAGTGCAAATATCAGATCCTGGGCCTAAACCCTTGCAGCATGCATGTGTGTCCTCTTGGAATGTTACCCTGGGATCATCTTCCAAAGAACATAGAAGAAAGGCCATTTGGAGGAGTACTGAGTTATCCCAGCTTAGAACCAGCTGACCAATTGCCAGGTCCATGAGTGAGGTTACTTTGGAACTTTCAGGCCAGGTAAATCCTTGGTTTCAAAGAATACCGGCATATTAGAGAACCCAGAAGGTCATAAGAAATAATAAACTAAGACACTACTTAGTTTCTCAGTTTATAAGGTCTACAGTTTCTTAGGTCATAAGAAACTACTATTGCTTTAAGCCATGACATGTTAGGATAATTTGCCAGACAGTTAATTGATAACTGATAAGGGAATCTTATGAATACTAAATACTTCCTTGCTTGATCTTATTAATAAAACTACTTATTACTAATGTATTTATACATAATTATTAGTTTTTCAAAGTAGAACAGCTTCGTAATACTTGTCATCTGCATAGCCTAGGAGCCAGATGTAGCAACTAGAAGGTTAAGACTTTCTTTCTTCTTATTTATTTATTTATTTATTTATTTATTGGGGTGACAATGGTTAATAAAATGATATAGGTTTCAAGTGTACAGTTCTATGATACATCATCTGTACACTGTATTGTGTGTTAATCACCCCAAGTCAAGCCTCCTTCCATCACTGTTTACCCCTCCTTTACTCACTCCTCTTCTCTCCCCACCCGTCTTCCCCTCTGGTAATCACCATACTAGATCCCTAACTTTCAATTTTGACTCAAGTTCCAAGTAAACATGTAATAATCTGAGACCTCACTTGGTATTTTGGTTTTCCACTTACAAGACAGTGTTGATATAGATTAATTCATTTCCTAAATTTTTAAATATTACATTAATATAAGTGTTTTAAAATATGATAGCTTTAGAAATATCTGAATTAGTTATTTCATTAATCTATCTAGTAACTACAATCAATCTTTTCTATTAGAACTATTACCAGTTTTACTGACTCATGCTAAAAAATGTAAAGCTGACAAGACAAAACCATTAATTATATAATGTAAATATGAGTCAAATTCATTAAACAGACCTTAACTGTCTCATTGGTATAGCATATGTAAATTAAAAAACTGAAATAATTTTACAGTCAACCTCCTGGATAGTAATAAATAATAAACTGCCATTTTTAATTTTTATATTAAATATGATATTAATTTTCTTAAAAAACCAAGGCTACTTCAACATGGTAACTGTACTGAGTATTAAAAGTTTTGACTAAATATGCCCTGGCTGGTGTGGCTCAGTGGATTGAGTGCTGGCCTGGGAACCAAATGGTCGCTGGTTCCATTCCAAGATCAGGGCACACGCCAGGTGCCCAGTAGCGGGTGCGCAAGAGGCAACCACATATTGATGTTTCTCTTCCTCTTTTTCTCTCCCTTCCCCTCTCTAAAAATAAATAAAAATCTTTAAAAAAGAGTTTTGACTAAATATTTGTGTAATGCAATCTAAATGTCTACCATAATTTACATGTTTACAGTGATAAATAGTGTCTTATTTCTAGCATTGCAAAATAAGATGTTCCATACTAGCAAATTTACCAGATAATTGAAGCTTTTGCTTTAATTCATTAATCTTACATTCTTTCTGGATTGAATATATATTCTTTATTACTTTAATATAGTGATAGTACATTATAAATATCACTATTTAATTATGTGTCATATTACTGTATCTACTATAGTATCAGTAAGTCATTATATAGTGATGCCTTTAACAACTATCATGATACAAATGGCTACTTACCCCTACTCTAAATGGTCCCAGACTCCTGCTTTTCTGATTTTGTATTTTTATCTTAATATTTTTATATTTCCTTTTTCTCTGTCATAATTCTTGCTTCTGTCAATATTCCTGTCCCCAAACAAACATCCTGCCCTTTAATATGCATATCTCTAATTTGCTATTTTTGAGTTATTTTTTGCTGAGAAGCTGAACAAACTTATAAAAGACAACAGGCAATAAATGCAGCCTAACAGTGGAATAAATTAAGTGAATTTTAAGATAGCTGTTTGACTCTTTTCCATTTAGACTTAAAGGCTGTTATTTTAGGTGGCTCAAATGCTGTAACACTGATTTCTGGATAATTGAGAGATTACCGAATTATAATAAATGAAACCATGTCAGCATGGTATATACTTTTGCCTGGATCTCTAAATCATACAGCTACTTCATTTGATCCTAAAAAGTCCTTATTAAGTGTCAAGAAAGGTATCCCTGCTTTAAACCTCTGGAGAAGTTAAATGATTTCCTCTGTCAGATCCTACCTAAAGTTAATGGACAAAGGGCGAACAAAACCTAGGTCCTCTGACCCTTTTCCACTTCCCACTACATAATACTTATCTGCAGCATGACTTAAAATAAGGAGAACACATATTTAAAAAATGTCACGATGGTGAGAATCCATCCTGGTGAAAGCTTCCCTATCTAAGTTTGTTAAATATATATTTTTACATTTTCATAGTGTAGCGATTAAGAGCATAGAATCTGGAGCAAGATATCTTGAGTTCTAATCTCAGCTCTGCCCCTTAGGAGCTATGTTGCCTTGGACAAGTAACTCATCCTCTATGTGTCTCAGGTTTTCTCAACTATACAATAAAGGGAGTAACAAGACTTATATCATAGGGTTAAAATGAGGATTAAATGAGTTAATACTTTTAAAAGACTTAGAACTGCCTGGAAATAGATTATACATTAAGGAACAGTAGTCAAAAAACTACTATTGTTCATTAGTAAGTTATGGGGAAACTGGAAGAGAACAATGTATGCAATGAAGGGAATACTTTCAACAATTAGGAAGGCAAAGAACCATAAACATAAATTGGAATGCTATCCAATTCAGATTGCATAAAAAGTACAAATTAAACTAAATATAAATTACTAGAAGGAATTTATAAGTCTCTAAATACTTTATTATCTATCTGTATAGAGTTAGGTACCTTGAAGAAACATGTCTAATATGTGTCAGCCAAAATGCACATGGACACTCTAATTACTGAGTGAACTGTGTACATCTGGGAAGCAAACCTAACAGTTTACATAGAGAAGTCTAAGATCAATTGGATAAAATAAAAAAAGATGTATGTAGACCTTTAATAGTTTAAATCTCACCAGTTTCCCTTAAGCATAAAAACATCAGCTGGAAAATAAGTAATTTTTTGGAAAATTTTGTTAGCAATTTGATACCTGGTATAAGCTGAATTGTGTCCCTTCAAAATTGTCATGTTGAAACCCTAACCCCCAGGACCTCAAACTGGGACTGTATTTGGATGGGGTCTTTAAAGAGGTAATTACGGTAAAATGAGGTCATATGGTGGGCCTTAATCCAATGTGACAGGTGTCCCTACAGGAAGTGACCAGGACACAGACCACACAGACTGACATCCAACCATGTGAGGACACAGCGAGAAAGTGGCCATCTACATGCCAAGGAGAAAGGCCTCGGAAGAAGCCAAACCTGTTTATACCTTGATCTTGACTTCTAAACTCCAAGATTACAAGAAAATAAAGTTCTATTATTTAAGCCGCCCATGGTATTTTGTTATGGTACCCCTAGCAAACTAATACAATATGGAAATAGCAATTTGTAGTAGCAGAGAGTGTTATATATTTACAGGAGACTGGCTTGTAGAATATTCCCATATTGAAACATGAGACACAACAAAGATAAAGATTTACCCTTTTTCGTCCCTGTGCAGCCTATCCCGTGTTAAGGGACTCCAGGCTAGATACGGACAGTGTCACTTCAAACTTACATCAAGCATGGTCTAAACTGCTTTAGGCATTCTCATTAGTCTCACCTTTGGGACTCAAAGAATCCTCCACATGAGAGAGAAATTCATAGGTGAATGAAAACTTATACCATGGGAAATCATAATGCCAATAACACAGATATTCATATGGGTCTGTTATTACCAAAACTAGGTTAGGCCATTAGTAGGAAGTAAATTAAATAGGTAATACATAAATCAACTGAAATTTTGACAATTTAAAAACTTTTAGAAGTCAGATTACACATTATTGGATCTAACATTCTATTTTTGGCAAAAACTAAAGTTATGTTAGGATCATGAGGACTTAAACATAAGAAGAATTCATAGAACTATGAAGATCTGTAATAGATAAAAGAATATTTCAATGATTTTACTCTCTATATAGAAACATTCTATTTGAACATATAAATATGAAATGTATTTATACATTTTATTCTACTTTATCAGACACAGAAACACATTTTAAGAGAAGATACATGAACCAAAGTCTAAAACTATTTTTTCTCACATTTCTATTATGTAAGGTATTTAAACTTATAAAATGTAGTGGTTGAGGCAAGTTCTGCACCTAAACACTGTCTGAAGAAGATAGTATTCAACAAGCATCTAAATTAATGTCAGTGTGTAAATCTGGTTATTATTAATAAAGCAAAATATTTTCAAACAATGATACATTCATTTACTTTAAACTTAATCTTACTTTATTAGTAGTTGTTCATTTAAAGATATTGGAGAGTGCACATTTCATATTTTGAATTGAAAACAACTGAGCTGTTTGACAATTCAATATTCTGACACTCCCTTCACAGTCATGGTTATTCCACTCCTGACGTACTCGAGGCATTTCCACCCAGAGTTTTCTCTCTGCTGCTTCTCATGATAGTGATAGTCCCATACACACTGTCCCTCTGGCTTCCAGTTAGCAATCCCCACTGAAGAAAATAATCAAATATGTGAGGAATATATGAGTTTTTTAAAGCAACATGAAAATTAACTTTCCGATTAAAACTCAGAAATCCTGTTTCATACAAGTTAATTCTTATTAACCTAAGGTCAGCCTTACTTTTAAATTGTTGACAGTTTCATCTAGACTTAGATACAATTCTTTATAAATAAAAGGAACACTGCTTTTTATTCTTACTCTCAGGTTTAACTTACTGAAATCTATTAAAGCAACCCACCTTTGCTCTATATTCTCGCTTCCCTCACTCCCCTCACTTCCCTTTACTCCCTCTCACCTGCAACCAACAACAACCAAATCACAATAGTAGCAAGTGTGTAAAGGGAAGCATTCTGCTTAACTCAATACATTACATGTTTGAAAGGAATTCTGTTCAGTGGAGGGCGGGATGGGGGCAGAGAAGAATTGAGTAATGGAATACAATGACAATGTCCAGTTTCCATCATCCTCTAAATTAGGATATCATGGTCTGTTGTCATTTTTTTCAGAAAGTAGTATTGTGAGTTACTAGACAGAAGACTCATGGACACGAACAATGGAGGGGGGATTGATTGTGGGAGTCGGGGGATGGGGCAGGGGAGAGCAATGGGAAAAAGGACAACTGTAACTAAACAATAATTTTAAAAAAGGTGGAAAGATTAAAAAAAAACCTCACAGACAAACAAATTTACAGTCATTACCAGGCGGGGGGAGGCAGGAGAGAGTAGAAGGGATAAATGGTGATGGAAAGAGACATGACTTGGGTAGTGAACATGACTAAGGTGATGTACTATAGAATTGTTCACCTTAAACATATACAATTTTATCAATCAATGTAACCTCTATAAATTTAATTAAGAGTAAAATAAAATTGAAAAAAGAATCTACCATGCTTAAATAGGAAGATGAGGTTGAATATAGTTTTAATAATTTTGGATATTTACACCATAATTTACCTTTATTATTAAAATTAAATTAGAATTAATAAGCATGTCTTTAAGGATTCAGTAACTTAATATATGTTTTCACCATTAATAAAAATTATATTCACCTTTAGTTTACACTGTAGTTGCTTCATTTCCAAATCCATGCTCCTTGAAGGACCAATCGATGTGACTTGTATTCGTGGAACTGTTACCTGAGAAACTTCTTCTGCCAAACTTGTGATTTCAGATGAGGACTCCAATTTCTTTAATAAGCCTTCTTTTTCTTTTCGAAGTTCAGCCAAATCCAAACTTAGCCTCTTTTTTAAAAAAAATAAAAATAAATGTAAATGTATTACAAAAGTAACCATATTTGATTTAACAATTATCAGCCTATCACAGAAAATGCTAAGGAAGAGAAATAAATTATAAAAAGTTATTACAAAAATTACAACCTCTATGAGTTTTCTATCAAGGTCTCAGGACTAGCAAAGGTTAAAACAAAATGGACCAGCTGTACTCTATAGCTTTTGGTTGGCTGGTCTTTACTCGTGATGCGCTATTTCTTTGCCTTCACATATACATGGGTGAGCTGGAGATGCACATGCTCGATAACCTTGACTTCAGGGCTGATGTACTTAACTAGTGAAAGCCAAGCTGGAGCAGGATGAGATAACAGATGTTAGTTGTTTATTCCACTGGGTAGGTCTTACCATTCTATACTGTAGCCAAAATGCTTCTCATTTAGCAACATAAATGTTAAGTTCAATTAGAAAAAGAGGCTTATTAGAGATTTAGTTCAAATAAATAGCATATAAACAAATTCACTCACTCTTATGAATTTGATTGATAGTTGACAAGTCCAATATGTAATGCTGAAATAGACAGCACTAAACTCCTTACATTTGAATTTTTAACAACATATACATTTTACTAAATGACATAGTGCTAATGTTTTTATGAAACAGTGTAGAAAAAACTGTCTTCACGTTAGCCCTTTTCACACCAATCTGTAGGCAACAGAATGCCACCATGCTGTAATGGCATAACAGCTCTATGCTCCTTTCAAGAGTAACTGCACTACTATTTTATTATTCCAAAGAAGCTTATAGTATGGTGGTTTAACATAAGGAACAATTAGACAAAATGGTACTAAAATCTCTCAGAGGGGGGTAGAGTCTGTCTTTGTTAAGAATTCTAATTAGAAAGAGCAAAAGATATAGCTAACATGTACAGTAATATAAATATGGGACATAATAACTGAAGTATTAACACTATACTTCAACACAATTAGAAACTACACAAATAAATCTATAATTGCATATGTACTTGTGTATGCATGTGTATACTGTTAAATATGAACATTTCAGATCATGGATTCAAAACTAGGGCTTGGTATATTTGATATTATACTATGTTTTGATGAAATAAAAAGTATGTTTGATAAAAAACTATTTTTGGCTACATTTTAACTTATAATCTAAAAGTGTGGTTCTATAGAATCTCAGGAAATAATCATTAATAAATTTTCCCAATGGTACCTAATAATTAACATCTAAAAGCAAACTTAAAATTGCCATAAAGCTGAGAATCTTCCTGGTTACCATCCCAGCTTGAATTAATCTCCCTCTCTGTTTATTGATTTTCTACAACCAATCAATTATCAGGTTCTACAAATTATGTAATGTTTCTCATATTCATTCCCTTCTGCCACTCTCTATTTGTTAAACTGAACTTACTGAACTCATACAGGTTTCAGATGTGCACTGCTGTATAGTCCGCACACTGTATGGTATGTTTACCACCCCGGTCTCCTTCCATCACCCTTTATCCCTCCCTGACCTTCTTCTTCCTTTTCCTAAATCACCCTTCCCCCTGGTAATCACCATACTATTGTCTGTGTCCATGAATCTTCCTTTCTTTTTTTTTTTACTTTCTTTAATCCCTTTACGCTTCTCTCCCAACCCTTAATCCTGCCTCCCACCTCTGACAGCTGTACGTTCTCTGTATCCACCAGTCTGTCTCTACTTTGCTGGTTTATTTTGTTCATTAGATTCCACAAATAAGTGAAATCATATGGTACTTGTCTTTCTCTGACTGGCTTCTTTCACTTAGTGTAATACTCTCCACATCCACCCATGCTGTTGGCAGAAGGTAAGATTTCCTTCTTTTTTTTAAGACCCAGTAGTATTCTATTGTGTAAATATACCACAGCTTTTTTTTATCCACTCATTTACTGATGGGCTGCTTCCAAATCTTGGCTATTGTAAATAATGCTGCATTGAACATAGGGATGCATACATTCTTTTGAACTAGTGTTTTGGGCTACTGAGAATGAAATTAAAACCCTCCCTGCAACTTTCCCTCATTCAAACCATCTTTTATACAATTTCCAAAATCAACACTGACCCATTATTCCCTTATTCAAAACCCCTTCAAGGTTCCTTACCCATGTAGCATAAAGCTAGGATGTTTGTGCTCATGTCAAAGCTCTCTAAGATTCACTTTCCACCTGTGTTTCAGTCAGACATCATCTGAAGTCACACTTGCCTGTCATTCCCCAAACTAGTCTGCCATTTCTCCAGCAAGGACTCCACACATGGTGTTTCCTTCTGCCAAATTCCCTCTTCTGTTCAATGAGCAGACTGTTATTTTCCCCTTTTTGAAAAATCCTCTGTTCTTACTCTTTTTCTTCAACAACGTATTAGTAGCTTCCCCATTCTCTTAGCTCCCATAGCACTGTGCCTGTCCTCAACCTTGAGCCCTAGAAAATCCTCACAAGGACTGTGCCTTTGTTCATCTATGTATGCCCAATAGTATCTACAAATAATGCCTTCTATATAGTAAAAACCAAAAGAAAGGTTTCAAAAATTCAAGTCTTCCTATTTGCAGTACAGATGGTGCTAAAAGAATATAGTAACTTCAGCTGGTATTTATAATCTATTAGTTTATCACTACATAAAAATATACTTTTATTAGCAATGTAATATTATTAGCTTTTACTTAAGTACTATGCACTGCAGCATTTATCAATCCTGCATCTAAGTTAAACTTCTGAGATTTTCATTTGAAAGACCTAACTCATGACTGTAATTCTAGGTCGGTCTCAGGCAACTCAGAAAACTAAATGATGAGGCTCTTGTCTTCCTGTGAATAGCCCCGGTGGCTTCTCTCATTTGTTAAATTTGCATGTCATTAGATTTCTGTCTATTCCTTCCACAGTGGCAGATCCAGACACTATGAATATACCCTTCATGGAGGAAAGACCAAGTCAATAAATATATTTCTCTAAAAGACATGTCCATGTAGATTTTAACTTCATTTAACAATATAAAAATTTATTGAATTAAGAAATACTGATTTTATGGATACAAGAAACCAAATGACTCATAATATATTAAAATATAAATCATGTTTAGATAAACAATATTTAAAATCTACATTTAAAATACACTTCTAATACTAGTTATTTATGCCTCAAAATGCTGTAAGAGCACTTGTCGCAACAGAGGAAACAAGCCATCAATGTGGAATCCTTTGATTATCCCTTAGAATTTTGGACAAATAATTATGGCTCTATTAATCACTTCACTCAGCTTAAGCATTCTATTTCTTATTTGAGAAGTACCATGGATGAGACAAGAAGTATAAATAGCTTTCTTTGTCTATGTACACTTGGTTTGGCATGTGAGACTACTACTATGGTGATCTTAGAGATTCGGTATAAAATTTACCAATAAATTGAGATTACATATAAAATGGTCATTTTTTAATCAGAAACATGATTCCCATGTCTATATTACATTTTTATCTACAATCAAGGATTTAAGAATAAATATTTAACTCATATTATACTGAAACCATAAATGATAAGAAAACATATGAAAGAGTCATCATTTCTGGACTCTAGTTTTGGGTCTACTGCTTACCAGCTGGGTGGTGCTGAGCTAGCATTTCGCTTTCTTATTTAAAAAAAAGGGATGATGCTGCTTACCTAGCAAAGACAATTTTGAGTGCAGAATTTTTTAAAAAATCTATGATAGCACTCAGTAAATTTTAAATGTACAGCATTATTGTTAGCATGATTATCTTGTGGTAAATGCAACCATGTAATCTGAGAAGTGTCTTAAAGGCTGAGGACCTGGATTAATAAAAACCTTAGTTATGCCCTGGCTGAGTGGTTCATTTGGTTGGAGCATTGTCCATACACCAAAAAGCTGCAGGTTCAACCCATGGTTGGGGTGCATATAGGAGGCAACCAGTCAATGTTTCTCTCTCCCATCAATATTTCTCTCCCCACCATCAATCTCTCTAAAATCAATTTTTTAAATACCCAGGTGAGGATTTTTTAAAAAAGCTTAGTTATGTATGTATGATAACCCTATAATTTCTCCCATGACAGAAATTTTATTTTTGTTGTAAGAATTATGTATTTTATCTTTATTTAGGATCCCTACTAGGCTAAAAGCATGTTGCAGGCAGGTGCTTTACTTGACACTCTATATCCCAGCAGTGCAATGGCTCCACAGCCTTTGAAAAGTCTATTTCAATTTAAAAGTTAACTTTAATGAGAATAAGTAGTGAAATTTGTATTGAGTTATGTATAGTCAAGTATTCTAACCAAAGGTTATAAAATAGAACTTGACACTATAGAAGTTTAAAACTAGACTACAGTAACCAGGGGGGTGGGGGGAGAGGGGTAATGGGGGGAAATAGGGAAAGGTTCATCAAGAAACATGTACAAAGAACACAGGGACAAAGCCAAAGGGGGTAGGTTCCAGGGTGGGAAGTGGGGATGGCTGGGGTGGGGGGGAATGGAGGGAGGGAAATGGAGATAACTCTACTTGAAAAACAATAAAAAATAAAAATTAAAAATAAAAGTAGACACTAGTTTTTATTATTTATTTAAATATAACATTGGAGAAGCTTAAGTCTCCAAAAAGGAAAGACCCTTCTAAGCAACTATAAGAATATACTGGAGAACCCATTCTTCAATAATGGGCACAGTGGTAGGCAGAATCCCCAGGCAATCCCCAATGACCTATCCTTGTAGAATACCCTACCCTTGTATGTGGGTGGGACCCATGAATATGATAGGCTATCACTCCAATGATTATATTATTTGAATTGTGTTATATGCTAAGAGGATTCAGTAAATGCAAATTATGGCCCTTAATCTCATAACTTTGAGTTAATCAAAAGCAAGATTATCCTGGCTGTTCCTGACTCAATCAGGTGAACCCTGTAAAGGAAGGCCAGGCGACCTTCCTGAGGTCGAATTCTCCTGTTGCTCTTGAAGAAGTAACCTGCCATGTTTTGAGAGGAGTATGTAAGGGGCTGTAAGTCAAGGATCTAAGGAAGGCCTCAGGTATTAAGAACAGTTCTTAACCAAGGAGCAATCAAGAAAACGTACCTCAGTCCTGTGATTACAGGACCTGAATTTTCCCAACAAACACAAGAACTTGGGAGAGGAGCCTGAGCTCCAGAAAGGAAGACAGCCCTACTGGCACACTGATTGCATCCTTGTGATACTTGAGCAGGGATCTCATTAAGGTGTGCCAGACTCCTGGCCCACAGAAACGTGAGGTAATTAGTGTGTATGTTGTTTCGAAGTTGATAAATGTGTGGTAATTTGTATGTAGCATGGAAAACTAATGAATGCTATTTTTTTTAAATCAACCCCTTTATTGAACCTATTTCCTGTTCCCTTATCGTTATCCTGCTCTACCTTTAGCAAGTATCCTGAACCTCACAGTGTATAGCTTATAGAATGCCCTCACCCTAGTTTAATTTTCTTTCCTCACCCATAATTTTATGTTAATTTTATTTTGACTGCCTTTTAAAAAAATTTATTGTATTTTCCCATTACCATTTAATCCCCTGATAGCCCCCTCCCCACTTGCAATTACCACACTGTTGTCTGTGGCCATGAGTCCTTCTTCCTCTTTGCTCAATCCCTCCATCCCCTACCCTCTCCCCACCTTAGCTGTCATCCTGCTCCCCATCTATGAGTCTGTCTCTATTTTGTTTGTAAGTGTATTTTGTTCATTAGATTACACATATGAGTGAAATCATATGGTATTTGTCTTTCTCTGACTGACTTATTTCACTTAGCACAATGTTCTTCAGGTCCATCCATGTTGTTGTAAAGAGTAAAATTTCCTTCTTTTTTATAGCTGACTAGTATTTCATTGTGTAAATATCCCATAGTTGTTTTATCAACTCATCTATGATGGCCCCTTAGGATTTTTAAAAATTGTTCCATGTTCTGTGCTAGAAATATAAATTGCCTCTAACCAGATCTACACTTCATAGTTTTTTTTAATTTTTATTTACTGAAGAGAGAGAGAGAATGACCTGCTATTTCACTTATTTGTGCATTCATTGATTGATTCTCTTATGTGCCCTGACCAGGGATTGAAACTGGAACCTTAGTGTATCACGACAATGCTCCAACCAACTGAGCTACCCAGCAAGGGCCAGATAGCACTTTGTGGTTCAAATGCCAAGCAAAAATCCTCTAGCCAGAAGTGTGCTTCCTTTTGCTGCTTTCAACGGTAACTATGGAATCCCATGAACAGGGTAAATAAGCCTCCCATGACATCTCTCCCTTGTTCTCTTACATGGGAGTTCATTCACAATTTTTTAAAAATAATTTTTTATTTTTTTAAAGATTTTATTTATTTATTTTTAGAGAGGAAAGGGAGGGAGAAAGAGAGGAAGCGAGAGAAACATCAATGTGCGGTTGCTGGGGGCCATGGCCTGCAACCCAGGCATGTGCCCTGACTGGGAATCGAACCTGCGATGCTTTGGTTCACAGCCTGCACTCAATCCACTGAGTTACGCCAGCCAGGGCCACAATTTTTTTTATATGAGCCACAACTTAACATTTTCTGGAAGATTTTGATATAGAATATCTAGATTCAGAAACTGACTCAATATCTGTCATTCATTCTTTTTATAGATACTATGTTGTAGAAACTATACTCTTATGTTTTCAATAATAAACAAAAAAGTTATAATTCATGCCTTCAGGTAGCTACTAGTCTATGACCTAGAAATACATAACAATAAAATACATTAAATGCTCTGAAGAAATAAAACAGGAGGTGGAGGAAACTGCTGCTGCCTTAAATCCTGTCTGGTAAATGCTGGGTATCTCCTGATTTCTTTTGTCAAGTGTTTCCTGGAATGCTAGGTAGAATATTAAAGGCCACAGCTATGCCAACAACCACCCTGATTTCCAGTTTTTACTCTAGAGAAAGTATCACCAGTAAGCTGAGGGAAGTCCTGAGGAGATTAAGGATCTTTTCTACAGCAGGGAGCCTCAGTTAATATTTTTATCTTCAAGAATGGATTATTAGTAAAAATCAAAGGCTTATGGAAAATATTCTATTTGACAGTCCAAGTAAAAAAAAGTAATAGAAAAGGCTTTTGTGAAAAGAAGGACTTAGGAAAAAAAATCTAAGGAATAATTTCCTTAATCACCTCACACATAATACATTTTTAGATACTCTCAGATCCTGATATCTCCAAAGAAGAAAATACTCAATTTCTGCCTATTCAATAGATATGCTTGCTAATTGTGGCACATGCAATGAACATGCTTTTGAGTATTCAACTAGTTCAGGGGCAGCACTCCAAGGGAAAGGAATGGGACGTCATATAGCTCTTCACTACTAATAGGAGGCAGATTCTGACCTGACATTTTCTCTGAACAGTAACCACACTATAACATTGAAAGACACTGTTCGGTTCTCCCCATATGTTTTTCACCCCTGGACTAGAAATTTAAAGTCATGAATCATTTAAAATTTTTGGAAAACATCTTTAGTTGGGATAGTGGAATGTGAAAAGTAGATAAATAGAAATTCTAAAAAATCCACCTAAATGTGAGGGTGAATGTCAGGGTCACAGGAGCAGGGTTTCTGGGAAGTCAATGCAAGAAATAGTTGGTGGTGGAAGGATTCTTGGCAGTCCATGATGGGACAAAGGTTGGATGTCAAATGTTGGAAAAGGTCAGGTCAATCAGTAACCAGAATAAAAAGTGGGGGTCAGTTCCCACCTATAAGAATAGGGGGATCTGTTGTTGTTTTTCTTTCTTCTTTTGAAACAAACCCAAAGGCCTTGAGAGTCAAAGCAGGGAAAAGCAATCATTAAGTGGGAATAGTCTGTTTCCAATTACCTCACCAAAATCTTTAATCTTGAATTCTGCACAGAACTGAGTGAATACATAAATAAATTCATTTATAGCTCACAATCAGATTATTCTGGTTCATACTTGAGTACAGGCAGTGATTTTAAAAATCTTGTTATTGTGATTTTTAAAACTTATAACATCATAATTTTCTTACCAGAGTTAAAGCAAAAGAGTCTGAAGAAAAAAATTCTAGTTGAAAAATATCTATGTAAATCCTATGGGCAATAACCTTCTAGAAAGTCACCATAATCTTATTGATCGTTCTCCCTCTGTGAATATAATCAACATTCTTTCATTGGGAATATTATTCTCTTAAAAGGAATAAAACTTAAAAAAAATTTCTTGTATGTTGTACATGTATAAGACTAAAGGCATAGTCACTTAATTAAAACATTATATGAGTTACAAAGAAAATTACATGGGTTTCTAGGTCACTAGGAGAATATTTTCCATACAAGTACTTATCTACAAAAATAAATGGTTTATATTAATAACTCTTTCAAATTAGTAACAAGTGTTTTAAACTTAAAACATGAGTTTTCCTTTGTTATGATACTCGAGATCTTTAAGAAAAAGAATTAAAAATTTAAAACTGGGACCAAAAAAGAAAAAGAACAAAGATCTTAGGCAGGGATGAAATTATTAATGTAACAAAATTTCTTATAAAAAATACACTGAGTTACTACATCACTCATTTATAAACCATTTTCTGACAGATGCAGTTATTAAAAGCCTACAGTATGTTTCACAAAATGTCAAGCAAATGAAGGTAATATAAAGGACTTTTTACCAATGCGTTTGCTAGTAGTTAGACTTCAGTAGCCTTTAGAGACCATTAAGTACCCTTTGGCTAATTGGCCAATGGTAGATTAATCCTCTTTTCATTCTAGCAGCACTATTTTAACACCCTTTATACTCTGTCAGTGTAGTGTCTGAATGACAAAATAATATTGTACATGAATAATAAGCAGAAAAGTTAAATTAACATTTCATGTTTCACATGCCATACCCATGTGTCAGAAGAACTTTCTTTTTTAAGTCATTGACATTCAACTTTTTTAAACAATCTCATGTTGACATCTTATTGAGGTGAATCTTCCTAATTACTGCTAATTGCCTACCAGGAAAAAAACTCCGTTCATGAAGTGCAGTTGTCTGGCACGGATGAAGCCAGCTCCAGTGTGCACGTTAAAGACAACGCATGACACTTAAGGTGCTACTTTGTTGTAAGGTCATACTAAATATGGTGTGCCATTAACAAAGCAGTTTTTTATGATACTGAAAATGCCAATCTGCTCTGATGCGTTCAAATTATACCCTATTAGAGAAATATGGATATGTGCATAATTTTTCCTTCACGAGAAGCAAAATTAATTCAGTAACATTCACAAGAAGCAACATTCACGAGAAGCAAAATTAATTCAGTGCCCTTACCTTTATAATATAAGTCCTAGGTAATGCCCAATTAAAGAATAATTTTGTAAATATGTTTGAATATGACTTCTTAAAATAAAAATCACTATTTTTTCAAGTGTCAAATTGTTTTTAAAAGTTTACTAATACTTTAAGTTCTCAAAACATCTCCAGATACTGGAAACATTTAACATGCATCTTCTAATTTAATAGTTTTGACATTATACACATTTATAATAAATATTAATCTGTGACACTAGCAGTATAGTGTGTTTCAAAATAATGTGAAAACTAAACTAATGAATATTAACTGAGGTGAAATTAAACCATATCACTTAAACTTCTATCCCCACAACTACTGAAAATGAATCAGTAAAAATATATGTGAACTGACTTTGAAGTATTCATGGAAAAACATTTGACATAATCACAGCAAGAAGAGCTCAACAGTAGGTTTGTGTAATTTCAAATCCTCTATTCTAGTTATGCAAATAAAAACCCCCTTGAAAATGACATACCAAATACTAAATAGGAGACAAACATTAGAAACCAAAAGTATACGCAGAATAATTCATCATCATTACTACCATGAGAACTCAGTGTTCATATGGTAACACTATCAGTTCAGTCTCAGCCCCTCTTAGACATTTCATCTACACATGGCGTTCTTACTGATGACCATCAAGTTGCAATGCATTCCTGATTCTGAGTCCTTCCTCAACAGGAATGAGAGAGGATGGCAGTCCCATGTGATGTCCCAAAGGATAAACTGAGCAATGTCTTTGTAAAGCTCTCTTTTCACTCTCCTTCCCCTGCTTTATATACACTCAGCTAATCAAATAGAAATATTTATTCCTCATATGTACTGTCTACACATATCCTCTTTAATTATATTCTCCCCAACCCCTTTGTCAATATTGTTTTTGGTAACTTAAGTTTCATGGAAACAAATTCCACCCCAATTAAACTACTCAAACAATGAAGAAGAAAAAAATAAACATGCCAAATCATCAAAAATATAAGTTGGTGTCTGCAACAACAATTCAAAAGAACCTATGCACCCCAAAGTTCATAGCAGCACAATTTATAATAGCCAACTGCTGGAAGCAGCCTAAGTGTCCATCAGTAAATGAGTGGATCAAAACCCATGGTACATTTACACAGTGGAATTCTACACAGCAAAAAGAAAGAAGGAGCTCCTACCCTTCTCAACAGCATGGATGGATCTGGAGAGCATTATGCTAAATGAAATGAGCCAGACAGTGAAAGACAATACCATATGATGATCTCACCTATAAGTGGAACCTAATCAACCAAATCAACAAGCAAGAAAAATACAACCAGAGACATTGAAATAAAGAACAAACTGACAGTAACCAGAGGGAGAGGGATAATGGGGGAAACTAGGGGAAGGGCCATCAAGGAACATGTATAAAGGACACAGGGACAAAGCCAAAGGGGGTAGGTTTGAGGGTGGGAGGTGGGGGTAGGTGAGGTGGGGGGCTGTGGTGGGATGAAAATGGAGACAACTGTATTTGAACAATAAAAAAATGTAATTTTATATGCCAAAAAAACAAGCTATAAATGTTTGTCATTTTGAAAATTGTGATTGGTTAAATAAAATATTTACTTTGGAAAAAACATTTAAGTAGGTGTTTCAGGGTGATATTAAGACTGTATCTGTACTGTATTTAAGTAAAAGACAGCCATAAAATTTCAAGTGAAGTTACAGTGATGGAGTTATCAGGAACTACAGAATATCTGCAGAAGCCTCATGAAGACTGTCTCATTCTCCTCTGATTACACTTGGTTTTCCTAAGCAAGATTATTTGATTGTTTTTCCATCCTACTGGGGTGATATTACTTCTTGTACTATATTTTTAATTACACAAAAAGGTCTTTGTTGACTGGCCTGAGGATACTAATGCTCACAAAAAGTATTGTTACCAAATGGAAGTGAAACTCTAGAAAATTAAATATTGCTCATAATACTTAATTCTTACAAAGACTTCAAAAGAAAGACATTAATATTCTCTAAAATAATTTTTGACTTCTAAAAATTTGTTAGACCATGATACATTTCTATAATCCATATTTTTATAAGATAAAGCAAATAATCAGTCTCTAAAAAGCATGTGTATGAACATTAACTTTGTTCACTTATACTGGAATCAATTCATAAGAATAATGCATTATCATGCTAATATAAAATATTACCAACTTTTGGGTAATAAACCCAAAGGCCAAAGATTGTCATTTCTAGCTCCAACTTTGTATATTCAAATTAGTAAAATGGTATATATTATAAGTACGTACTAAATATAAATAGCATGTTAATACTCAAAAATTGAAATATTTTACTGATAGGGTCAGTAGTTAACTGCATGTCTTTCCTCAGATGTAATACATCTAGGCTCTGAAAAAAATTTACTTGGATGAAAGCCAGTTGGTAAACGAAAAAAAAAATCCTACAACTCATTACAAATTTAACAGCAGCATTACTAAGTCTTCATATGATTTTGATTAATTGTATAAATACCCCCTACTAAAACTCTCAAGGGAAACAATATTGTCTGTCTCTATACCCTGTGTAAGTTTCAGAGAGTACAAAAATTAACATTTATTTAAAGGAGTAGTTTTCACAGTGTTTGAATCTGATAAAAGTTACTCATACCACTTAAAATGGGATTCTTGTCATTAAAAACTATTATGTGTGAAAATTATGAAAAAAATTACCTTTCATAGCACAGAGCAGAAATTTCCTCTAAAGGAATAACAAATTCACAAAGCCTGGACTTAGAGTATACTATTCAAGATGTTTCTCATATTGTTTTAAAAAGCCCCCTTTTCATTGAATTTATTGGGGTGACACTGGTTAACAAAATTATACAGGTTTCAGGTGCACACTCTACAACATGTCAGCTGTACACTGTACTGTGTGTTCACCACCCCAAGTCGCGTCTCCATCCATCACCATTTATCCCTCTGCCTACCCTCATCCCTAGCCCTGGCTATTACCATTACCACACTATCGTCCATGTCCCTGAGTTCTTTCTCTTTTTCTTTTTTGCTCAATCCCTTCACCCTGCCATCCTGCCCTGCCCCCACAGCTGTGAGCCTGCTCTCTATGAGTCAGTCTCTATTTTGCATGTTAGTTTATTTTGTTCATTAGACTCCACATACGAGTGAATCATATGATATTTGTCTTCCTCTGACTGGCTGATTTCACTTAGCATAATGTTCTCCAGACCCATCCAGGCTGTTGCAAAGGGTAAGATTTCCTTCTTTTTTTTTTTTAGCTGAGTAGTACTCCATCGTGTAAATGTACCATGCAGCCTTTGTATCCACTCATCTACTGATGGGCCCTTGGGCTGGTTCCAAATCTTGGCTATTGTAAATAATGCTGCAGTGAACACAGGGATACATCTATGCTTTTGAATTAGTGTTTTGGGTTTCTTCAAATAAATTCCCAGGAGTAGAATCAAAGTCCCCTCTTTTTTTTTAGCACAAATTTTTACATAAAAACTTCTTCCATTGTCCTTCACTTCATTTTCAAGTTAGAACTATCTTTGGTTTATCATTTTTTCAAGTACTAAGTCTTGACTTAACAGAGTGGTCACCCAGTAAATTATCTGAATCTCAGTCAGTTGTGCTATATGATTTGTATAGATCTTTAGGAAGAAAATAGTCTGGAGTTTTTATTTTTATTAATACAGCTGGTTTCTCTGCTTTTCTCCTGTATCAGTGATTCTCAAAGAGTAAATACTGCCTACATATGTATTTTGGAAATTAATGGGGGCACTTTTGAGTACCACAATGACTGACACAGAAATGAGGGAGAGCCAGGAACACTAGATATGCTACAATGTGTAGTTCAGCTCCACCCAACAGAAACTGCCTGTACCCTACATGACTTCTAAATTTCCTGCCAATTATTCATGTAGGTGAAAAATATGCATATAATGAACCTAAATCCTAACTAAAAATTACATATAAACTGAGTATTTTTTCCTGTGGCCCTAGAAACTTACAAACCATGTAAATTTAGGGGTCTAGTATAAGGAAAGGATGTTACCACATAGCTAGTAACTATAAACATGGATAAAGCTAGTCTGAGCAGAAGAGATGTGAGATAAAGAGAAACATTAAAGATATTAGAACATCTGGTTCCAGTTATCACTATTCTTCCCAAGTCTATTCTCTTTAGTTCATCCTTTGATTTTTGTGAGCCTTTTAAAAATTATATTAGTTTGAGTTCAGTTTCTATTACTTGTTATCTGAGTTCTGCTAAAAAAGCATTCTAAGAATCATTGAACCATCTCTTCTTGGTCATCCTATTTTCAATTCCCTTATGGCATTTGACACTGTTGACCGATCATTCTTTTTCTTGTTAAAAACCATTCCCTCCCTGTTCTTGTATTACAACACTCTCCTACCTTCTCCTTCACTGGCTCCCCTTCTGTCCATACACCAGATACTCCCCCACAAACTTATGCCTTGCTGCAAAGATTTGCTCCACCTCTAGCATTCTTTCTGTGGGATAATGGCATCAGTAGGTTTCTTCCTTCATTTTTATGAAATATTTCAAATATGCAAAAGATACATGAAGGGAAATCTAATGAACACCCATATATCAACCACTCAGCAAAGACAATGGTTTACCAATACACTTGAAGGCCATGAATCCCTCATCAGACTCATCAGAAATAATCACTATTCTGAATGCCTTTGATGTTTATAATCCCCTTATATTTCCTTACACTTTTAATATATTTATGTATTTCCAGTAAACACAATTTTAAGACATTCCTTTTTCATATTTTAACATCTCTAAGTTTTTCATTTAAATATTCTACTGCTCACTTGATAGCTTCACTTCAGTGACAAATTACTGCTTGGTTACAATGACAAGCTGTCATTTATTTTAGCACCCAGGTATTTACAGTTTTCTTTTTTCTTTTTTGCAAGTTCTGATGTTCCTTTATAAGGCATTTGCTATATTTTATCCAATATTCATATCTAATATGAAAGCAATTATACTTTCATATGAGGTTCCCACCAAAAATATTTAGCATTTTATATTTTCACAAATGCACTCCATAATCTACCTTCTAGACACTTTAATTAGAATCCTGGCAGATGTCTCAAATATTTCATGTTTTTAACCACCCCCCCCATGTATGACTGGTCATCAAACTCTGTTATGCCACTGTAAAATAACCTTGGTGTTTCCCTAACTCTTTCTTCTTCTATTAGTATTGTCTAGATACTTAATCAACTTTTGCCTCAATATTTAACCAATCTCTTATCTAGTTGTTTATATTTAATCTCTGTTCTCTCAAACTGGAGTTTCAGTCCTTACTTTACATCAGAACCACCATAGAGCTTTTAAAAACTAGCAAAGTGCAGGGACCACCCCCAGCTATGGATTTAACTGGTCTAGGGTAGGGTCTTGGGCATAGATATTTTTAAAAGCTACCAAGTGAGATACCATGCAGTTAGGGTTAAGAACCACAACTATACCAGATTACTCACTATTTTCAACAAACCACATTTAAAACTGATGCCTTGTAAAACTTTCCATTTTCTAATGGCTTTTGTTCCACACATATGACTTTCAACATCAACCAAATGTTAAGTCTACAGCCAAATGCCATCTTCTTCAAAAGCCTTACTAAATAATGACAGCAATAAATGACTGTCTATTCCATCTACTACATGTCCATAGTAGATTTTACACACATGCACACACACCAACCATGCTACATGTATCTCAATGTCTTTGTATTATGATTTTCATGTCTAACTCCCCTATTAGTATCTTATATAGGACAAAGACCATGTTTAATTTGTTGTGGGATAGCCTATTATTGGAGTGCTTTACATATGTTATATGCATTAAACTACATTGAATTGCAGCAAATATAACACATATATCTATCTATGTGCAAACCAAATTCTAAAATATATGTCTATTTAAATCTAAAAATCCCACAGTGAGAAAAATGTTATAATTTGTCACTTCTTGGTATGTTGCTTTCTAATGAGACATACTTACCTGGATGTATATTGATGCAAAGAATAAAACCATTCCTAGGAATATATTATATAAGAATATAGGAAAATACAATGGTACAAAACATTATAACACTGTCCATTATAAATAAAAATAAATACTGTACAATATATTATAACTCTGTTCATTATAAGCAGGAAATAAAATTTCTGACTGATCTTATATAGGTCATACTTTCTTAATATTTTCTGTGGTAAACTCACAAGTGCATCTGAAAACAGAGTGTTAGTATGATTTTATGGTACAGAGACTTCTAAGTGATAATCATTGTTTCTTACAAAGTCTAATATAAGAGACAGACATTCTATTAACAAATATCACTCAGTTCATCTAGAAGATAGAATGTAGGAATAAGAGAGTCACGTCCAATTCCACATGGATTCTCAGCTCAGATCATGGTTTTTGCACAGTTTACCTTGTGAACATGATCCAAGTGACATTTCACAAATTCCTGGATAAATGTTGCTACACTCTGCTAGGAGAGAGACAGGCTATGTCATGCACAGATCAATAACAGAACTGTGTTTCATCAGCCTCAAAATCAAAAGTGCTTCATCTGGCAAAAGCCATGGCCCTGCAGAATCTGACATATATAAACTGAATACCCTCCAAGAAATGTATATATACTACACAAGCTTTGGGGGTAAAATAAAATTCTGGAGAGAGTTCTCCAGGCCATATTTTGTACAACATTCCTTCTCTTACTTTTGAAAATACTGTCGTGCCTCCTTTTGTGACGCTAAACTTTGGGGAATACATATAAAGGGAGGAACAGCTTTGAGGTGATAAAAGGAGTACTCTTTTCTTTTAGAAAACTTATAGGGCCACTGTGAAAATCAGAGTCCAGAAAATTAAATGCCTGTAGGAACCAGAAAGGTAGCATAAATAAGTAATATAGGCCTAGTAGGGTTTGTGACAAACAGGAGATGGTGCACCTCGTTCTCCTCAAAAGCACCATACCACTTACCTTACTAACTTTCATATCAAATTCCTACTTTCCAACATTTTCATGGCACTATTAATCTGTTAGCTGGTTTGTCAACTTTCTAGTCAGCTCCTTCAGTGTCAACAATGCCTTCACTACTTTAATGTGAATGAATATTCACTCTTGACCTATATGTATGGATTACTCTTCCATACATAGTATGTATGGAATCTGCTCTTCCATTTCTAACTCTCAAATTGATTTTCTAGTTTCTTCTCACAAAAACCTATAGAATACTTTCACTTACCTATCAAATTACTACCTCAAACTTAATAGATTACAACAGAATTTTTTTTTATTTTATGTTAATCTTAAAAGAAGATAAAGGCTCTGGGAAATGTTGCATGCAGCAAGTGATACATGAAGCAGGCTTTGAGTGATATGCTGGATTTAGAAAAATGTAGAGAGGAATGTTCTTGACATAGAAAATAATTTTATAATCTTTATAAAGAATATGCATTATCATATAAGTTGGTAAAAACTACTCAATAAGTCAAGCTCCATCCTTTTATTGAGAATTTACTATGTCCTTGATTATAAAAGATTCTGTAATTATACTTTTCAAAGAAGTATAGCATGTGCTTTTTTGCCCTTAAAGAGCTAATTAGCTATTAGATACAACAAAACTAACATGTTAAACTTTAAAACTATTAAATGCAAAGGTGAATAAAAAATAGCTTACAAAAGTAGAAAGATTATGGACTTAGGATCGACAGATAGATGTAGCACTGGCTGGTGTGGCTCAGTGGATTGAGTACAGGCCTGAGAACCAAAGAGTTACCAGTTCAATTCCCAGTCAGGGCACATGCCTGTATTGTGGGCTAGGTCCCCAGTGGGGGATGTGTGAGAGGCAACCACACACTGATACTCCTCACCCTCTTTCTCTCTCCCTTTACCTCTCTCTAAAAATAAATAAATAAAATCTTTTTTAAAACGAGAGATAGATGTAGATTATAACTCTAGAGCTACCAAATTAGCCTGACCTTGGAAAATTTATTTCAATTACTTAAGCCTTAATTGCATCATATATATATATATATGAGGATCATACCCTCCCGATAAGGTAAAAAATAGGCCTAATTGTCATTGAATAAAGGCTAGCTGATATTTTTTGTGAAAAGCAGTAGAGTGTAGGGCTTAAGAGCATAAGTTTTGGAATCACACTGCCTGGATTAATCCCCAGTGCTGACACTTATGAGTTCAATAACTTTGGACATGTTATTCTCTCTGCCTCAGTTTCTCCACAAGTATAAAAGGATCAGAAAGAATACCTATTTCTTTGAATCACTGTTTTGGTTAATTAATTAACACAGGTTAAGCATTTAGAGGAGTGCCTAACTCATAAATCCACAAAAAGCACTGGCTAAGATTTGAAAGAATGAATGCATCAGCATAAACAAGATTAATGACAGTTTTCTAGAAAATGGATATTTTGTTCACGGTGCTGGGGTTCCATGTGGGGAAACAGAGGACTATAACAATAGGTTAGTTGGGCAGATCATGTAAAATCTTGAAAAATTTGCTGAGTAGTTTGGCCTTGAAATGGTCATACATGGTAATGAATTGTATGTTCTCTAAGTACATAATGAAATCCACATTCTAGCGAAATTACTCCAGCAATAGGACACGGGAAGCAATAAAGAAGAGACTAGAGAAGCCAGCTAGAAGAATGTTACAGTACACAAAGAAAAGGAGATAAACACTGGTAGGTAGTAGGAATAAAAATTAAAGAGGAAAAAATAGGTTTTGGCTACAGATTTTATTTAAGGGTAAAAATATGTATAAAGAAGAGTCAAAGATGACTCTGAGTAAACACTTTAGAAGAGGACATGGTTCAGGGAAATTTATTTTGTTTTGTTTTGTTTTATTTTGTTTGGAACATGGTGAGTCTGTGGTAATAGAGAACTGAAGAGATAAAACCTATAGTAACCTATGAACAACTCTTCAGTCTATCATGGGGAACTTCTGTTTTAAGAAAAAAAGCTTTATATATTAGCACTGTTGAAAAAGACTTAAAAGAAGATAAATAAGGTGTTGCCACTATGAATCCTTCTTTGTATATGTTTATTGCATAATTCCATGTTTGGTTCATATGTTAAGCTTTAAGCACATTAATTTTTATCATTATTACCAAGTAAAGTTAAAAAAATTTCACTTTTGGCCAAGATAGAGGCACAGGTAGACACACTGTGCCTCCTCCCACAACCAAAATAAGGACAACAAAAATTTAGAAACAAAATAACAACCAGTACTAACAGAAAATTGAACTGTATGGAAGTTTGGCAACCAAGGAGTTAAAGTAGACACATTCATCAAGACTGGTGGTAGGAGGGGCAGAGTCAGGAGACCGGGCAGATAGGGGTCACAGAAAAAAGGGTGGCTTCGGGTACCCTGGGTAATGGGCAGGAGCTGGTGGACCTAGCAAGGTGGCAGATTGTGGGGGGGCGCAGCATGCAATGTGGCTTGTAGAACTGGGAGGTCCCACATTCATGAGCAGATAAACCAGGCAAAACTGAGGAGTGAGACAGACCGTGCAACCCAGGGGTCCAGCTCAGGGAAATAAAGCCTCAAAACACTTATTGAAAACACCTGTGGGGGTTGAGGTGCCGGAAGAAACTCCCAGTCTCACAGGAGAGGTCGTTGGAGAGACCCCCAGGATCTTAGAACGTACACAAACCCACCCACATGGGAATCAGCACCAGAAGGGCCCAGTTTGCTTGTGGGAAGTGGGGGAAGTGACTGAAATCCAGCAGAGAGTGGAGCAAGCGCCATTGTTCCCTCTCGGACCCCTCCCCCACATACAACATCATAATGCAGTGACGTGGGTTGCCCCACCCTGGTGAATACCTAGGGCTCCACCCCTCACTACATAATAGGCATGTCAAAATAAAAAAAAAATGGCCCAAATGAAAGAACAGATCAAAGCTCCAGAACAAACAACTAAGCGACGAAGAGACAGCCAACCTATCAGATGCACAGTTCAAAGCACTGGTGATCAGGATGCTCACAGCATTGGTTGAATTTGGTTGCAAATTAGATGAAAAAATGAAGGCTGAGCTAAGTGCAATAAAGGAAAATGTACAGGGAACGAGTAGTGATGGGAAGGAAACTGGGCTTCAAATGAATGGAGTGGACCAGAAGGAAGAAAGAAACAACCAAACAGAAAAGAATGAAGAAACAAGGTTGATCCTTCAAAAAAATGAGGAGAGGCTTAGGAACCTCCAAGACATCTTTAAACATTCCAACATCCGAATCATAGGGGCATCAGAAGGAGAAGAGGAAGAGCAACAAGTGGAAAAGTTATTTGAACAAATAATGAAGGAGAACTTTCCCAATCTGGCAAAGGAAATAGATTTCCAGGAAGTCCAGGAAGCTCAGAGAGTCCCAAAGAAGTTGGACCCAAGGAGGAACACACCAAGGCACATCATAATTACACTATCCAAGATTAAAATGAAGGAGAAAATCCTAGAAGCAGCAAGAGATAAGGAGACAGTTACCTACAAAGGAGTTCCCATCAGGCTGTCCGCTGACTTCTCAAGGGAGACCTTGCAGTCAAGAAGAGACTGGAAAGAAGTATTCCAAGTCATGAAATGCAAGACCTACATCCAAGATTGCTCTATCCAGCAAAGCTTTCATTTAGAGTGAAAGGGCAGATAAAGTGCTTCTCAGATGAGGTCAAGTTAAAGGAGTTCATCATCACCAAGCCCTTATTATATGAAATGTTAAAGGGACTTCTCTAAAAAAAAGAAGATAAAAACATGTATAGTAAAAGGACAGAAAACTCACAATTATTAACAACCACACCTAAAACAAAGACAAAAACAAAAACAAATTAAGCAATCAACTAGAACAGGAACAGAACCACAGAAATGACGATCACATGGAGGGTTACCAACAGGGAACTGGGAGGAGGAGAGAGGGGGAAAGGTACAGAGAATAAGTAGCATAGATGGTAGGAAGAAAATAGACAGGGGGAGAGTAAGAATAGTATGGGAAATGTAGAAGCTAAAGAACTTATGACACATGGACATGAACTAAAGGGGGGAATGTGGGTGGGCGAGGGTATGTAGGGTGGAGGGGAGTGAAGGGGGGAAAATGGGGCAACTGTAATAGCATAATCAATAAAATATATTTATAAAAACTTTTATCAAGTATTTTTAGAATATAAAAAACCAGAACCAAGCATCTAGATCCGAAGATATTTATAGAGCATTTCTCTATTTTCAAATAATCTATGATAATAAAGGGTCACTGCCTCAATCTTACAAAAAAGGGCAAGAGTAAAATAATAAATAAATATATTTTTAAAAAGTAAATAACAAAGAACATAATAGTTATAGTTTTTAATTCATTTTATCTACACAATATTTTGACTCTAGAACACTAAAATAAGTGTCCTTCCCTCCAATAATTCTGTATCCTTTTTTAAAAAACGATTTTATTTATTTATTTTTAGAGAGAGGGAAAGAGAGCGGAAGAGAGGGAGAGAAACATCATAGCAAGAGAGATTTTGTAGATATCTAGAGATACATAGTGTATCTACCTCTTTAAATCTATTTTGTTATTTAAAAACAGAGAAAAATTAATAAAATATCTCATATGAATAAACAATATGGATTATTCTGCTTAGTCTAAATACATTATTTCAAGAGAGAGGCCTTTTTTTGTAAAGATTTCATTTATTTCTTTTTAGAGAGGCAAGGGAGGGAGAAAGAGAGACACATCAATGTGTGGTTGCTGGGGGCCGTGGCCTGCAACCCAGGCATGTGCCCTGACTGGGAATCGAACCTGCGATGCTTTGGTTTGCAGCCCCCACTCAATCCACTGAGCTACGCCAGCCAGGGCTAAGAGAGAGCTTTTTTAAAAAATAAATTTTATTCTGTAAAATTTCATAAACATTTACATTTGATATCTATCAGTTGATATATATATATATATTATTTACTATCTAACATAAAACATTCAAAAGGTTTTCTAAAAGGTGCATTTATGGACAAAGCTTCATTCTCTTTTTTATTATGGATTCTGGTAGTTTGCTTCTGTGAGTCAATGTTATTTATGTCTGCATGATGACACATAGACACATATTTGACTATAAAGAAGCTTCCATGGTCATAATACACTTAAACTAGTACTACTGGAACAAAAATGGTTGACATTTACATCTTGTTATTCTTAAGATTTGGGACTCATTTTCCACATTTCAGATGAATTAAAAATTAAGTCTCTCAAGTCAAAGAACTGAGCATTCCAAACTGGAAAAGCTGGTCATTATTATTAGGTTAACATATTTCTATTCCCTGTTCATTTTTGCAATAAAAAACTGAATATATTGGGGAAAGAAAATATATTGTCTTAATTAGAGACTAACTTTAAGAAATTAACCTTAAATATATTTTTACTTTGTCAAGGTTAATAATAATTGAAGTGCTTCATGTAATACTAGGTACTTTACATATCTAAAAATGTTACATCACTCTTATATTCTACCGTAACATGTATTACCTAATAAATTATGTTGGCAGTAGACTTTATTAATTTGAATAATTACTTTTATTGTATTATTCTGTTACCAATTAATGTATTATCAGCAAAATTCATTCTGCTACTAATACTACTAGCCTTTTATTTTCCTATTTAAAACCAACATGTTTTAAAAAAGGGTTACTGAGTTATAAATTCACATAGCACATCATTCACCCACTTAAAGTATACAGATCAATGTTTTTAGTATATTCACAGATATGTTCAACTATGACCAAAGTCAATTTTAGAACATTTTCTGTCACTTTACAAAGAAACCTGTATACTTGAGTAATCACTCCCATATTCTTCTGTCCCTCCCATTCTGAAGCATTTACTAATCTACTTTCTATCTCTATAGATTTACTTATTCCGTATATTTCATATAAATAGAATCACATAATATGTTTCTTTTGTGACTTGCTTTTTTCACTAGGTTTAATGTTTTTAAGGTTCATCCATATTGTAAGATGTATCCATACTTCATTATTCTTTTGTGGTTTAATAATATTCTCATATATACATATCATAATTTATTTATCCATTCCTTAACTAATGGGCATGTAGGTTGTTTATACCTTTTGGCTATTATTAATAATGCAGCTATGAACACTACTGCCTTAACACTTACTATATCCTTGTACAGAGCCTTGTGGTAAGACAGAGGTAAGAGCCTAGGTTTCCTCATTTCTTTCCTGAACATACACACAGCTCTATGAATGCATGTGTCCTCCAGATTCCCAGGAATGTGTCAGAGCCTTTCGAAACTTTTATGGAGATCTCATTCCCCAGTTCCTCCTTTTAAACTACTTAGTTAATGTATCTATTGACCTAAACTAGAATCCATTACCTCAGGCAAACTAAAGTTAAAACATTTGCCTGTAATTTTTTTTGATAATACCATCTCCTCACCACTTCTTCCTCCTCTCCCCCAGGAAGAAGGCAGTTCCCACTGAAAGAGTTCAGAATCCTCTTTTTAAATGGGGTCTTCCAAGGAACCATCAGATAATGACAAGTTAATGATAATGATAATGGTAAATGATGACAATTATTTGGGAATAGGGTTTAAAGGTGTTCCAGCTCCATTCCGCTTTTTCTGGAAACTTCCAAGCTATATGGGTATATATACCATCATATTTCTCAGGCTACTGCTGAGCCGGGAGAATGGGGGATGGAACTAAAACAAATTAAAATGCTACAAGTTTCCTCTTCTAATTTAGATTCAGCTGTTTTGTTTTGTTTTGTTTTGTTTTTAATGAACACTCCCTAGACTGTTGTAAGGGTTTGGTTAATTTCCAGAGTTTCAGGGAGGAATATAAGTGTTCCTCAACATGCACAAAGTCTCAATAATATGCTTTATAGCTTTCATGTAAAATACTTTCATTTGATTTTCAATCATTTTAATAAAAAATTCAATCTTCAATCATTTTATTTATTTAATCTTTATTATACATTTTCAATTACCATTTAGTCCCCTTATTTTATTCAATAAGGGATTATAGACTTGTAACTTTGAGTCATCAGTTGATTGCCTTAAGAATATCACATTAACCCTTAGGAAATTAGATTATCTACCCCTCATTATGGAAATGTTGATTTTCTGACTATTTTTGCCTGTTTTTACTATTTTTACAGGGGAGTAAAGTTTCAAAGTCCTTACATTAATAGTAATACATTCTACAACATGGAAAATTTTGAAAACATTATGCTAAGTGAAAGAAGCCAGACACAAAGCCCACGAAGTGTATGATTCCATCTATATGAAATGTCTAGAATGTCTAGGCTAAACCACATAGATGAATGGTTGCTTAGGGCTTGGAGAGATGGGGGAATGGAAGAATGATAGCTAAAAAGTACAGGGTCTATTTTGGAGGTTATAAAATGTTCTAAAATTGATTTTGGCGATAATTATATAACTTTTCCAGCATTATAGTAACCACTGAATTAAATGAGAGAATTGTATGGCATATGAATTATTTCTCATCAATTACATAAATAATAAGAGTGGATGATTTCAATACTTCACTCTCAATAATTGGATATGGATAAGTTCAACATCATTATTAACCACTGAACCATATACGAGGTCTATCTGGAAAAAGTCCAACAATTGTTAATATAACAAGAACTGTTTATGTGACATAAATGTAACTTGGCAGCCAGGAAGAGGGGACTGGAATGCTCATGCATGAACAATGACAACTTCACTGTACTAGTCCGTGGGAGTGGTAGACACCATTGAGTGAGCATGTGTACTGTGTGGCCGTCACACTCAAAATGACTGAGGAGATCCAATATGGTGGAGGAGTAAGTGGAAGCTACACTAACCTCCTCCCAGGAGCAACCTGGAATTACAACTAAATTGTGGAGAAATCATCCAGAATACCTGAACATAGAGGGAGAGACACTTTATAACCAAGGACAGACAGAAGAAACAGCTTCACCACAATATGACTGGTAGGAAATGCAGAGGAGATGAGAGAGGGCTGATTGGACTCCCACAGGTGGCAGGTGAAGTGCTGGAGGAATATTTCAGCAGCCAGAGTGTTCCCCCTGAGAAGTGTAGGGTCTAAACCCCAAGCTAGGCTCCCAAGCCTACAGCATCAGAGCCTGAAAAGTACCTAGATAACATCCAGCTGCGAAAAGTGGCAGGATTTCTCTCTGCCAGGGCCAGACAGCTGGAGTCTCAGAGATCCTTTGAAATGGACAATGTATAAAATTTCATTTGCAGCCCCTTACCCTGGGTTCTGGCAAAGGGAAGGCAGAGAGGACTAGAGGCTTTTGAGGTGAAACTGGGGCTGGTGTCTTTGGGGAGAGAATTGAGAAAGCAGCTGTCACGATCCTGGTGCTGAGTCATTCCCCATACTGCAGGAGCCATCTTGCTCAGGCAGACCACCCCCCTCCAAGTGGCATCAGTCAGTGGGCGGGGCGGGGGGGGAGCAATAGCCCTGCCCACAGAAATTACTATGCCCCACTCAGTGGTGCTTAAGCCTGGCTGCTGATTACAGAGTGACTATATTAACAACTGAAGGAGTCAGCCACAGATGTTGGATCCATGGTAGTCTTGAACAGGCTGCCCAAGGCCAAATTGGGACACCATCTGACATCACCAGAGGTGGATTCAGAAAGAAAACATGGTGGTAAATACTAGACTCTACCACGATGAAATCCATCCTGGTCTTCTTCATGATTTGTGATATTTTCTCTCCTGTACAGTTCATTTCCTGTCCTTCAAGTTTATGGATATTAAATTACTAGATTTTATATTATAGTTTATTTTAAATCTCATATTGTGCTCCTTCCTTCTTTTACCCCATTTCACTTTCTTCTTTCCTCTTCTTATTTTCAGTTTAAATTTTTTTTCTTTCTTGTTACAACTTGCTTCCATTCTATACTCTTACTGTATCTCCCCCTCCAGCCTCTCAAAACCATTTTTCTTGTCATTGGTCATCTCACATTCTTTTTTCCACTCTTAAAATACCTGTGTTCTCTTTCCACCTTTACCAATCTTTGCTCATTTGTTGCAAATAGCACGACTATTGTTGCATTTCTTCAATTTTATCTCTAGATCTTCACTATTTTGGTATTTCAAATCTCAAATTTTACCATTCCCTTCTTCTACTCCATTCTACCTTCTTTTTGCTCTTTCTTTTTTTGTCTGTCTCAAAATTTAATTTTTCCCTGTCTTAGCCTGGTTTTTGTTCCTCACTCTTAGTATTCCTTCTCCTTCTATCATCTCAAAAATCACTTCCCTTCCCTCTCAACATCTCTTAAGCTTTACTTTCTTTTTTGCCCCCTCTTATTCCCATTTCACTTATATTAGTCTTAGCTCATTTGTTGTTGATAGTGCTGTGGTGGGTCTTTTGCCCCAACTTGGTTCCTATTTTTAGAAATTTATTTACTTTGTTTTTCCTTTTCCTTTCTTTCTCACTTGATTTTCTTTTAACATTTTTGTTTAACCTAATACTATACGGTTCCCTTCTCTTGCTCCATTCCATCTTCTTCACTCCTTTTTTTATTTACGATGTAAATTTTACTTTCTTTCACTCTTCACCTTGCTCTGATTCCCTACTCTTACTTTCCCTCCTCCATCTACCCTCTCGAAATCATTTTTCTTTCAGTTAGTCATCACATACTTGTTTCTCCTTTCTATAATAGTTTTCATCTCTTTACACCTTATAATAAATACTGGCTCATTTTCTGTTGATAGTGTAATTGTGGATGGGGGTTATTTTTGTGGTTATGGGTTTGTTTCCTGAGCTGTTTGGTTTTGTTCTGGCATTATCTGCACAACAGTGGTAGGCAGAGTGACCCTCAGTCAGTCAGCTGGAGGGAAGGATCCACCAGAGAATGACCAAAGAACAACAATCAAAACCCAATTACAACCAGAGAGCCAACATAAACAGCATAAAGCGCATCCCAAGAACATCAAGTTCAGTAGATTAAAGAGACTGTACCACTGAATCCCACAGATCTCCTACCATGGAAATTCATGCCGCAAAGAAAGGGAGTCAAAGCAGCTCAATCTAAGAAGCAGAAACAAACCAGAAGTCTCCCCTAAAATGGGGAGACAAAAAAAAACAATCGAAAGGAGAGGAGGAATGTCCAGGAGTGCTAAATGAAATGGAGGCAAGTAAACTATCGCACACTGAGTTCAAAATAATGGTTATATGAAAACTCAATGAGCTCAGTGGGAACTACAAAGAACTACAGGGAAGCTACAAGGAACTTACTGTGAACTACATCAGTATAAAAAAAGGCTACAGAAACTATCACTAAGAGCCAGGAGGAAATGAAGAATACAATTTCTGAATTAAAGAACACAGCAGAAAGAATTAAAAGCAGGCTAGATGAAGCAGAGGACTGAATAAACAAGCTGGAGGACAAGGTAGAAAAAAATTCCCAGACAGTAACAAAATGAAAATAGCCTCAAAATGAATGAAGAGGGGTTAAGGGATCTGCAACACAAGGTAAAACATAATAATACCTGTACCACAGGAATACCAGAAGGACAAGAACATGAACAAGACATAGAAAACCTGCTTGAAAAAGTAATGACAGAAAACTTCCCTAACTTGATGAGAGAAAAAATCACACAAGACCAGGAAATATAGAGGGTCCCAGTGAAGATGAATCAAAGAGGCCCACTCCAAGACATTTCATAATAAAAATGCCAAAATTTAAAGACAAACAGAGAATATTACAGTCAGTAGAAAGAAGGAAATAATCAAAATCAGAGCAAAATTAAATGACATAAAGACTAAAAGGACATTTAAAAGGATCAATAAATCCAGGAGTTGTTTCTTTGAAAAGATAAACAAAATTGACAAGCTCTTAAGCAGACTCATCAAGAAAAAAAGAGAGATGACCCAAATAAATAAAATCAGAAATGAAAAAGGAGAAATTTTTCTCCTTTTTCCAAACATTCAAAGAAGAACTACCACTGATCCTTCACAAACTATTCCAAAAAATTCAAGACAGAGAAGTTTCCCAAATTCTTTTTATGAGGCCAGTAATATCCTAATTCTGAAACCAGGTAAAGACACAACAAAGAGAGAAAACTACAGGCCAATATTGCTGATGAATATAGATGGTAAAATCCTCAACAAAATATTGGCAAACCAGATCCAGCAATATATTAAAAAGATCATATACCATGATCATGTGGGATTCATCCCAGAGATACAAGGGTGGTACAATATTTGCAAATCAAAAAACATAATATACCACATAAACAAAAAGAAAGACAAAAATCACATGATTTTAGCGATAGATGCTGAAAAAGCATTTGATAAAGTATAACACCCATTTCTGATAAAAATGCTCAACAAAGTGGGAATATAGAAAGTACATCTCAACATAATAAAGGCCATGTATGAGAAACCTACAGACAACATCATACTCAATGGGTAAAACCTAGAAGCTTTCCCACTAAAATCAGGAACAGGACAAAAATGACCACTTTCACCACTTTTATTCAACATAGTATTGGAAGTTCTAGCCACAGTAATCATAAAAAAGATAGACATAAAAGGCATCCAAATTGAAAAGTAGGAAGTAAAACTGTCACTATTTGCAGACTCATGTCTTAATAGAAAAATCCTATGGGTTCCTCCCCAAAAAACTATTCAACCTAAAAAGTGAATTCAGCAAAGTAGCAGGATACCAAGTCAATATTCAGAAATTGAAGGCATTTTTGTACACTAACAATGAAATATCAGAAACAGAAACTAGGAAAAAAATCCCATCCCATTTACTAAATAAAGACCCAAAGAATAAATTTAACCAAAGAGGCAAAAGACCTGTACTCAAAAAACTACAAAACACTGAAGAAAGAAACTGAGGAAGATACAAAGACATGGAAGTATATACCCTGTTCATGGATTGGAAGAATCAACATCATTAAAATGTCCATACTACCTAAAGCAATCTATAGATGCAATGCAATCCTTATTAAAATACCAATGACATATTTCACCCATTTAGAACAAATATTTCAAAAATTTATATGGAACCAAAAATAACCCCAAATAGCCACAGTAATCTTGAGAAAGAAGAACAAAGTAGGAGGGATCACAATACCTGATATCAAACTATACTACAAGGCCGCTGTAATCAAAGCAGTCTGACACTGGCACAAGAACAGACACATAGATTAATGGAACAGAACAGAGAGCCCAGAAATAAACCCATGTCTCTATGAATAATTAATATTTGACAAAGGGGGCAGAATCATAAAATGGAGTGAAAATAGCCTCTTCAATTAACAGTGCTGGGAAAACTGGAATAGTACATGCAAAAAAATGAAACTTGACCACCAACTTACTCCATACACCAGGATAAATTCAAAATGGATGAAAGACTTAAACATAAGCCATGACACCATAAAAGTCCTAGAGGAACACATAGGCAGCAAAATTTCAGATATCTCACACAGCAATATTTTTGCCGATGCATGGTCTAGAGTAAGGGAAATAAAGGAAAGAATAAACAAATGGGACTACATCAAGTTAAAAAGCTTCTGTACAGCTAAAGAAAACATCATCAAAATGAAAAGGGGAGACCTCTCTGGTGTAGGTCAGTGGATTAAGCAATAGCTTGCAAATCAAAGGGTCACCAGTTTGATTCCCAGTCAGGGTAAACGCCTGGGTTGCAGGCCAGGTTCCCATAAGGGGGTCCGTGAGAGGCAATCACACATTAATGTTTCTCTCCCTCTGCCCAAAAATAAAATAAATAAAATCTTTTTTTAAAAAAGGAGAAGGGAACCAACCATCTGGAAAAATATCTTTGCCAATGATATCTCAACAAGAGTTTGATCTCCAAAATATATAACTTATGTTATTCCAAATAGAGACCTTATATTACTCAATGCCAGGAAGATAAACAATCCAATTACAAAATGGGCAAAGGGCCTGAACAAGCACTTCTCCAAGGAGAAGATACAGAGGGCCCACAGGCATATGAAAGGATGCTTAGTATCACTAGCCATCAGAAAGATGCAAATTAAAATTGCAACAAGATACCACTTCACACCAGTCAGAATGTCCACCATTAACAAATCAACAAACAACAAGTGCTAGCAAGGTTGTGGAGAAAAGTGAAACCTAGTACATTATTGGTGGGAATAAAGACTTGTGCAGCCACTGTGGAAAACAGTATGGAATTACCTCAAAACACTAAAAGTGGAACTACCTTTTGATCCAATGATTCTACTGCTGGGATTATACCCCAAGAATCCTGAAAAAAACAATTCAAAAGAACCTATGTATGCCTCTGTTCATAGTACATTATTTATAATAGCCAAGTGTTGGAAACAGCCTAAGTGTCCATGGATAAATGAGTAGATCAAAAAACTGGTACATTTACACAATGGAAGAATACTATATAGCAGAAAGAAAGAAGGAGCTCCTACCCTTCGAGACAGCATGAATGGATCTGGAGAGCGTTATGCTAAGTGAAATAAGCCAGGAGGCAAAAGACAAATACCATATGATCTCACTGATAAGTGAAACCTAATTAACAAAACAAACAAATGAGCAAAATAGAACCAGAGGCATGGAAATAAGGAACAAACCGACAAGGGATCAGGGGTTGCGGAGGGATAAGAGAGGAAAGAAGGGGAAGGGCCTAGTTAAAAAACATGTATGAATGACCCATGGACATGAACAGCAGGGTGGAAATTGACTGTGGGAGCAGCGGGGTGGGTGGGGCAGGGGAGAGTAACACGGGAAAATTGGAAGTATTGTAACAGAAAAACAATTTAAAAATAAATAAATAAAAAGAAAAAATAAATTAAGAAAAAACAAAATGATTGAGTGAGTAGAGCAATGAATCTGCACCAAATTTGCCTTAAGCTTGAACAATCCTCCACAGAAACTATTTGGTAAATCCAGAAGGCTGCAGCTGTGGGCACCTGGTGACTGGCAGCGTCATAGACAATGTGTCCACCCATGCATCATATGTTGTGCAGTTTTTTGGCAGAACATCAAATCACCCAGGTGACTCAGTCCCCCTACAGCCTAGATTTGGCACCCTGTGACTTCTGGCTTTTCCCAAAACTTAAATCACCTTTGAAAGAAAAGAGATTTCATACCATACATGAGATTCAGGAAAATGTGATAGCATAGCTGATGGCAATCGGGAGAACTGTGTGGGGTCCCAAGGTGCCTAGTTTGATGGGAACTGAGGCATCTTTGTCCTATGTACAATGTTTCTTGTATCTTATATCTTCTTCAGTAAATGTCTCTATTTTTCATATTACATGGCTGGATACCTTCTGGACAGACCTCCTATGTATGGAACAGGGATCAGGTCTAGGTATAAGGCTACCTTGGAATAAAGCCAAAATACTTCTTATTAGTATAACAAGTATAACATTAAGATTGTTATAATTAAAACTATTCTGAGTATGACTTGAATCAAATCACTAGATACTGGAAGTAAAGAATGTAAGTGATGGGTTGGCCAAAAAGTTCGCTTATTTTTTATCCCATAAGATGGCTCTAATAACACTCAGCTGTCTTTATCTTCATTCTAAACAATTTTGTTAGATTATATTATGATGCCTGTCATATCAGTGTGCATTAAAAAACATCAAAATTGGTGAATTTTGTTTAGACATTTTAACATTGAAGATGGAAGAAAATACACATTTTCAGCAATATTACGCTTTATTATTTCAAAGAAAGTAAAAACACAACTGAAACACACAAAAAAATTGTGCAATGTGTGGAAAAGGTGCTGTGACTGACTGTATCAAAACTGATTGTGAAGTTTCAAGCTGGAGATATCTCAGTGGACAATGCTCCACGGTCGGGTAGTCCAGTTGAAGCTGACAGCAATCAAATTGAGACATTAATTGAGAACAATCACATTATACCACATGGGAAAGAGCCAACATTCTCAAAATACCCAAATCAATAAAGTTATTGGTGAAAATGAAAAATATATCTTTTATTTTATGGAAAAAAACTTACAGACTTTTTGGCCAACCCAATTCATTAAAAAATTTTTGTGATTGTGATTTAAATTTTTTTTTCTAGAAATGTTTGAAAAAATTCTGTGTAAAACAACAAATATCCAAAATTCATTCTTGATACAAATACCTTTAGGAATGAAGACTTAAAAAATCTTTTTCATTTGCTCTAGGTAAAAATTATGATAACCAGCAGTAAGGTATACTATCTCAAAAAATTGTTACAGAAAAAATTCACCTGAATTAAAGAAGCACAAATAAGTTATAAGAACACATTAATATGGATATTTATATTAAAATCTTCACATTTTAAATTAGTACTTGCAAATAGAAACTGAGGCAATTATCAATCAAGAATGATTTATGAGTATAATGACAAATTCAAAGTTTTAGACATGAGCAAATGGGCACACTACATGCATTTATGGAGCCTATATTTAAAATAAGGTATAATGCAATAAATATATCAAACTGTTAAGATTAGAAAAACTAAGTAAAACAGATATGCTAATAAAGTATTTTTGTCTTTTTGATGGGGTTCTCCCCCTCATCAAATTTGTTTGTTAATATGACCATATTTTTTAAAACCTAGGTATTAAAATATTAGTTTGCAGTGCCTGGAAATTATTTTTGTACTCACAGACATGTCTAACACAAATACGAACCAAAAAAACACATGTAAAACAAAAATATGTACTTTTATAATATAGTCTTTAAAGTTCCCTTTACCTTTATTGTCTGCCTGCTTGTCTGAAATCGTTGATCTGATACTTGCTGCTGATGAAGAAGCTTTTCATTGACTTCTTTATATTCTTTAACAGATAATTCTGCTGCTTTTTTGGCATTCTGAAGTACACTGATTTGTTGTTGCAAGGATATAATTCTTTCTCGTAATAAAACAGTATTGCTTCTTGTTTTCTGCACAGTTACATTTTTCCATTTTTCTCTGTTAACTGAGAATATGTAACTGTTATAGAAAAATAATGTTTGTAATATTTTTAAAATCACATTAAATTATGAAGACTATTAATTACATATGCATTCTTACCTCTGGTAGGAACTGCTGTATGTGAACTCTTCTGAATATTACCACTCTTTTTTTCAAAAGTTGGCTTTTTGACATTCTTGTAATGAAAATAATCCTAAATTAAAGGATTTCATAAAAATTAGATTGTTACTCAATAACAACATCAAGTGAACCAACATGATACATAATATTTCTTCACTTAAAATATATTTATTTATGTAATTAAAATGTTTAGATAATAAAACTCTATAATTGATGCCAAGAACTCATAAAGGAACATAATATGTACACTAAAGTTGACCTTACAAGGCAAAAGATACAAATACAAAATTAACCCCCAAAGTAGTAGTAATTTAGCCTAGGGACTACTTAGAACCCTAAGGGTAAATACAATAAAAGCAACAAAAATAAAATATTTAATAACCTATTCTCTGGGAGTCTAAGTCCTTTTCTCAAATACTGTTCTCTGTTGCATGGAGACTAATGAATCTCTTCTGACAAATAAAGCTAAAATGATGTCAATGATAATAAAGTAAGTTTTCTTGAAGCTGTGTTTTCCTAATGACATTCCAATATACTAAGATTGAATAAAATAAATCTATGTTGACTTCTGTTCCAAAACATTTCACCAATTTCAAAAAGCTTTCCCAAAGCAAAATTTTAAATAGGAATATGTTTCAAAATATTATAAATATTAAGAATAAAACATGGTCTTGTTTATGACTTTATTGTCTGGGAAACAAAAACAATATCAATCTAGAAAACTCTTAAAAAATTTTTTTCAAAAACCCTAATTCAGGAACAAATAAATAATTATAGTAAAAATAAAAAGACAAAATAAATTTGACCCAATGGTACTTTGACAATGAGCCTTGTATTTTATGCTGAGGGATACATAAATTATATATAAGGCATGTCTCTGAAGTAATAAGACTGATTTGCTAACACAAATTCTAGAAACCCCTATCTAAGATAACATTTGCCTTTGAAGTAATTACTTTCTTTTAAACTAACATTCATTTCTTAAAATATTTTTGGAATGTCTCATTAAAACATATCTTCTAAACCAGTATATAAGATATATTTTTAAAAGTTTCATTGCTTTAGTAAGATTTAATGAATACTTAAGTGCTATTACTGAGTGCTGTAAAAAGATCCAAAACATAACTGCCCAAGTTAAATAGTAGTCACCGGACTTGGTTTCAAATAAACTATACCTAAAATAAAAAAGCACTAGACTTCCTTTTCCAGTGTTAACTGACTAGAAATTCAGAAAAATTCTCATATTTTGAAATAAGCACTGTTCAAGTGTCTTGGTAACACAGGGAGATTCTGGGGCCAAAAATGAGGTAAAAGTGGGAATCAAGAGACAAGTGCTCAACAAAGTGCCCAATAAGTACAGAACAGTTGATAATCTGGCAACCTTGAAATTCTATGTAAAGAGCAACACAGAGTACCAGATAACAGGAAAGAAAGCCTAGGTCCCATATCAAGATGAGAAATTTGAGGTCACAAAGCCAGGACACTGTGTGTATAAATAGTTCCTACCATTTATATTACTGAGTGGTATTCCATGGTGTGAATGTATCGCAGTTTGTTTAAACACTCAGCTAATAAAGAAAATTTTGGTTGTATTTTGGGCTATTACAAATAAAGCTACTATGATCACTCATTAAAGGTTTTTTGGGTAAATATAAATTTTCATTTTTGTGGGATAAGTGTCCATAGGTGAGATAGCTGGCTTGTGTAGTAAGTGTGGGATTATTAGGTTTTCAAAAGAAACTGCCAACTGTTTCCCAGAGTGCTGTACCACTTTATATTCACACCCAAAATGTATGAGAGACCCAGTGTTACTACATCCTTGCCAGTATTTGGAGTGTCACTATTTTTTTATTTTAGCTGTTCTGCTAGATTTGGATTTCATCAGTATCTTACTCTGCATTTCCCTAGTTATTAATGATGTTGAATATCTTTATATATGTGTGCTTATTTGTTATCCATTTATCCTTTTTTGTTGAAATGTCTGTTCATATTATTTGCCCATTTTCTAATTGGATTGTTTTATTTTCTAGTGTTGACAGCATTAGAATTAAGATGTTCTATTCCTCAAAAGATTACATTAAGAGCCTTGAATAGGTACAGTATGGAGTATGGCAAGATATCTACAATATATATAAGCAGCCAGAGACTTATATATAACATTTATAAAAACTCATAAAAATAAATAAAAATATAGACAACTCATTTTTAAAATGAGCAGAGACTTGAAGAGGCAATTTACTAAAGAATTCCATATGGTCCTGGCTGGCGTAGCTCAGTGGATTGAGCGCGGGCTATGAACCAAAGTGTCGCAGGTTCGATTCCCAGCCAGGGTACATGCCTGGGTTGCAGGCCATAACCCCCAGCAACCGCACGTTGATGTTTTTCTCTCTCTCTCTCTCTCCCTCCCTTCCCTCTCTAAAAAGAAATTTTTTAAAATCTTAAAAAAAAATGAATTCCATATGGTAAGTAATCATGAGAAAGTATTCAACACTTTATTAGTAATCACAAAAATGTAAATTCAACCCATAATAATATACCTGAACATACATATAAAAGGGGCTGAGATGAGAAATATTAAGATACCAAGTATTGATGAGGAGCAGTAAAAATTTTCATAGTGTGCTAGTACATACAACAAATTGGTACAATGCTCAGAAAACACCATTATCAATTAAAATCTTATAAAAACTTAATCTATGGTACATGTATAAGAATACTCATTGCAACAATATTTGCAGGAAATCCAAACTGAAGGAACCCAAAATTCAGCAGTAGAATGTATAACTTGAGGTATAGTCAGACAAGGAAGTGCAATAAACAACAATAAAAGTGAATGAACTCCACATAATATTGAACAAAAGAAGCCAGACACAAAAGAAGATATATACTGTATAGAATCTATAAAATTCAAAAACAGGCAAAATTAACTATAATTTTAAGAGAGATAAAATTATAAAGAAATGGAGTTAGCAATTAAAGTTAAAATAATGGTTATCTTTGGAGTTAGTGAGAAATTCTGTATTTTCAAAACAAAATTGCTACAATTTCGTCAATGTGTCTTTTTTCTGACTGCAAACAATATACATAGATTTATTCAAAGTAGTTTATACTATATTCTCTTATATAAATGGAATTAAGAGTTATTTTTTATTACAAACCCATGCTATACATAAATGACTACAACTAAGGAAAATTCCCAACCAAGTAATATGTGGCAAAATAGAAGCTTTTACAAAATCTATCTATTTACCTACCAGTCACTCAGTGAATTAGCAGACACTTAGCATATAATTTTTCATCCGAACTTCATTCTGGTGGTAACTAAAATAGATTTTTGTCATCCTTGAGCTTTTTCTTAAAATTAAACACTGCTGGATGTGATTTTAAAATAACACTAATAGGTTAATTAAAAGATGATTGTTTACAAAATTATCTTTCCTCTGTATTTCACTGATTTATGATGAACAAGTAAACCTTTTGGTGACATGATATATACACAGTAAGAATTAATGACTAAATTGTTTAGAAACATTAAATTTTTTAAGATTTGAAACATATTAGAAAATTAGGTAAATACTAGAAATTTATAGATTTACTTAAATAATTTTATCATCACAAAGACTAATAAAAAAAACAGTATTTTCCACACTTGGTATATTTCATATACCTGAAAAAAATGAGCTTAAAATCACCTTTAAATTTTTTAGCTGAAATATAAATACCTGAATATTTATATTTAGGAGAATATTTTTTATTTCCATGTTATCTATACAAAAATATTAACAAATTGGAGTTGAAAAATATCAAGAAGTGTGTATTTGCACTGCAAATATCAAAGGTTCACTTTTTAAGGATTCAAATTAAATCACTGTCAACAAAATTTGATTTGTTACAAAGATAAGATAAAATTAAAAACATAGCTTAGAATTAAGCAAAATGTGTCATACCTTTGAGGGTTTGCCATCTGTATTTGAATATATTTGCGCTATCCTTTTTCCCTGCACTTGGCTGTCTTCTGTTTGATCACCTTCCTTCTGGTCTCTCTTATCTTCCATAGGACTTATTTTCTGGGATGTTTCTACAACAACTGTCCCCAAATTTTGAGAGATGTGAGTTTCAGAATCACTGCTTTTGAGAAAAAAAAGTGGGGGACACAAAACCCAAGAAGAGTTGTTAAATATATACCTCTTTTAAGTTCAAGATCAAAAATAATATAGCATATACTTTATTATTATTATTATTATTGCACATACTATAGCACAGTACAAAACTGTAAGTTTAATTTGAACACTTACGGGTTTTCGGTGGTAAGAAAGAAAATTAATCTATATTTTACAAAATTATAAAAATCTCATCAAGAAATTAGATTATCTAGAATCAAATGCACACTAGCATCACTTCTATAGTATTTTTACTAACTGTTAACTCAGGAAGCACAAGTTTTAACAGTTGTAGGGTTGGAGTACTCACTACTTTATGAACCAGGGTGGAAAACTTGAACATTTCTAACGAAGTTCTCCCTTACTCTGGGACAAAATTTGAATCCCTGTGGCTTTCACCCATTTACCCCAGCTTCATTTCTTAGGCTATTCATCATTCAATAAAGTACTTGTTAAGCATCAACCATGTGCCAGGCACTTTGCTAGACATTAGCAATAACACAGTAAGTAAATAAAGTAGATAAAAATGCCTGCTGTCATATAGCTTTCATCCTAGTGGGATGGGGGCGGGGGGACAGGTAACAAATAGGAAGTAAAATATATAGTATGTTAGCAGTATGTTAAAAAGAAAACATAAAGCAAGGAAGGAAAGTTACAAATGCTGAGTTGAGCAGGACATGCTAGTAAGCTCAATCATTTTTCCACATGGATGATCTTTTAACTACTAAAACACAGTAACATGATGCCTGATTCATCTCTAAGAAAAACATCCCTAGCTTTTTCAAATATTTCTAATATGTATGTATGCTTTCAAGATGCTTTCTTACCCTGGTTACACTTGAATTTGCTCCAGCTTATTCTGATGTAGCATTATGTTCAAAACACAGTTTCACATTCCAAGTGTATTATGAGAAGTGCTTAGTAGAACTCCAGTTAGGTACAAACTAAAATTCTGAAAGTTCTCTGACATGATTACTATACTGTAGACTCATATAGGATTTAACAAAGCCTCATAAAATATATTTATGTACACCACTGCAAAGTCCCTTATTTTTCCCATTGTATAGTGGAGCAAATGACATTTTACAGCCAAGCGAAGAACCCTGTAGTCTTCTGTATAACCGTATCTTCCCAGTCTTTTAAGATCTTTGGGGATTCTGATTCTATTTTATAAAATAGTTCCATCTCTTTCAAAAGTTATGTTACCCACAAATTAGATAAACATGCTTTGCTGAAATTGTTTTTCTTATTTGAGGTATTAACAACTCCTGATTATTACCCGTTACTGAATGGACATTGATAAAGGTAGTTTGTATATTGAAACCCACAAAATGCAGGCTGCCTCAATGGCCCAGCCCATGTCAGAAATTTAAATCTAAGCCAGCCACATTTATGGAAAATGCCTCTGAGGGGAGGCAGAGTTTGACACCCCCAATTATACCTTCTGGAATAATTATTTTAAGCTTGTTATTTTCAATAAACAAAAGACTCAGAAAAAAACTTTAACCTTTCCTCTTATGACCTAAAAGAATTTACATAGATAATGTCCTCCAGTGAGGGAGATATAGTTGTAGATAACTCTAGTTTCATATGAACTAGTGTTTGATACACAGGGGGACCTACTAAGACCCCTATGATCCAAGTTCTCCCTGTGTCCTGTTGTTAAAGATGGCCCAGCAAACATTTATTTTCCAAACATTTGCTTTTCTATCTCCATGTGAACTGCCTTTCTTCCCTTTGAAGTCCCAAACTACAAACCCCACATTTGCATGGAACCCCTGTATGGACAGACACAGGGTCTGACACAAAGAACACCCCTTTTTATTCATAAAAAATTTTATTACAATATCATAAGATCCAATTCTGTAACATAACAATATCACACTCAAGCACACCATATGATATTTTAGATGAAACGTTCAAATTGCTGTCCACCTCAGGAGAGACATTCATGTGCCCTACCAACCACACTCAATGGCGTTACTTCTACTGGACCTTGTGATAGGGCATTCAAGAGTTGGAAAGAGTTTAAAGTAAATGGTTAATAAGCCTAGTAAGTAAAGCATATGTTAAAGCTATTGTTTTAGAAACTACAGATAAGGTCCATCCTGGCTCCTGGAAGAGAAAGCTGACCTCCTAGGGCAGTGCTAAAAATTACCATCTGGGGAAGAAGTGGAGGCATCCAGGCCATTGTGTTCCAGACACAGACAGACCATCACCCACCCCTGGGAATAGCTAACTGCCCAGGACGAGAATACTATAAGTTTCTTTTATCTAATTTTCCTTGAATTTAAAAACTCCTCACTGCACCTCGTATATTCCCTGTTATTAAAAGGCTGGCTTGAAAGAAAATGTAAGATGGTCCCTTAGGGTATGAGCCCACTGTCTTCTCAGATCATCAGCCATCTGAATAAAGTGCCCATAAAGATTCAATCCCTGTCTCTGCTTATTGGGTTCAGTATGTGACAGACAACATGAATGCCAATCTTTTCCGGTTTCACTTGTATAATAGATTTAGTCATTTCCTCCTGTTAATCTGTCTCATGTTAATTTAATTATTAGTCCAGCCAGAAGAATTTAGAAGGGTAGAAGAAAAATGAATTTTTCCATCGTACACCTCACTGTCAAGGAAACCTAACTTACCCCAATCACAGTTCTCCAACTCAGCTTTAGCTAGCTCACCTGACCCTAGAAAATAGAACGTGCTAGCCTTATCAGGAAATACTCAACCCCCCAGCCAACCACGCCCTGTTTCTTCATTGCCCTTCTAATGCTCTATGAAACTCTGTCTCGACACAATTCCCTCAGGAAGAGTGCTCCACTGTTCGTTAGGCTCTGTTAACCCCTACTCCATGGATGTTACCCCTTGAATAAAGGGCTTCAAACTCATTACTAAATGGTATTATTTTTGTCATTTGACAGCATGCTTTATAATACGATGCAACTATAGGACATTAGTATTCTAAGGTAATAATTACATAATATATTTATATATGAAGAACAAAGCTCTATTTTTCTCAATATCTAAGTAAGTTTCTTATGTGGCAGGAAAAGAAACTGCTCTCTGTAACACTTGCAAGTTTTGTCGGGACAAAAGCTGAGTAAAAGTTATTTTTAGGTAAGGAGCCGGCTAGCAGAGTTGCTAAGTAACGATATCTGAAGGTCACTATGCCCCTGCTTCTGAATGCTTGCTTTCAGCAGCTGGTTCCCCCTCCCTTTCTGCCTGTGTAACTGGTATATAAAAAGGACCCCTAACCCAGGATTTGGGATTTGGCTCAGGATTTGGGAATTAACCCCCCTGGAGCCCCGAACGCGTAAAAAAGTTTGTGCTTCATTATCTCCCGAGTGTGGGTGGATTTTCCACAACATTTTGGTGCATTGGCCGGGAAACCCCTCACACGAGCAGGTATTTTGCCTCCGGTGAAGGTGACTGGGGGAGTCGGGGGGGGGGGGAGCCCTGCCGCAGGGGAGGAGCACGTGCCCTGGTGATTCCAGGCTTCCCGGGGCAGAGACTCCTCGTGCCACGTCCCCGACCGCTCTAACACCCGGGCAGAGGGGAGAGACAAACTACGAACTGTCGGAGGTGCCAATCAGGTATCGGTAAGTGCCCCAGGGACCGGACTCAAGAATCAGGGAGGGGCTGATCACCCCTCAACCGAAAAATTCAGGAGTCTGGGCCAAGACCCAGGCCATCAAACTCCTTCTCGAGGGAGAACTGTGTGACTGAATGTGTATGAATGTGTTTGTGACTCCACAGAGCTGGCCAGGCTTACAGAGTCAGAATGGGCCCCCCACCTGCGGCGGGCATGTGAAAGATCCCCTTTTCCTTTGTTTGTCTGTGTCAGTTGGGAGAATTCATCATGGGTTGGGGGGGTTTCTGCCACAGTACTATATTGCATGTATGTGGGTGTGCCGCCATTTTGGATAAAATGGAGGACGAGCCACGAGAGTGCCCGCCCCCCCCAGGGTGGAGGTGCATGGTTGTCGTCATCTTGGAAGATGGGTCACGTGAGAGCCCCTCCATCTTGGAACTGGGCAAGGTGCCAGGCTAAGGGCTCTCTCCAAACTGCATCCGTCTGGTTCTCTGTGTAACTGGTTCTGATAAGAATGGCTCCGAAGGACATGTACTGAAGTTAAGGAAAACATCTGGCCTGTAGGGTTTTTCAGGGTCTGAGCTTCAGAAAACTGCAGAATGTCTCTGCAAATCTAGGGAATTTTTAGTAGAAGGTACCTGCAGTGCCAGGGACTTTCGGCTGTCCTTCCCAGAGTGGGAAAGGAACCAGGATTAAAAGAATAATGGTTAAATCTGAATGAGTAAAATTATGTATAAGGAATGTAAAGTTTTAAACCTGGAGTAAAGGAAACCTCAACTATTTGTTTTCTGGTTTTGTGGGAAAAGAGCAGTGTTGTTTCTGATCAAAAACCCTCTGTACTTAAAATCTGTTTAAGGTTGCCTGTAACCGGTTGGGGAGGATGCCTTTGCCACTCGGGACCCAGGAAGGGTCATTTGGGGCTGATCAGTGCTTCAGCCAGAGGCAAAGCAGCATGTCTCTGCCAAAAGACCGGGCCTGAAGGAGCACGTCTCTGTGCGAGAGAATGCCCCTACCCGTGTACTGTTCTGGAAACTCTGTGTTTTGGGTTTTGCTCTGCATCTGCTCTGAAAAGGAAATGAAGGATTCCAGGGAAGGTTAAAACTTCACACTCTGTAGAAAAGTAAATAATTTATATATTTATATACACACACACACACACACACACACACACACACACATAAATGAAGAAGGTCTGTGGGAAACTGTACAGATAAATGGAAAAGTAAAAGTTTTGGAATTATGTGATGTTAGTTAATAATAAAAGGTATAAGGCATGGAAATACACTCTTAGTGGATATCAGAAAATGTATGAAAAAATAAAAGGGTTGTAAATGTTGCATAAGTCTATAGAAGTAAAGGTTTTAAGAAGCCTGGTAAATATCAGAAGGGAAAAGATTTTCCTTCAGGCTTTGTATTTTTCTCCCTACCTGATCCCTCCAGAATTTGGCATTCTGAAGGAGTAAGTGAAAACATAAGGTTTCTTTGCATAAGACCAATAAGACCAGTAGTTAATAGTGGTTTTGTTAACCAAGACTTTGACTGGAATGTCATGCCTGAAGGAGGCATGTATGGGTTCTGGTCGTCACCAGAAAGCCCTGAGGAACTGGGATTGACTTGTGAAGCTAGCGTAAGCCCACGAGAAAAGCCTGGTACTTTGGTTGGTTGTGCAGTTCAAGGAACGAAGGTTGCTTTCATGAAAGATGGCCAAAAAGAAACCTGTGGGCCCAATGAAAACCTCAAGGATCTGAGTAAAACAACTGGTACAGGAAAAGCCAGATGGTGGATGTGTGGCTCTGCTTCTGTGCCCTGAGGGGCAGACTGAGAAGTCAATCTGAAGGTTCCCTGTGTGAGTTCCAGCAAAGCAGAATTAAAGATCATAAGTAATTCAGGCTGCTCTTGGTGAGTTTATGTAAACAAACAGTTAATAACAGTGAGGGTGATCTTAAGGAGAAAAATTAAGGTTCAAGGAAAATCACTATGCTCAGTATTAAACATCAGAATAATGCAACTGTCTTAAAAGTTTGTTTTCATTTGAAGGTTAAAACTGGTTTTGTAATATCATCAAAAATGTACAATTTACAGGTATGAAGGACCTGTCAAATTGCCATTGCTGAATGTCATTGCAAAAAGAAACTTGCAACTGAACGTCTTCCCAAAAGACAGTCTCACAGGCACAGAGGCTGGTTTGGGGACTAGTGTGTGAATTACCCTGTGTGTTCTTCTGTTTTCATAGGACGTATGCCTGTGACTTCATTACCTGAGTGACTGGTTGCAATACAGGCCTCACTTAAGGAGCCCATTTTTCATCATCGCCCCCTGGAGCTCAATGGTTTGGCTAAACTAAGTGGTTGGGTTAGTAAGCAGCTTGGGTGATCTGTGGGCTTCACTTTAAAACTGATTTTCCCTTTTCTGTCTTAGTGGCTTGAACAGGAAAGGTTTAGATATCTGAAAGAAGGGAAATCATAATATATTCCCTTCAGCCTGAGTAAAGTATAATGGACTACAAAAGCTTTGGATAAGTGTAGCATGCCTTGTACACCTTCCTCCAGATAAGCCATACCTAAGCCCCTGCTTTTGTCATTTAATGGTTATGATTTAATTGTGCCTTCCAACTCTTTCCAAATCTGTCACCTCCAGAATATAACCAGGATGCCAATGGTCTAGTAATGCCAGCCTTTGGACACCGAGCCTGCGACTTCCTGGTAATAGCCAACTGACCAGGATTCTGTAAAGTCCTTCCCCTGACAGGAAGGACTCCCTCCATGCTACACCCACTTTCAGGGCACCCCAGACCCACGGGTAGGTAAAACAACGTCCATTTCCAGCCGGAAGCAGTTACAAGAAGATGCGACCTTCGTCCATTGTCCTTTAAAAGAATTTAAAGTGGATATATATCTAGAATGAAAAATTGTTACAAGGTGCAGCTAAGGGTGGGGGGACCCCAAATGGGCATTTTGGACGGGGTCCAGAACTCAAGGTGTCCAGGAAATTTTAGGATGTCTTCACCCCTTTCCCACAGGTGTAAGGAGGGGGAGGGACACACAGAGCAAAATATGCGAGGCTGTTTTGTACAGCAACAGCTTTATAGCTAACCCATGGCATAGTCATTTAACATGCCTATAGCCTTTGGCTGGTCACTTGGATATGCTAAATGGCTGTGGCCATGCTCTGGGCCAGGGAGATAAAGAAAGACTCCCCTGCCCAGGATGTGACAGAGAAGCAGGTTCCCCGAGTGGGAGCTTGAAGAAGATTGGCTCCACACCATGAGGCCACACCTGCCCAGACCCATGATAGCAGCCAGACAGGAGCAGGTACCGGCCTGTCCAGGATCTGTGGGCTGTCTACAAAGCAGCCTACAGCCGCCACCCAGTGGTCCCGAACCTGCACACCCTCCCAAGCCAGCTTCCCCCAACAGCAACGTGGTTTACCTGCCGTAATCTGAAGGATGCCTTCTCCTGCATTCCTGTGGCACCTTCCAGCCAACCCATTTTTGCCTTTGAATGAAAAAGATCCGCACACAGTGGTCAAGACTCAGTTAACCTGGACTAGACTGCCCCAGGAGTTTAAGAACTCCCCAACCGTATTTGGGGAAGCCCTAGCAGGAAACCCCTCGCTAAGGGGGGATGGACCTGACGATTCTGCAGTACATGGACGACCTCCTCCTGGTGACCCCATCCCAGAAACGGTGCCGGGAGGGAACGCACACGCTGCTAAGGTGCCCCCTACAGCCATCTGTGCAGTCCTCTGTCATGGCCCTTCATGGTGCACAGTGCTCCATCGGGTTCGCCTGCCCCAGTGGCCTGCAAGCTCCCCCGGCACTCTGGCAATGTCGCCAGGTGCAGAGCTCAGCAACCAGGCTTGCCGGAAGTACTCACAGTGTGATCAGGGGTGAGAACAGAAAATGGCAGAGTTGCCAATGCCCTTCAGAACCTTGTCTGATTTCTGAGGAAAATGCTCGTTTTCCTAAGGGAAAGCCAGCCTGCACCCTGCGGCTGTGGAACTGGGCCCTACTACCAGGCTTTGAAGGGTCCGGACATTAAGAAAAAGCCTTCCAAAATATTAAGAGGTGCCTCAGTAATGTTCCTGCCCTTGGACTGTCAAAGCCGGGGCAGCCTTTTAATCTGTATACCCACAAGAGAGACAAGGTAGCCCTTGGGTCCTGACCCAGCCTGTCGGACCATGGCAACACCCGGTGGCTCACCTGTCTAAGCAGTTGGACCATGATGCCACTGGCTGGCCACCTCATCTGGGGGCAGTCACTGCTGCCATAACCCTCTTGCAAGGGGCATAAGTGGCTGTCGAACCCCAGACTGACTCAATACCAGGGCATCCTCCAAGGAAACCTGAGGGTGCATGTTAAGACCATGAAACAAGTCAATCCAGCTACCTACTTACCGGCAGAACTTAGAGAGCTGGACCAAGACTGTCTTAGAGTAACCGAAGAGGTCCACGCCAGCCGGCCAGACATCCAGGACCAGCCCCCCAGGACCAGTCCCTGGCCCAACCTGATGTTGATGTCACCCACTACATGGATGGAAGCAGCTATATGGTTAAGGGCAGGAAAGTCGCCAAGTATACAGACCAGAAAACTGGACTGCCCTGGACAAACTTACTGCTGCAGGAGTCACCCCTTGGATTTACTACAGCCGGGCCAAGACAGCAGTAGATCCCGAAAACCCGAGGACTAGGCCTGTGCCAAAAACCCACGCTAAGACGCTGGAGGACGCCAACCAGTAAAAAAGACGCCAAGGAATAGACTGTTGTTCCGCAGGGCACCTGACTTTAATTGGCACCTTTGCAGGAGCATTGACAATTGGACTAGTGACTGTGGCCCCTGAGGAATGGAATCCCTGCAAAATGGGTCACCCTAGAAATAGTTTGTCTCTGTTTAATCTCTGTATTTGGGTTTATTGTATGCTTTGATTAACAAATGTGGCCCCTGTCTCAGCCCCAGCCTGCAAATGTAATACCCCCAGGCATAGGATTGTGCTCAGAGGTAAAGTGGTCTCTTACTATCTCCCAGAGTCAGCTTTCAGCTCCTCCACTGACATGCCATCGGGTTGTGTTCAGTCACAGCAATCCCTCTGCACTTGGGGAGGGAAGGTATACCAGACTGGAGTAACATCCAGGACCATGAAGTACCAGACCCGGAGGTGTCAGGCATATAGGACCCTGCATCCTCCGGACCTTAGTCCCACACCTAGGGCTACAGTGACTCATAGGGCAGCCGCCACAGTGCTAGCCCTGCAGTGGTACCAACACCAGTATCAGCAGTTGTAACCCTCCCAAGGACCTCAGACTTATAGCCAGGTATTAGTGATGCTAAAAGGGATAAAACACCTTATAGCATCAAAGGGGGGAATGTGGCAGGAAAAGAAACTGCTCTCTGTAACACTTGCAAGTTTTGTCGGGACAAAAGCTGAGTAAAAGTTATTTTTAGGTAAGGAGCTGGCTAGCGGGGTTGCTAAGTAACGATATCTGAAGGTCACTATGCCCCTGCTTCTGAATGCTTGCTTTCAGCAGCTGGTTCCCCCTCCCTTTCTGCCTGTGTAACTGGTATATAAAAAGGACCCCTAACCCAGCCTTTTTGGCTCAGGATTTGAGAATTAACCCCCCTTGAGCCCCGCACGCATAATAAAGTTTGTGCTTCATTATCTCCCGAGTGTGGGTGGATTTTCCACAACACTTATATTTCAGGTTATGAAAAACTAAGGGAAACAGAATGTTCTGAAGTCCTTAGGCTCCACTGTGGGATTTCTAATTGTTGAAAAATTCTTTGCAGCTGAGTGATTCCTGAGAATATCCTGTCAGGCAAGAAATGCAACATTTAATCCTCACAGTGTAAAACTGAATTTCACTGCCAAATAACTTAAATAACAACCCTGTTTTAAGAGATAGTATGTGATATGTGACCTTCCGCACATATCCTAATATGATAAAATCAAAATTATATTACTTAACTTTCATATATTTATTCATACATACATGCTCACACATGAGTAAAGTAGACCACTGTATTATGAAGAATGAGGTAGGTCCAACTGGCTGAATAGTAGCTGAAACTAGAATTTCCTTGAAGATATCAATAAGGGCTTAGTGGGTTTTAAGCTAACTAGTATTTTATTTCTAATTGCTTTTAAGAACAGGGGAAAGAAACCTTACTACACGAGTTAACAAAGAATGAAAATGCAGACTTTGTCCTTCCTCACCTTCATAAATTTGTGAATTTTTTACCTGCCTGATGATAAGGGGTTTGACCCAATGATCATTTATGACAGTGGTTCCCAAACTTGCCTGCATATTGGAATTAGCTAGAAAGCTTCAAAAAATTACTGAAGCTTGTACCTCACTCCAGAAGTTAAGATAGAATTGCACCAGGGTGTGGCTTGAGCTTTGGAATTTTTATAAGATCCTTAAGTGATTCTAATATGCACACAAGTATGAGAACCACATTTTAAGATAAGTTTCAATTCTATATCTATGCTTAAGAAAACTATCCAGAGATATCCTGAAGGGACCAAAGTTTTGTCACCCCAAAGTGTGACTTTTGTGACATTGATTTTAAGCTGGTTATAAAAAAAACAAAAGACTCAGAAGGAACTTGTGACCCTCACCTTTTTGTGCCGAAAGGAATTCAGAGAGAAAAACATGCTTCAGGAAGGGAACCTGAGCGTATTCACCTTAGCACACATGAATAAGCACATATCTGATGGACAGGGAGAAATCCAACAGTCTGTTTCCTTCTGTGTCCCACTATTTCTGGATGGTCCAGCAAGAACTTGTTGACTATGCGTTTGCTCTTTCTCCTACCTGTTAATTACCTACTTCCTTTGGAATCCCAGACCCCTGCCCCACTTCTTTGTCCAGAATAGCATGTTAAGCCTCAACTGCTCAATGCAGTTTAGGTCTCATATCTTATGATATGCCTGGCATGTACATCAGAGTAGTAAGTCTTGGACATTTTCTCCTGTGTGTCTGCCTCTATTAATTGGAAGATTAGCCCAGATGCAAGAACTTTCTAAGTAGGAAAAAAGTTAATTTTTTTGTGCACCCACAATCCTAAATCTAAAACAGACGACTATTTGGGACTTTAAAAAATATTTAGGAAAATAAAGGAAATATAAGCCATTATAAAACAAGACAGAATTATGGAAGGTTGTTCAATTTGTTTTAGCAATTCTGGCCACATTAAACTTTCCTCCTATTTAAGTCTAAAAAGTTGTTCAATTATCCACTTGCCTTTGTGGTTGCTGAGGTGCTTCAAGAGCATATATGAATGTATAGCCAGGGATAAGGGCAAGAAGTATTATAGATTTTTATTATTCTCCTGTTACTACTCACCAGGGGTTATTTAACTTAAGACTAGGAATCTGCAGAGCTATAACTTTAAAGAACTAAATTTTAACCACCATTCAATTAAAGTTAGTACAATGACTGCATAATACATACATGAAATAATTAGTGAAGATGGTTCTTAATTTAAAGGATGTTAAACAGCTTGTAGACATCTGGTAACAAGCTGAAATGGGTCATTCAAAATTTATCTAACTAAATTAAGGGGGAAAAATGTTTCTCCTCCCAGGTTGGCATGTCACAAGATAACTAAACCGACTTAGTAGGCTTGCCTGGGAATCCTTAGCTGTCAGTGGTGAATATGCAAAGGGCCAGCAAATTAAATCAACCTGCCAAACTGTCAATTTCAAGCCTCATGACTGCATGAAAATAGCATCACTGGAAGAAATCAAGCATTGCCTTCTTTTGGGTTTCCTGGCACCTATTCAAATACTCATGCAGTTGTGGCTAATTTTGCATGCAAATTTCAGTCAATAAGCTCAGAACAAGACCTCCCAAGATATTTCAAAGGATCTGACAGTATTTTTTCTGAATACCAAATCGACAGTAGTTGAAATTCAATCTCCATTTGCTTGTGCTTTACATATGCACAGTGTCCCCACCACAGAGCCAAGTTAATGAAAGCCTTACCTGCTTTCACTCACATCCTCCCAGTCCTTGTCCTTGTCGAGGTTCTCAAACACATTGCTCATAACCTTGACGGAGTGATTGAGAATAGTGTGGTAACGACCCACAGAGCGCTTTTTCTTGGCAGTTTTAAATTTAACCTTGGTAGTGGTTGTTTTACAATCATATTGTCCAGATCTCACTTGTGTGGTGGCCATCTCAGATTTAGCTTTGTCTGCTGAATGCTGCAACTTCTCCACTGAATTCATCACCTCTTCATTTTCATTTTTCAACCTATTAGTTTCTGCCACTTGTCTCCTTAGGGAAGTGACTTCTCTCTCCAGCTCACTGATTTTTTCTTGAAGACCAGCTTTGTGTTTTTCTACATCTTTACTTCCCTTTTGTAGCTGTTCTAGCTCTTCTTCTCTGGCCTCTGCATTTTCTTGCTGCTGTTTTAAGAGCGATTTCAGGAAATCATTTTCTTTTGTTAATTTTTTATTCCCTTCTTGTAATTTTCTTGACCTTTTCTCAAAAGATTTTAGACGATTTTCCAATTCAATGACCTAAACAGAAGAGTTTTGCTTATTCTTTTACAAGTCCCAAACCATAACCCATTGTATTTTATTACCATTTCTTAAATAAATAAAATTACATTAAGCACAGGGACAATATAAACCTAAAGTATTTAATTTCTAAATAATTCTCAGGTAGTACAGATAAATACATTCTAAAATGTGATAATATATCTGTGAAATAAAGGACAGATGGTAAAAGAAGTTAAAATTCTATACAAAGTGACAGAGAAGTAGGTATGTTAATAAAGTTAGTGGATTTTTCTGAGATTCTAAATGCTTTGGCTATACAGTCTACTCATTGTGAATAAAATTTTTTTCAGAGAAAACCAATTTATACAAAATAGGTACACAGGAACTTCATTAATAAAATATAATTTTTTTCAATACTTAATAGTTATATGAAAAACTGATGGCTGAAATAAAAAAATAATTTATGAAGAATACTTATTTCTAAATTTAAAAAATATAATTTTAGTAGTAGTCATGGGATCCTTAGTTTACACAATAAAGGAACATTTTACAAAAAAAGAGTCTAACACATTTAAATTATAATTATTTCAAGGTTGCATATGAAATTTTTCATTTACTTCAATAAACAATGTTTATTGAAGGATACAAAAATGGTAACAGCCTGACCTTAAAAATTTCAAAAACTATTTGGAAAGACACTGACATTCATCATTCTGATAAAGGATAAAATTTAAGTGCTGTAAGTCTGGGAAAAAAAGAAATAGCAACTAATTCTAAGCTATGAGTTTCACTGAAAAGATTTCAGTTTAAATCTTGAAAAATAATCACTATTGTTTGGAAAGTAAATTTTACCATTTACAAAAGAATTTTATAGCCATGACCTCTTTCTGATCATCTCAAAAACATGTGAGATAAGTAAGAGCCAATAATTGTCTTCCCAGAAGAGGAAATGAGACTCCGAAAAGTTAAGTAACACAAAGAGGTAAGTATTTACTGGTTTAAACTGGGATTCAAACCAGGATTTTGTGCCCCTCCTACTATTATGCAAGCCATACAGGAGAGGAAGAGTTACCCAGGTATACATAGTAGGGCAAAAGTAGGTTTACAGTTGTGAATGAGTGAAACAGTTTATTCTTGTATTATTATTTCTTACTTATTGTATTATTTTCCATACGAACAACTGTAAACCTACTTTTGCCCCATCCTGTTTATGGAAAATAAACATAGAACTAGAGTCAAGAAAACACTGAGTTAGCAAGAAATGTAAAATGTTGAAAAACAATATAAACTGATATTTACTTTCAAAACAAAATTCTTCAAAGGAGAAAATATTTTTGATGTACTAACAACTAATGATCTAAAATAGTATTTCAAAAATACACAAGATAAAACTTATGCATATTCTTAAAACTTTCCAGTTTACTGGGCTTCACTTATGATGGTGAAGTTTCCTAAACATGAGTTTAAGTCATCTCTGATTTACCTATCCTTCTGTGACCCCTTTCCTTCTTGTGAGTTCAACACCCTTCATTTATTTATTTTCAATTTATTTTTTTTAAAGGTATGGGAGAAAATTTATTTCACTTTACGAGACTTTACTTTCACAATAATATATACTCTTGGCACAGGAAGACCTTTTTAAAGTTTCATAAATTACCTTAAGGTAAGTATTTAGGTTGATTTTATGAAGCCTTCAGACATTAAGTTTGAGAAAATTAATGGTTACCAGGATTTGCATACATTATTACAATTAAAAGCAAAATGAACCAAAGAACAACACTTTCTTAATACCCCTAAAAACATAAGAAATTGCCATTTTTGGTCAAACATTTATACTTATACTGTATTCATGTTGATCTCTGATTTTATACTGACTTTTTTTCTAAAAATAGGTGACAAATAATCTTTTGTGTTAACTCCCCTGTCTTACTAGCACAAAGTCACTGGTTTTACTTTGGCTATATTTTTATCTTTCAGAGTAGGATGTGCTTATTAAGCCAGTTATACTCCAGTAACTTTGTGAATGAAAAAAATTTTAAGAGAATTAACAATAAATAATGGAGCCATTATTTCACTGACACTCATCCAATTTCAGGAAAATCACTTCCAAAAAGCAGCAATTCTGCCTGATAAATTCATATCTAAACAGAAACTGAAGGAAAAGTGAAATTATGGGAAATCTATGATAATTTACTAGACATCGTGTGCTTTTAATAGTTTAACACTAGTAATACTTAATAATCAAGAGTAAAATAATAGGCTAATATTTTAAATGTGTACTTTATAAAGTACATAAACAATTATATAAGCTTATGGAGGAGCTGACCAAGATACATAAATTATGAGATGTTATAAGTGTCCATCTGAATTTTCTATATAGTTTTTTGTTTACAGAATATTTATTAAACTGGGATTCAAACCAAGATTCAAACCAAAATGTACAATTTCTCATTTGTCACGTTGGAAGTCCTTTATTGTAAAGACTATCCTTTTGTGTGATGACGAACAACAGCCACTATCAGTGATTATTCTGGACCTCCACGCTGGATAAATTCCATTTCTTCTTGAGATATAGGTTTCCTTCTATATTTCTGAGGTAATGTTTCTATTATTTCTAAAGTGTCTGGTGGACCCTGATGCATCAGCCAATCTGGTGATTTACTTCCCTTAAAATGCTGTGAAATTGAAGAAGAGTGAGATGGTAGTCCTGCTGATCTCAGAACTTATGATACATTGGGTTTAGGATGGTCTCTTCTGTTAGGGAGCCTTATTAATGGAGTATGTGGCTTGACTACCTGAACGACCCGGCTAGCAGACGCCATCTTACTGCCCATCATGACCCCAGAGAAGGGGTAGCTTCAACACCCTTCATTTAATTCTCAGTCATTTACTGATTAGTTATCCTGTCCTAGAACATGAATATTTCCTAATACAATATAAAGAATCTCAGTAAATTTTAATCACATTTTTCCCTAGTATGTTATATTCACCTACTATTGGACCTATGTCTTTATAGGGCTTACTCTTGACCTTAAGTAGAAGTATATGAAAAAGTTTTTACCAGGCTACTGTAGACAATCTCTGTATATTTCAAGACAAAAAAAAATCTCTTGTCCCCTCTCAATGCAAATACATGTTGAAGAGCTGGACAATGTGACAAAAAATACAGTGTTCAAAAATACATGAACTCTGGCTGAAACTTTTTTACCTCTTTCCAATCACTTGATCTCCAAATTTTATTCTCCACTTAGTAAAAAATACTACAAACAAATAAGGAATATCACTTTTTACAACCTTTTCAGTTCCAATGGTCTTCAGTCACTGCCTAAAACAGTATACTTGTCATAAAAACACTTAAAGGTATTTTATCATGTTAGATTTCAGGGTGATGTAAGGTAGACTACATATTTTTAAATGTCTTTTGTGCAAATAATCATGCCTTTTTAAAAATCCTGACTTTGACAGTGGTAGTGAAATGAGGTGTAGAGCATGGGGGCAGGAGGAGGAAGGGTATCACAGAATATTCCTCACAAACCACAGTTTTGCGGGTGGGAGAGGTGGATGATAGAATTAAGATACTTTGCATGTCTATGGCGAACTGGTAGCTAGCTAATAGCTAACAGTGTTAGTAACTGTGTTACTGCCTCAGTGTTACAGGGTGTAGCCAAGAGGGGGAACCCCAAATGGGCATTGAAATGGGGTCCAGAACTCAAGGTGTCCAGGAGATTTTAAGATGTCTTCACCCCTTCCCCCACAGGTGTGAGTTGGGGGAAGAGGCACACAGAGCAAGAACAAGCAGGGCAGCTTTGCAGCTAATCCATGGCATGGTCATTTAACATACCTATAGCCTTTGGCTGGTTGCTTATATATGCTAAATAGCTATGGCCATGCTCTAGGCCAGGGGGATGGAAAGGGACCTCCCCCGACAGATGTGACTGGGGGGAAGGTCCCCCGAGTTACAGTGCCAGTGTGGGAGCTCGGAGAAGATTGGCTCCATGAAATGGGGTCACACCTGCCCAGACCCACGACGGCGACCAGAAAAGCTGGAAAAGACAGCAGATTGAGGGCAAGTGTGGCCAAGTGTAGGAGGAGTCAGAAATGGGGCTGCAGAGGAAGATTGGCATCAGGGATTTAAACCCAGACATGGCAGCCATTGAGGGGAGAAGCACGCGGTTTTGGCTGAGTGGGGACTCCCGTGGCCCTGGGAAAGGACCACATGCCTTTGCCAGAGTGGGGACCCCCGCAGCTTTAGGAAGGGGAACCACCACCCGGTTTTAACAGAGATCCTGGCGACACAGCTGAGGGTGCCAGGAACCCAGGGAGGTCTCCCAGTCAAGACGGAGTACTGACTGGGAATAACCAGAGGACTGCCTGAGCCATGGACTTCTATTTCCTTTACTGAGATACGGACTGGGCAAAGGGGGAAGGAAGGACTGTGTCTGTTTGTGGGTGTTTGAAGGGACTTTAGGATTTTTGATGAAGACATTAGGTCACTACTTGAAGTTTGTATAGCATTAAATAAACATTTCCTTTCCTTTTCACAAATCTCTGGCATTGAGAGACATCTTTCCTATAGACAGCGGACATAACGGACCTGGGGGCTTCTTTCAGTAATAGTATATCGTCCCAAGGCTCCCCCTTGTTGTGCTCTGTAACATCAGGGCAAAAGGTATATACATGACTTTCAGACTGTATCCTGACTCATGAGGTAGCCAGTGGAGACCCCTGCATCACTGAGTCATGCTTGCCCTGATGAAATACAGTGGCCAAGACAAGGTAGAACATTACAGGGAAATTGGCAAATGTAGCTCACTGTGGGAAGAGCTACATGGGACATCATGTAGGAAGCCCTGGGTCAGCATTTAAAACTAAGGGCAGGCAGCCGTGAGGGAGCTGCCATGTGGTTTGGAGAGAGCCATGTTGCCAGTAGTGAAGAAGGAGAGCCATGATGTAGCAGTTAGGCAATTTGTAGTGCAGCTGGTCTGCAGTGAGAAGGGAGAAGTAAGCAAGCCCCTGTGTAGTTTATAGTCAGGATCCCGTGATAGGGCCTGGTGAAGTAAGGAAGGAAACACACTGCTGCTCTGATCATGCCCACTTGAGCTGACCCAGAAGCCATCAAGGACCCTGCCTTACAAGACTCTGGCCTGTTGCCTCACAGACTCAGACTCGATCTAAACTCTTAGGACTTGGGCCCCAGCTGGTGTAGCTCAGCGGACTGAGCACAAGCCTGTGAACCAAAGGGCCACCAGTTCAATTCTCAGTGAGGGCACATGCCTGGGTTGCAGGCCAGGTCCCCGGTATGGGGTGCTCGAGGGGCAACCACACATTGATGTCTCTGTCCCTCTCTTCTCCCTCCCTTCCCTTCTCTCTAAAAATAAATAAATAAAATCTTTAAAAAAATAAATAAACCCTTGGGACTTGGGACATACTCTCTCTGGACTTGTACCTTTCCTAGACTTCATCATGGTCCAGTGTAACATGGCACATGCTTCCCTGAACTATTACATGGAGGATGACAAGAACATACCCTCTGATTCTGAAGGAGAGAGTTGCTGTGAGACTGTGTGCACAGCCAGCATTAGTACAAATAAGGATATGGAGAAATTTGGTAGCTTTTGGCTTATACCCTTTTGGGGAGCAAGGGAAGTGCTAGGTCTTGTAGAACAGGGCTCTGAGCCTCAGCACCCCCAAGGTTGGAATACTGTAAATAAAAACCTGTTTCCTCTAGCATTATTTGCTGGGTCACACACCAAGGCACTATGTGAATGGTCCCCTATCTGCTTGATTACAGTAGTATAAAAATAATAAATAGTAGTGTGGTCTATTGGAAATTTAATTTTGAGTCCAGTTTGGGTATCACTTCCACCTGTGGTTGCTTTATCTGGTAAAATATTTAAACTATTCTACCTTTAGTTTTTTCATCTGTGAAATGGAAATAGTAACATTCATCAAGCAGGTTATAAGTATTACATATAGTAATATACTACAATTTACAGCAGACAGTACATTCTACAATTTATCATCATCATCACCATTATCATCTCTATTATTCTTCCTAACAGTTATTTAATGAAATTACTTGAGCTGAAATATAATTACTTGTATTAAATATTGTTGAACTAGCTATTAAATCAACTTTGTAGCTTTGATTAAAATATAACATTTGGTAACATTTTTTGTTACCAAAAAAAGTAACAAATAAACATCTTAAATTTAGGATTGCAATTTTGGATATTGGCAACATATTTTTTTCTTTTCATTAAAATCCGTTTAAGTCTGGGCACAACTCATGAAAATTTTATGTATCAATGGAAAAATGTGTGTTAAAGTGTGTTATGTTTAAAGTATGTTAACTCCCTAATGTAAATCAATGTTTAATCATAAGAGCTGGCCAAATTTATTTGCATTTATGTTTAAAATGGAGGACAACTAACAAAACAGAGAAGCTACTTCCAAAGACTTTGAAGAGGAAAGTCCGTAGAACACATTAAAGTGTTACTCAAGGCACACTCTCAAAAACTGTTGTTCAACTGATTTTAAATCTCCAAAAATAGAAAGGAAAACTTGAATATATATTTTGAGAATGGGAGTCCAGGGATTTGTTAAAGGCATTGTTCTGCATGCTGTAAATCAATTTAAGTCCATACTTTTCCTCCAGTACTGGAAATGTTTTAAATTTAACAAAAAGAGAGCTCCTTTCAAATCAAACAAAACATGTGATTTGTGAAGTGTGTGTGGTATATGCTTTTCTAGGGGTACCTAGACCGGACAGTTTAAATCCCAATAACTTCCTTTTGACTTAACTCATAAAGACCCCCATCTCCTAATTCAGTCATATCCTGAGACATTAGGAATCAGGACTTTGACATAAGAGTGTGGGGGCACACGATTCATTCCATAACAGTGTTTAATGTTAATATATTAGTTTAAAATCACTTACTTATAGATTTCATTTCTACCATGCACAAATATTGTTTTCATGTTGTTACAATCTTTAAACCCATTCTGAATAAGTTTCATATAGATTTTGGGGGCATAAAAGTAATTTTCCTCCCACCTTCTAAGTGCTTCTAGCTGGGCTAATAATCAAATTAACAGACACAGCTTTACAGGAGAAAATCAAATTTTAATATGCATGCATGGGGACTTTGCATAAGCATGAAAATTGCAAAGACAGTGAGGCAAAATGAGGTATATATGTCATTTTGGACAAAGGAGAAAGGAGGGAAGAAATCTCGGATTTCAAAGGGGAAAAAGGCAATTCACAGGTAACTGAGATAGCAGCAAAGAAATTCTTGCTGGGCAACTAAGAAACAACGGGACAGAGGGAAAGTTAGTAATGGGATCTGTTTCCATAGATCCCTCCTGTCTACCACACTTAATTCACATGTGCTAAAGTGAATGGGCTACCAGGTGATTATGCTAAGGTTCCCTTCCTGAAGCAGCATTTTCTATCTGAAGGTCTTTAAGAAGAAAAAGTAGAGGTAAAAGAAAAACAAAGACAAACAAACAAACAAAACAACCCTATTCCTGAGTTTGTTGGGCTTAAAATGGTTTCAGCTCGAGGGTGGCGCATTCTGGGAAGATCCCCACAATATACATCCACTTAAAACAGGTAACTCGACTGAAAGGGGTTAAATCATGGGTCATACAATTAACATTCAGTTAATATAAAAAGTGTCAAATTAGTATGTTAATTTGAAATATAGTCCAATGAAAATAATTCCTGTTGGCTTTTTAGGATTTAAATGGATTTCTGAATCTACTGCAGTAATAGTCATTTATGGCAGCTGGAATGAAATCGTGAATTTCTTCAGAGTTTCTACCCCAAAGCAGTAAGTAGTAGGCTAGAATTACATATCCATAGAGATAAAAATTATATAAAATCTGGCAAACAAAAATATCGCTTTGAAACAAAGAAGGCAAGCTAGAATAAAGTGTATGACATTTTAGCTGGCAGTGTATACATTATTTCAATTACTCATGTTACCTTAAGAGAAATTAATGTGAGCATTTGTTCTCTATTATTTTGTTAACCTGATAATGGTCACTCAGTAATGATGGAATGACAGACAGCCTTTGTTGCAGGACCATGTGGCAAGTGTTAGAAGTAGAAGAAATCCTATCATCTGCTGTAAATCACTACATTTCCTACAAGTTAGTTCATAGATGTGGGGAATGTTAAGTAGCCAGATTTATATTTTAGTTTACATATTTGTACAATTTCAGCTTTATCTAAGTATTATGTAGCCAAATAATAGTCAGTTATAAGAAAAATCTATTTAAAGAACATTTTCTTTGTAATAATTTAAAAAACTGCTCAACCAACTTGAATTGGTTGAATTTAACTTGGTAACAATGTATTTATACACATCAATGTAAATTAAGTATAAAATTATAAATACAAATATTAAGATTTTTAAAAAACATTTTACTATTAATGATAGGCATGATCTAAAGTAACTACAGGGTTTTATTTACATGGATGTTTTTTATTAAAACAGGGGTAACTATACTAAATCATATGGGTACAAACTTTCATCCAAAATGAGATGAGTCATTATATTTTCAAGTTTAAAATTATAATTATAAACATATTTAGCTGAAGCCAAAGCTGTCTCATATTTTTTAATTTAAATACTATAAATTCATATGCTTGCTAAAGTGTAACAGAGTCTCATATGTCCAATTTTAAAGTGAAACTGTTGTTATAACTAATTAACATATACTACAAATTTTTATAATTTCTATTGCTGTCATTCTCATTTCATCTTTGAAAATATTTTTAACCTATGTCAACAGAAACACAAGTATTTCCCCATTTATTTCACTAACATTGATTTTTTTACCTCATTTTGGCAAGCCAATAATTTTGAATTATGAATTTAAATTAAGGATTCACACAAGGTTTAAGTTCATGCACCCTCATTTTAAAATACAATCCTTTATGTTAAAATTCAGATTTAACTTGCTCAGCTCAATATCTTAAAGATTAGACTACCTTCTGTAATGTTTGCTCCAACATTTCTTTCCCATTCTTCTCTGGAGTACTCTTCTTGACCCCATCATCTTCACCACAGCTGAAGAGTTGTTCTGGTGGAGAATAAATAATATATTTTGGTACCTCATATACTGCTAAAATGCTGTCCTTTCATTTTAAGGAAAGGGGTTCTATGGTTTCCCAATGGTAAATAATCTAGTCTATTTTATTGTCAAGTATTTGGCCAATAAATAAATGTTGACTTTTTTAAGATTTTCGGTCACATAATTATGTATCTTCATAGAGTCACATTTTTTTTTGCAGTGTAAGATCTTCAAAGGTACAACAGATCTGCAGGTTAACAATGCTGTACTTTTATTCCTATTTTCAATCTTTTGTAGACTATGCCCCCTTTGCCTTAAAAGCAGAATTCATTGCTTTTTTTTTTTTTATCCACACAGGTCACTACTAGTTTTGTTCTCTGGATCTTCCTCCCTGCCAGGAGGATCAGAGTGATGCTGAACAAAGCAAACAGTAACAGAATTAGGGTGGACTGAAACTGTAACATTCCCTATCACGCCCCCCTCTTCTTTTCATGTAAAAGATCATGAATTGGGCAGAGTAAACCATAAAACTCACATTTCCAGAAAAACAGTGACTTTATAACAAATAAAAACTCTCGTAATGAATAAAATTATTTCTAGAAATCATTCCTATACTCACCAGGAATTTGACTTTGAAAGCTTCTCAACCAAGCAAAAATATACAAGCAACATATTAACTTTTAAAAAATCATAAAACTTCAGTTGAAATACATTAAAACCTATAAATAATATTTTTGTTATCAGATAAATTACTGTGACAAATTTAACTACTGTTTTCTTATGGAATTATTTTTGGGATATATTATTTCTCAAAGAATAAAAAGGGGGCAAAAAGAGAATATATAAATCTAAAAGTACACATATCTGTGTTAGAGTGAAATGTTTTTGCTTCAAAGTATGCTTGGCTGCTGTAGGTCAGTGTAAAACTTTGATTTATCAACAAAGGAAAAAAACAGTATTATTCTCTGTAGAGTAGAAATCCTCTTGGTATAAACAGTGACTAACAAGTTTGTTAGAGTGAATTAGGCATTTCTTTTGTCTTCAAAACATGACATATCCAATTAAAACTTCTGTACTCATGAAATAAATAGAACACTATCCTAAGGATAATAAAAGCCAGAATAGGTAGAATTTGCCACCTGGGGAATATGTACCTTTACCTTGATAATAATATATTGGTTCCCAAGTTTCATTTCTAGTCCCTTAACACAGTGGTGCTGAATTCATTTACAGTACCCTTTCAACAATATAAAAATAATATGCAAATACAATTCATCTGTTCTAATCATTTAAATATCTGCTATAGTTCTAGGTGTGATATTTACTCTCAAAAATACGAAGAACATAAGAATGCAGAGAGCTAACAATAACTAAATAACTCCATTAAAATAAAGGCTGAAGACTGATTTAAAAATAAATTTGGCTGCTGCTTTGTGCTCCTGGGGTATGTACAAGGCCCACTGGTGGTCTGGTTGACCATGCTTGCTTGTGGTTGTGTGCTAAAAAGTTTATTTCCCATAGTTGTGGATTTTATAAAGAATGATTAAGTAGATAGGTCCAGGCATGAATGAAAAGAAAGAAATCAACTCTGCCCTTGATTCTTTTCCCTGTCAAGCATTTTGGTATTTGAAAAATGAACAAAGAAGCGTAGTTAGAAATACACACTTCTATTTTTTTCTATGGTGGAAGTCACCTTACTGGAGATTTATTTATTTTTATTTATTTTATTTTTATTTTAGAGAGAGGAAAAAGGAGGGAGAAAGAGAGGGAGAGAAACATCGATGTGAGAGAGAAACATCGACTCAGTTGCCTGCTGGAAGTGTTCCAACTGGGGATGGAGTCCACAACCTTAGCCTGTGCTCTGACTTGGAATCAAACCGTGTGATCTTTAGGTTTGCAGGACGACATTCAACTGAGCTGCACTGGCCATGGCTGGAGATTTATTTTTAAAATTTGATTATATTAGCTTTCCTTTCATTTTCATTACTATAAAAGTTCATTCTGACATATTCTTTCTCAGAGTTTCATCTCTCTCTACTATTTTTTCTTAACTTTTAACTTTGCTTATTCATAGTTTAAATTTATTTTATTCTAGCTTCTATGGTTTTCCTTTTCTCTTAATTATTTTGGATTACATTAAAAATTAATCTAAACTGATCTGATCAAGATAGTGGTAAATGTGGTACTGACATCCTCCCACATCAAAATTACCACCAAACTACAGAACAACTATCACTCAGAACTGCCTGAAATCTGCCTGAACACAAGTCCTATAATTAAGGAAATAAAGAAGAAATGACATCAAGACTAGTAGAAGGAGAAAAGACTCAGAATGTACTGGTCCCTCACCCACATGTGGTGGTTAAAAATCAGGAGGGATATCTCAGCTGCAGAGGTTCTCCTGAGGAGCTAGGGGTCACAGCCCCATTAGAAGCCCCCAGTCCAGTGTTCCAGTGCCAGGAAAAGAAGTTCCTATAACTTCTGGCTGTGAAAACTAGCAGAGATTATAGCTGAGTGGGAGGAAGAATTGCTTAAGTCCAGGCATTCCCTTAAAGGACTCCTACACAGAATTATGGGGACTCACTTGCTCTGAGCTCCAGTGTGGGACAGAAGCTTGAAAGGCACCAGGGACATATTGTGAGGAACTGAGTTGTCCAGCTTTGGGGCATCAGTTGGAGGGGTGGCTTCCTCCTAGACAGAAGTGCTGGCAGAGGCCACTGTTCCTTTGCTGAGCCCTCCCCACAGAGTTGGACAAGGGGCACTACATCTGAGTCGCCATCAACCAGGCTCACACTGTTTGCCCCACCCTAATGATAACCTGAGATTTCCACATATCCCCCCACGCACACACAACTTTTGTGCCCACCTAGGCTGTTTCCAGTGGCTTTTACATATAAATAGCCTACCTTGGCTCATGCTGTGGACTTTCCTGAAATTTCTGAAAGGTTCACAAGCTCCAAACAAGTAGTATTTGGCCTTGTCATATCCCATACCTCTTTCTAAGTGGCCCCAGGCCTGGCAGTAGTGGCAGCCGCCTCAGTTCACAGCTTCGCCTTTTCTGGGTATCTCCAAGCCTAGCACAAACAGCAACCATCTGCAGGTAGCTCTGTAGCTCATGCTGGGTAGCCACAGGCAGGGCACAGGAGGCAGCTGACCTTTATCTGCACCTCCTACAAGGCCTCAGGGCCAGTGCACCCAGTGATCAGCTTCAGACCACACCACAGCACTATCCAAGCACCCCCATGAGTGACACACTCAAGGGGCAAAATCACTGGGCACCAGAGCCCCAGTGAAGTGAGTCCTGCTCTGTCAGGTTGGCCTCAGCACTGCAGCTCTTCCTCCACTGCAATTGAGCCCCTCCTCACAGCCCAACAGACTGGGGGTAAATCCTTCCCACTGACATGCCAACAGCCTTGATTTCTTTAGAATGGGGGCTGGTTATCCTAGAAACCAACCATATGAGTGGAGTTTTGGAATTTTCAGCCACATCCAGGGAAAGGGAAGGGGGCTAAAAATTTAGTTCAGTCACCAATGGCCAACAATTTAATCTAGCATGTAATGAAGCCTCCATAAATACTCCTAAACGATTGACTTTGGAGGGCTTCTGTGTTGGTGAATACAAGATGCTGGGAGAGAGCATGGATGCTCTCCACCTGGCTGTCCGACTCTGCCCCTCCTACTGGTCTGGATGAATATTTCTTCTTTAACTCCTTGGTTGTCGAACTTCCATACAGTTCAATTTCCTGGCAGTTCTGGTTATTGTTTGTTTTTAAATTTGTTGTCTTTCTTTTGGTTGTGTGAGGAGGTAAAGGGTATCTATCTACCTATACCTCCATCTTGGCCAGAAGTTTAACATTTTTATTTGTGTTTCTAGTTTCATGTATATTTCAAATCATAAAAAATTAATTTATTTTTGTTTCAATTGATTTCAATATTATCTTATGCTCCTAATATTAATCCTTTTGATCTTTAAATACATATCTTAATTTTTTTAAGATTTTTTATTTTTATTTATATTCAGAGAGAGAGGAAGGGAAGGAGAGAAACATTAATGTGTGGTTGCCTCTTGTGTGCCCCCAAGTGGGGACTTGGCCTGCAACCCAGGCACAAGCCCTGACTGGAAATCAAACTGCTGACACTTTCGTTCGGTGCCTGCACTCAATCCACTGAGCTATATCAGCCAGGGCACTATTTCTTAATCTTAAAAGTCCGGTGTTTAATTTTCTATTTCACTAGTTAATATTTATAGATATATATATTTTTAGAGCAACTCAAAGAAAGCATGACCTTAAGCATAACAGCAGCGACCAAAACATTACACACATTTTATATTAGAATACATTTTATATGTGTGACATATATAGAATACTTTGAGGGCATTAAAGAAAAAGTGAATAAAGGTGTAGGACAACAGACAGACTATGCCACCCCAAACTATGCCTCTCTGGCATAAGAATTAATTTCAGCAGATGATTTTTAGAAACAGCAGACAAAGGGGAAGCTTGGAAAACAGAAATTCACCTTCTGTAAGGGTAATTTACATTTATGAAGTAAAACCCCATTTGTAAGGGTATCTCCAGCTCATACCAGGAAGTGGATACCTAAAACACCAGAAACTCATCAATGAAGAAGGTACTGATTTAACATCACATAATAAACCTTACTCTTTATAAGCCTATTTTTTCCTAGTCAACTTCCCACTAGCTTTCTCTCCTCATCCCTTCATTTTTTGTTTCATCTGAAGATGGAATTTAATTCCCAATTCTAAGCCACTGCCTTGGGTTATTTATTACCCCAAGTGAGTACCTTCCATATATGAGGTCTATCCAGAAGGTAATATGAAAAACGGGAGAGAGGTGGGGAGCACTGGGGAGGTGGGCTGGAAGGGAAGTAAAAGACAGAAAACTGTACTGGAACAACAATTAAAATTTAAAAGAAGTAAAATAAAGAAAGAAGAAAAAGAAAGGAAGGAAGGAAGGAAAGGAGGGAGGGAGAGAGGGAGGGAAAAGAAGGAACTGACAGTAACCAGAGGGGAGGGGAGAAGGGGAGGGGATAATGGGGAAAACAGAAAAGGGTCATCAAGGAACATGTACAAAGGACATGTGGGCAAAGCCAAAGCGAGTAGGATGGAGGGTGGGAGGTGGGGATGGGTGGGGCAGAGTGGGAGTGGTGGAGGAAAAGTACAGACAACTGTACTTGAACAACAAGGAAAAAAAGTGTGTCTAAATATTACACACTTTTAATGTAAAAAAAATAAAATAAGTTTCTAAAAAAAGAAGCATTTTTGCTCTAGAAAAATAGAGGCATTTATTGAAGAAAATACAAGATACAAGCAACACTGTAGTTAGGAAAATGACACCTCAGTCCTCTTCAAAGGAGGCACCTTGTGACCTCACAGAGTTCTCCCAATTGCCATCATGAGCCCCATTATATTTTCCTGAATCTTATAGATAGTCTGAAATCTCTTCCTTTTCAATGGTGATTTTAGTTTTGGGAAAAGCCAGAAGTCTCAGGGCACCAAATCTGGGCTGTGGGGCAGTTGGGTCATCTTGGTGATTTGATGTTTTGCCAAATACTCTGCACAAGACATGATGCATGAGTGAATGCATGGTTATGGTAAAGCTGCCAGTCACCAGCTGTCCATAGCTATGGCCTTCTGAATCATCCAATTAGTTTTTGTGGAAGAATGTTCAATTTAACACAAAATTTGATGTACATTCGTTGCTCTACTCACTCAGTAATTTTTAATGTAATGGCCACACAGTACATATGCTCACTCAACAGTGTCTACTACACTCACTGACAAGTACAGTGAAGTCGTCATTGTTTATGCATGGGCATTCCACTCCACTCTCCTTGGCGGCCAAGTTACATCAATGTTGCACAAACCATTCTCATTACATTAACAATAGCTGGACTTTTCTTGGATAGACCTCCTGTATCTATATGCCATATATATGCTAATATACTTTTTTTTTTTTAATCTTGTGAATTTTCCTTTTGCTACAGGGGAGCCAGTTACAAATTTAGAAGAGTAGAGGGAAAATTATTTTTTCCTCCTCTACAAAGACTTCAAATAGGAGATCATATTCTAATCTAGTCATTAAAGCCTTTTCCAGAAGATAAGGAAGTCTTTTCCAAAAGAACTGACAAGGAAAGAAACGGAGTACTATGCATAATGGTTCAGAAGTGTTCAATGGTAAAGCACACATGGGGTTTATCTTGTTGATTCTTCCATCTTAAGATAGAAAAACAAGGCTAAAAATATGAAAGATAAGGCTAAAGAGGTAGGCAAGAGCTGTATTACAGTGCTTTATCCTGTATCTGTAGGAAGTCACTAAAAAAGAAAACAATATGAGATTGAGATGTCTACTCATTGACATCCAAGAAGAGGACCAGAAAGAATGGTCTTGTGCTAGATCAGATAGCAAGTATAAGTGGTGTGAAGCAAAACTGCATTCTGACCTTTCCTTCTTTATAAAATGTGTTGCATAGGTTTAGAAACTTATTTATTCTCTCTAAATTTGTAGGTACTTAAATATACCCTCAATACATTAATGACTATATAATTAAATTATGGACATAAAGAATTACTTAAGATTAATTATTCTAAGAATTAAATAATATTTTGACCGTTTTATTTGTTTTTAAAGAATTTGGCTGTATTTCGCCCTGGCTGGCGTAGCTCAGTGGATTGAGCACGGGCTGTGAACCAAAGTGTTGCAGGTTCGATTCCCAGTCAGGGTACATGCCTGGGTTGCAGGCCATGACCCCCAGCAACCACACATTGATGTTTCTCTCTCTCTCTTTCTCCCTCCCTTCCCTCTCTAAAAAAAATAAAATAAATTAAAAAAAAAAGAATTTGGCTGTATTTGAAAAAACCTGAATGTCTCCCTTATTCATCTAGGAGTGAAAGTCTTAGATGAGATTTTCAAAGTTTTGAATATTTCAAGGCCTGATTTTTTTTATCATGTCTTTTTGGTATGCATCCACGTGCAATCTTTCTTTAATGGTAAGTAAACTTGAGCTGTTTGCCAGAAATGCTAAGCTCAATTTTTATGCTACTCAACTTCTATGAAAGTCCCAGTGGTTTCTTTTCATGTAATATTTATTAAGGGAAATCTGAAACGCGCAACCCATTTTTTCTACATTAGATACTTTATTCCTGGATTAAGTCAGACCATCTAGAAAGCCACATATTGTAACATATATAACTGCCACAGCATACTTTTTTCATTGCTTTATACTTTTATATTACATTATGCTAGATTGTTATTCAGCAAATGCTTACTCCCTCCTCCTCTACCTTCATGGGACCAGTATAGATCCTGTTTCATTGATGTTGAGCTTGACCAAATGAGTTGCTTTGACCAAAGGAATGTGGGTATAAATGAGAATGCACCCAGGATAAGCCTATAAATTAAGTCAGTTTCTGCTCTCCCCTTGCAAGTTTCCAACACTTTGTAAAGAACATGCCCTGGTAGTCACTGCCCTCTTCAGCCTTGCCTGAGACTGAGATATGTAGAGCACTATCAATTCAGTATGAAGTCTGAAGCTGAGATGTCCAAGTCAAGCAACAGAACTATAGCCTGAAGCACATCTGCCCCAGCTGATCTGCAGAAACAATAAGCAAGAAACCATTTCTGCTACCTTACCAACCCTCTTTCTCCTGGATCCAATCTTCCACTCTCTTTGAGTTTCAAAACTCTTCCAGCTCCATTTGATACCTAATGTAAGGCTTCCTCCTTTTCTGGTTTAAGGCCTTGTTTGTAAGTACTGGGTTAGTACTTAGGCCTAGAACATTGCTGTTCAGCTTAGGTCTGACTCCTTTTGGACCTGAACTATGGTATTCCATTGAAATTGTATTATTCAGCTTCTGGCTGATTCCTTTGGAATCAAGCTATTCCCACTGGAATAGTGCTTGTGTTTAGCCTGCAGGCTATTTGGGCCTTTACTCTAGAGAAAAGTCCTCTGAAAACCAGGATTCCAATTATCTAAACATTTTGAGGGTGCACCACCCCACCCAACACACAGGGCCCTCAACCAATTTTATGTTTTAAAAAGGTGGCCCATCCTCATGTGAATTTATAACTAAATAGACCAATGTGACCAAAAGTAATTTAGAATAACAATCACCATTATGGGGAACTTCTGAAATCACCAAACTTACTTTTCTTAAAGTCAAATTGGACAATCATAGCTATATAATTTGCAAAACTCAATGGAATACCTATTTTGACCAGTATTTTGAGGCCTCCTAATGTTACCTGGAGTCTAATATTAAATGTCACCAGGAGTCTAATATTGCTTCTTTGAAAAATAAAATTTTAAGATTAACTGAGGTAAACTAATGATTAAAGAAAAACTAAAAAGATTTTGAAGTCTCATGTTCCTCTCTTCCTGCACCACTGTTCCTCTCCCTCAGCTTCTTTCTGTAAGGCTCCACCTTTGGTCCCTTTAAAATGAAGTCCTTCTGAGGATGAAAAAGTTAAAGCCCCAGTATCTTGGAATACTGAAATAAGCCTGAACTGTGATCAATATGCAAAGATTTCCTCAAAGTAAATGAGGATCCCCACAGTTCTGCTGAGAAATTTAATATAGTCATTCAAACTTATTAACTTAGTTTCTCAGACTTATATTAGCTAGTTCACAGGCTTGTCCATGAAGTCCAGGTTCAGCATTGGATGAAAACTGTTAATTCAAAAAACACTGGAAGGTCTCTAGAATTACTACCCAGAGACTATCTCACTGACTTGTTATATGATCAGGCAAAAGAAATCGCTAACTGCCATCATCGGGTAATTCCTAAGGCTTTTCCAAAGCCTGCTGATTGGAATAAAATTCAGACTTGTTCACAAAAGTCTGATAAACCTGTTCATGAGTATTAAATTGACTTCAGATTGTTTTCCAAGAAAATTCTGGTCTTCTTTCAGATGTTGATTCTACTCAGGTAGCTTTTAACTGTATGTTTATTAACAGGCTGAACCAAGACTTTTTCTTTTATTGGGTTGGCCAAAAAGTTCATTTGTTTTTGTTTTTTATCTGTAAGATGATTCTAGTAGGGCTTAGTTGTCTTTAACTTCATTCAAAACAATTTTGTTAGACTGTATTGTGACAGCTGTCATAACAGCATGCATTTTTTAAAGTTATTTTATTGTTGTTCAATTACAGTTGTCTGTATTTTCTTCCCAATCCTCCCCCCACCCCCTCCAAACCCACCTCTCTCCCTTGCTTCCACCCTCCCCCTCGGTTTTGTCCATGTGTCCTTTGTAGTAGTGCCTGAAAACCCTTCTTCCCACTGTCCCCTTCCCTCTCTCTACTGCCTATTGTTAGATTGTTCTTAATTTCAATGACTCTGGTTATATTTTGTTTGCTTTTTTCCTTTGTTGATTATGTTCCAGTTAAAGGTGAGATCATATGGTATTTGTCCCTCACAGCCTGGCTTATCTCACTTAGCATAATGCTCTCCAGTTCCATCCATGCTGTTGCAAAGGGTAGGAGCTCCTTCTTTCTCTCTGCTGCGTAGAATTCCATTGTGTAAATGTACCATAGTTTTTGATCCACTCATTTGCTGATAGGCACTTAGGCTGCTTCCAACACTTGGCTATTGAAAAAAAATTATCAAAATTGGTGAATTTTTGTGTAGCCATTTTAATATTGAAGATGGAAGAAAATACAACATTTTCAGCATATTATGCTTTACTTTTTCAAGAAAGGTAAAAATGCAACTGAAATGCAGAAAATAAGATTTGTGCACTGTGTGGAGAAGGTGCTGTGACTGACTGAATGTGTCAAAAGTGGTTTGTAAAGTTTCGTGCTGGAGATTTCTCACTGGACAATGCTCCACATTCAGGTAGGTCAGTTGAAGATGACAGCAATCAAATTGAGACATTAATTGAGAACAATCAATGTTATATCTCATGGGGGATAGCTGACATACTCAAAATATCCAAATAAATAAAGTTATTAGTTAAAATGAAAAATGTGTGTTACGGAAAAAACCTAAATGGACTTTTTGGCCAACCCAATAGTTAAAAGGAGCAGGATGAAATGGGAAACTATGTCCACTCTAAATTTATATTTGGCAAATCAGCTTGCTCACACTCTAGATAAGGCACTAAAAGAAAGACCACTCAAGTTTCTTAATTTTCAACTCTGGCAAATGAAGGTAACTACACAAAACCAAAAGCTTCTTAGTTTCTGCTATTATTGCAATGAGCCAGGACACCAGAAAAGAGACTGTCACAAATTTAAGCACTTCAGACACCCTCAGCCTTCTTACCAGTCCTTCTAGTGTCCTAACTTCCAAAGACAGGACTCCAAGGAATACAGGGGTTTCCTCCCAATACTCCTCTTATTCAACTCGGAGAAACCTCTCTCCAGAGTGTGAATTCATCTGTCTCTATTGACACAGAAGCTACTTTCTCAGTGGTCAACCCTACTGCTATGAAGCAGTTCTTGCCTTAAAGTACTAAAGCAGTTCAAACAGTGGGGTTCTCTAATAAACCTCTAGTAAGTTTTTGTCTTTGAACCTATCTATTCCTTGAGAGATCCTCACTATTTTCTCCTTAGTTCCTCCACCCCTATTAATTTATTAGGCCAAGATTTGTTATAAAAGTATCATGTTAGAATTTTTTTCTTCCAAAAGAGGGAAATAATTCTAGAATTTGATAGTAGCATCAAATTATACAATTGGATGAATTAAATGACCCTTGGACAACTTTTATATTCTCTGTTTCTGACAGTACTATAGCTGAATCTGGGAGCACTGGTCATTTGCCCCTATTAGTTTGGCTGCCATCGCTCTTTATGGGTAAAATCTTCAACTGATAGTAGTAGCGTCCACGGTGCACCTCTTATCAAGATTAGATACCTTAAAACCTTTTTCTAGAATCAATCAATACCCTACAAGTAAAGTAGCCCTCCAAAGTATAAAGCTTATAACTGAAAACCACAAAACTCAGGTTTCATTATCCCTTGCACTAGTTCCTGTTGTACTCCTCTTTTACCTGTGAGAAAACCCAAGGGCCAAGAGTGTAGGTTTATCCAGGTCCTCCAAGCGATAAACAACATTGATATCCTTTGGCATCCTATTGCTCCTAACCCTCATCCACTGCTAACATCCATCCCAACTGAAAGTAAATTCTTCATCGTGACTGAGGTACGCAGTGCATTGTTTAGTATCCCAATTGATAAAGCTAGCCAAAATCTATTGGCCTTCACTTGGGAAAAGAAACAATTCATCTGGACAGTAATACCTCAGAGTTCTACTGAGAGCCCTTCTTATTCCTCCCAAATCCCAAAGGCTGATCTGGATGACATGAAGTTCCATAGGGGTTCTACTTTGTTTCAATATGTGAATGACTTTTCTCTTTGCTCTTCTTTCCAAATCTCCTCACAGAAGCATCCACCTGCTAAAGCTTTTAGCCTTTAAGAGACATCAGGTGCCCTTGGAGAAAATGTAGTTTGTCCAAACCCAACTTTGATATTTAGAGCATCTGATATCAGAACCAGGGCTGCACCTAGATCCAGATAGGCTTCATGGTGTCTTGAGGTTCCCCAAATCCAAAACTAAGCATCAACTGCAAGGTTTTTTTTTGGCTTAGTTAGTTATTGCTGAAATTGAATCCCAAATCTCTCTCTTATGGCCAAACCTCTGCATGTTTTACTGAAGAACAACAACCCCAACCCAATTTTACAGGAATAAAAGGACAACACAGCCTTTAAAGCAAATGTACCTACCCTTGGGCATCCCAAATACCAGGTTCCCATTTTCCTTTTCACATATGAAAAGGAAGGGAATGCCCTTGGGGTATTCATCCCAAAACATGGGGACAGCCATCAACCAAAGGCCATTATAGCCACCAACTGGACCCTGTGGCACCATGGAAATAAACCACCGAGCCTTAGAAATCATGATGGGGTCCCCTAACCATATTTCTACTCCATGTAGTAGAGGCTCTCCTGAATTCTCATCATACTCAACAATTTTTCAGTCACTTGCCTCACCTCCTATGAAGTCCTTTTGTTAACTGCTCTTCCCATAACTCTTTCATGTTTTTATAACTTTAACTCTGCTGCCCTTCTCACCTCTATTACCAACAATGCACTGCACAACTGCTTTACCCTGATGGGTCACCTCCTGACCACTAGTGGTGATTACAGCAGGGGTGTCAACCTCATTTTCACCTGGGGCCACATCAGCCTCGAGATTGCCTTCAAAGGGCCAAATGTAATTTTAGGACCATATAAAGGTAACTACTCCTTAACAGTTATGCAAAAGTTTGGTGCTGCCGCCAGGTAGAAACAAGGTGGAGGGCTAGATTCAGCCTGTAGGCCTTGTGTTTGCCACTTGTGATCTATAGGAAACTACTTTGAGTAACATCGACTTCTCATGGTTCACTGATAATTCTTTTTTTGGTATATTTTACTGATTATGCTATTATAGTTTTCCCAATTTTCCCCCTTTATCCCTCTTCTGCCCTTCAACCCCTAACCCTCCAGTACTCCCCACCCCTTAGTTCTTATTTAATAAGTCACTGATAGTTCTTATTAAAAAGTGAAAATGTAAATATTGTGCTGGGTATGCAATATTAACACACTTTGATGTAACCTAAGTTTACAAAGGCAGGTTGCCTTTGGCTACCACAACCCAGTTCTAAAAAGCCTTATTATAAGTGCTCACACTTAATACTAATAAAAGACACATTTTTGGAGTAGTAGTTCATGATTTTAGAATGTTGTGGAAAGAATGTAGCTTCCTTACTTCCAGCAGAAATAAAATGTAAAAATGGCCCATATGTTCAGGAATTACTGAATGCTATGTTTACTTGACGATTTAGCTCTTATTAAGATCCCAAGGTATTCTAAACTTGACTCTCTGGAAGCAAAGGGAAACCACCTTGCTGACACCTTCACAAGAAATGCTGCCTTTTAAAGGAACTGACAGCATTTAAGCCGTTGTCATTGTCCAAAGGGGCATTTTCCCAAATGATAAATTAGAAAAACCAGCTATAGAAGCCCAAAAATTTGCCTCAGAGAAGGAAAAATAAGATTGGAAATCCAACAATTGTTGATTTGATAAAAAGAGAAAGCTCTAGTTCAGGCCAAATAAAAACCCAACCCCACCAAAGATTAAAATTCCCACTTCTAACTACTATATATGAAGTAAACCATTAGTCCACTGACAAAATGATAGCCTTCATGAATCAATATTGGTGGGGAAATATTAATAAGGCCGCAAAATACATTTACCTCACTTGTCCTGCTTGTCCAAAGTACAACCCACTGAAGCCTGTTCACACTGCTCCCAGACATTTTAGATTGCCTAATGGACCATTTGAGGGCTGGCAAATGGATTTCATATAGCTTCCCCTGTCTCATGAATATAAATGTGTTTTAGTCATGGTCTGTATGCTTCCTCAGAGGACTGAAGTTTTCCCTTGTACACAGGTTACTGCCTCTTCTGTGGCTAACATCCCTTTGGAAAAGTTCATCTCTACCTGCAGATTCCCTCTTGAACTCTACAGTAATTGGAGAACCCATTTCATATATCAGATGTTTCGACAAGTCTGTACTATTTGGCCAGTTTTACAACACTTATACTCTCTTACCACTCTCAATCTGCAGGTTGAGTTAAAAGCACTAACAGTATAATTTGACTCAGTTGGCAAATTCTGTAGAGGCTCTCCAAATACCTTCACTAAAAGCATTGCTATTGGTCCTTGAAAATCTCAGATCCACCCCCTTTCCAATTCATAAACTCTTTACTTTTAAGATAATCACAGGGCACCCTATACACCTGGTCCTTGCCTCTTTTGATCTACAGCAGATGAAAAGAGATACAATTCAATATAATAAAAGTCTAATATCTTCTATCAAACCATGTTCTGGTTGGCAGAGCCATCTTTTCACCGAGCAATCCAGGAAGATGAAGATCTTAAGCAGTGCACTTTCCAACCTGGAGATTTCATCGTCTACTGGAAAAGACACCTCCAGAAAGATCCTCTTCAGCCTTGCTGGAAAAGCCCCTATCAGTTACTGCTAACCAACCTTTGTAACCAAACTCCAGGGAATAGATACCTGAATTCACGTGACACATTTAAAGAAAGCACCTAATCCTGACCAGACCCACACACCATCTGACGAACAGATGATAGATTTCCCTGATCTTGAAGTAGATGAATTCTGATGAGACAGTTTTCCCAAGATGTCCTAACCAGGAATACTGACAGTTGCCTGCCAAACCTTTCATGTTGACTCAGTGCTTCAGATGATCTCCAATGCCTATGATCATGATAACATATGAACTTCAGATAAAGAGTCCCCGAGAGTTTTCCTTTTATCCTTCTTTATTACTCAAACATGACCACAATAGGTTTCCAGTCTCTGCACTTCTCCTCCTATGATCTTGTTGTTTGTTTGTTCTGGGGTGAGGGTAGCTTTGAGGACGCTTTTTTTGCATTTGGACTCAGTACTCAGCACTTTTCCTCTCCAGGTCCTCCCTCTCTTCCCTCATCCAAAACCCAGGCCAACAGAAATGCAGCAGACTTTTGTTCAGGGCTCTTTTGGCAGTGTGATAACCCCTATGTCTGTGCTAATCCAACTGGTCCTCAACTGGAGTGCAGTTCCCAGGGGGGAGGTCGAACAGGGGGAGTTCATGTTTTCTCCACTTTTGCCTCTTCCATATAGAATACGTGATTAAATGCTTGATAGTTACTTTTATTTTTGTCTATTACCTTAAATCAGCTACTTGGACACCTGGCAGCTCAGCTCTCTCCAGCTCAATTGAGCTCCTAGTAGAGATTATGTGGGATTATATTAAAGATTCACTACAATATGAGTTGCAATTTTCAGTAAAGAGAAATTTGGTGTGGGAAGGGCTTAAGGTGTTCATATGAAAGGTCTAGAGAAGGTAGAAATGATTTGAGAGGTAAGGCAATGAGTTGTTTTTTAAATGTGCTTAACTTTTGATATCTTGCAGCCAGGGAAAAACAAGTAGTAGGAAATAAGAAATATACATCTGGTACATGGAAATATACATCTGATACTTTCTAGTCATATAGATTTGGAATTTTAATCCAGGTAAAACATGTTCAATCATAATAAAAGTAAGCTAGAGGCACCAGGTTTACCCTTCTACATGTTATAATTAAAAACTAGACAAAATATATTATATAAAAATGGTTTTCAGACATTGGGCATAAGACAATACAAGGTAGTAATCCCCAAGAGAGGGAAAACTCATGAAATGTGCTCTAAAAGACTACAGACTAAACAATTTGAATCCCTGGGATCACCCTTTCCAGACCAGGAGAACAATCTCTATTAGATGGACTGATACGAACATTTAACAAAACACAGATTTAAAATCCAGTCTGGAAGAAAACAGGTAAAGTAAACAGAGAAACTAACAAAACCCTTAGTTTAATAAAATACGAGCTCAGAAAAGAGATACTGTATTTTGCAGTGTATAATGTGCACCCACGTTTTTGGCCCAGACTTTCAGGGAAAAAATCTTTCATTTTAATTTTTTAATTCAATTTTTAATTTACTTATATTTAGAAACAAAACCGATTATCATATTCCAGGGTAATTTTTTGCATACAGATATCATTATTGCTTTCTAGAGTTACACTTTTAATACATAAGCATAAAGAAAAGAATTAAAAACATCTGTAGAGATACAGAACTAGTATTACCCGTGTATAATGAGAATATTTTTCTCTCAAAAATTTGGGTAAAAAAGTACACATTATACATAGCAAAAATTAATATCTCTTGAAGTACCAAGTCATTTAACTAAAGTTCAACAAAAGTTCCTTTACTTATACATCTGTTTCTTTTTATTTGGTTGGTTCCAATAAAAATATGTAAATACCTTTTTTAAAAAAGAGCACATATTACAATTGGTGTTTTTCACAATTTCTCTATCTAGGCTTCTTTCTATATTAGTATGAAGATATTTTTTATAATTATTTAATACTGAAATTCTGATACTTAAGTGTTTGTGAATAAGTTTTTTCTTTGTTTTCTTCTTTTTATTCTTTCTTATTACTTAAATGTTTTTAAATATTTTTTCCAAAAACAACATATTATTTTTAGGAAGTAAACCAAGGTTAAAGTAATAAAGAACACCAACAGTTAAGAAAAAAATATAAAGAAGTTCCATTCTTTTCATTTCCATTCTTGGAAGACTGGGAATATACAGGAAAGTAGAAGGTAAAACAGAAAAACCAATGTTTCAGAAACTAATGAAAGAGTAAGCTTGAAATATAATATAAATCAACAGTGTAAAATAAAGGGGTTCAAATATTGGCCTTGACAAATCACCAGTGACCTATGCAAGAACAATTGGAACAACAATTTTAACTGGGACAATAGCCAGATAAGTGGTACAGGAAAAATTTAATTATTAAGTATAAATTACTAAGTTAATTGTTAAGTATAAATTGACAACACCTTAACAATTAAGCTGTAACAAGGTTAAATTCTGTCCCCAATATTACTTACATTTTTTAATAAGTATAAATCCATTACAAAAGTATGGATTCAAGTCTTACAATAAATATAGTTATCTTGATTTTATTAAAGGAATAAATTTGCAATTGGAATGGATATATTCCTTCTTACTGAACACTTTTACACTATTAGGCAGGCTGGTTGCAGAACTGCAGATCCCCAAGTTTCATTCTAACTCTAAAATTTTGATTTCAGAACAACTGATGAGAACTAAACAATTATACACATAAATGCATAACTGATATTGAGTACAGTAACTATATTATCTATAAAACTTTAAACAATACATAATTAGTAAAACTTTATCAATGAATTATAAAACATTATGTTTCCTCCTTATAAAACATCTCACTTGAATTCTTAAAGATGACTGACTTTCAGGTGTCCTATTTAATATTCTCATGACAAGTGAAAATGTTAATGAGATATCAATGAGTAAAGAAGTAGAAAGAGGGGGAAAATGTAAGATTTTTAGGAGAAACTAAAAATAAAACATCAAGAACTAGATAATTCAAAAATGCATATATTCAATATTTATTCTCACAAAAAAATTTACCTTCTTTCTTCTCTGCTATCCATGTATTCAATTCTTGTATTGTTGCTTTGTCAATAGATGCACGCACTTTAAGTTTATCCAATTCTTCCTGAAGATTCATCCTATGAAAATTAACATGATAAATAATTAAAGAAATAATGTCACAAAGACAGCAGATTTAAAAACATATGAATTATACAACAGTAAAATAAAAGCAAAAATACATTAACAGTAACAAATCCTAGAAATTAAAACTGAATTTTAATGAGGACTTGGAAATTAAAAATTTTAAATGATGTTTAACTTTATCTAAATAAATATGTTAAATACTTAAAACACAGACTATATGATTTTTAAAAATCATGTATGAGTTACCTGACCACCTTCTAACACACAGGTATGCTACGTAAAACAATAATAAAAATGTTAACATATATCACTGAAAGCAAAGATAGCAAATCTCTAGATGCCAACACAAAGACTCCTTACTAGTAAAACAGAATTAAGATACTGCAGTAAGCTACCTGGATCAAGTACTGCCCCTGAGGACCTAATGACCCAAGTTGGGATGAAAGTTTATGCCTAAGGCACTTTATGACTGAGACAGAAAACTGGGCTAACTTCAGAAACCTGAGAGACAAAATATTGCTGCATGAAAACCTGGATATCAGAGCTTATCTGGTTCAAGTTCTATTAAAAGAGGTTTCCTGCCCCAGTCTGAGGACAGGATAGAGTCAACTATCTGAGATCAGAATCCTAACCATATATTGCTGGTTTCAAAATTAAACCATATATATTTGCAGAGACATAACAAATCAATAACAATGTATAAACTGGTTTATGGCCAGTGTACATTGGAACATTCAGGCAGACACAATCATCTAATTCAGAGAGGTTTCCACAAGCTGAAAGAGAGGATAGGAGAAACCACCAGAGAAAATACTCCTCAAAGAAGTGAAGTTTGAAGATAAGAATAATATATATATATTATTCTTTTTGAACATATATATGTATTCAAATGTATATGTATTTAATATATATGTATTTAAATATATATATAATTCTTTTTGAACATATATATATATGTTCAAAGTCATGAATGACAGCTTACATATTACCACTCCTAAAAGAATGAACAACAAGGAAATAGAGATAACAGAACAATTAAAAATGATTTTTATTAAAATTAACAATTTTTAAACATCAAAAAAGAGGTAACAAACATATATTAAAATGAACAGGGATTAATAAAACAAAAGAAGAAAAATTAAAAAGAACCAAATAATAGATATAGAATGTTAAATAAAACTAAAATTAATCATAATAACATAATAATTGAAATTTAAAACACAGTGGATGTATTAAATAGCGCACAGACAAAGCTAATGAAAATTGGTAAAAATCAGAGACCACACAAAGAAACAAAAAAAGGAAAAGAGTAACAATATATAAAGTGTGTTGGAATGAGAAGTCCAGAAAGCACCTAATAGAAATTATTCAAGGGCAGAACTGAGATAATGTGGGGATAGGGAGACAATATTCAAAATACAAGTGAAGATTGAGAACTGAGGAAAAGTAAGTATGAATTAACAGATTGAGAAAGTATCAAAAATTGAAAACAGAATAAATAAAACTACTTAGAAACATAGTGAAACTGTGGGACACCAAATAAAAAGACAATTTTAAAATCCACTGAATCACAAAGCAACATCAATTAACAATTGAAAATTTTGGAATGACAGTAGACTTCTCAGAAACAAGAAAAGCCAGAAGAAAAATAAGTAATATTTTCTATGTTTTAAGGTTTATTATTTATGTATCACAGATAAAATAAGAACTATTAAAAGTATATATTACAAAGAAAGAAAATAAATGCAACAAATCATACAAAATAGGAAATAATGATGCAAAATATTTGTAAATGCATACATGGAACTAAAAAACATTACTATTTGAAGCAATCATAATAGTGAACTGAAGGTAAAGATGAACTAAGGTACAACTGAAGTTCTGAACAACAAAATGATAGAAGAACAAGGAAAGGGTCAGACTTAAAGCAGTTTAAAATCCTTCCATTGAGGTACTAGGATAGAGGTACTGATGAACTTTAGACTTTGCCAAATAAATGGTGTATGTTGTAATTTCAAGAAAAAGCATTTAAAGAATGAAAAACAAATATAAAATTTTCAAATCCGAAGAGGTCAAAAATAGAAATAAATAAATTGTAATCAAATCAAGTTCAGATTTAAGAACATGGAACAAACTGAAGCAAGATAGCCTCATAAAGAAAAAGCAGATATAGCTCATCTCAATTTAGTTTTCCTTGGCTCTCAGATCACTAACCCAGCAGAACACAGGCTACCATTGTTGGAAACATTATTTCTTGCTTCTCTAGAGGTATTTTATATTTACAGCTTGTGCTCTTTTAGGAAGAACTTACACAATCCCTACTTCAGATAGAACGTATTTATAAACACTAGGGGCCATCTTGTTCTCGAATCAAACTAACCTCCAACAAACCACATCTAACTGTGTGTTTGAATGAGGGGCTCCCAGAGGCAGTGCCCAGGTACTCCTGAGCTACAGGAGTATTGTCTCTCCACTGGCTACCCACTTAATCTGGTGTTTCAAATTTATTCCAAGTTTGGTGCAAGAACCACAATTCAGAATCTACTTCTTACTGGACAAATGATATAAAATGACTATTTAGACACTGGACAAAAGGCAGCAGAAAACTATGATGTGTTAGAGGTATGAAATCAACAAAGAGTGAAATTCAGAATCCTTATGAGTGATTAAATTTGATTTTAAATCCTAGCTCTAGAAATTACAGTATCCCCCTCCACCCACACTTAGTCTTTTGCCCAGATAATAAGCAATCCCTGAGGCAGTAGAAGAGAGTAAGCTGAGACCAGACTAATGGCCACTTGGTCCAGACCTCTGGAAGGCTAAAATTAGCATCTTGACCTAAGTTATGTTTAATTTCCTAAACCCTAAGGTGTAATGACCCCCTGGCTACTTCCCCATGAGGCTGTGTTAGCATGGGTAGCTAGTTAGGTATTAACAAAAGAAAATGGAGCCAGGCATCTAATTAAACTGGATTAACTAGGAAGCTACAGCTTCACCCCAGGAGACAGCTACATCCTCTGCCAAAGGGACTTAATCCCTGAGTAGGCAGGAGCCTGCACAAGACAAGCTTTCCAAACTCTTTGGGGAACAACCCATCCATTCCCACAGACTAGGGATATGGAGAGTAAGAACCAGCAAGGGGGAAACTCCTTTGCTGGGCACATGAGCAGTAGAAGCCACGATGGTGCAGGGGGAGCTCCTTCCAATAAGTGCATGTGCAGTAAAAGCCAAATGACAAAGTAGAACTTTGAGGAATGCACACTAGGAGCCAAAATCGCCAAGAAAATATCAGCTAAGATGAGGGCAAGGAACTCTAGAAGATCCAGGAAAGGGACTGGATGGGGGTGAGCCCTGCACAAGCCCCTTAAGAATTAGAAAAGAGATTGGATAGTTTGAAAGAAAGCTGACTCTCTCCCAAGCCCAAAACAATATAATCAAAGCTTAACAAAGGCCCAAGGGGCATTCCTGCATTCTCTCTCAGTAGCAGCCACAGGGGCTGAGCTCATCATCAAAAGCAGGCTGGACAGGAACAGAGACTGTGCTGGACTACTACAGCCTCAGATGGCAGGCTAATGACATGGCAGCTCTGGGTTGTGGCCCTCCTCCTGGGCTTGGTGCAGCCCCAGAGGCTAGACTTCTTCCACAGCTGAATCACCTGGTTGTGAATGAGACATTGGGCACCTGGGGGCAGTCCTTTGTTTTCACTCTAATAAATCTTGCCACCACATCTCATCCTCCTATGCTTATATCCTTGGAATGCATTTCCTTTAATACTGTGAAATAATGCTATTTCCCCAGCACAATGATGCTGAGATGTGATGCTGGACAGAGTGATGCTGGAAAAGACCTGAAGAAATGATTTATCACACATACCTAACCCAGAGTGTCTTGTGATTTTGCCCTATATAATGTGTAATATACATGCCATCTGGGGAGTCTGTTTGGTTAGAACACTCACTCTCCATCTCAGTTGACTAATTAAATATTAAACTATTTAAGCCCTGGCTGGCATAGCTCAATGGATTGAGTGCGGGCTGTGAACCAAAGCGTCACAGGTTCAATTCCCAGTCAGGGTACATGCCTGGGTTGCAGGCCATGACCCCCAGGAACCGCACATTGATGTTTCTCTCTCTCTCTCTTTCTCCCTCCCTTCCCTCTCTAAAAATAAATAAATAAAAAATTAAAAATATATATATTAAACTATCTTTTCTTTCTCTATTGTAAACTCTCATCTGTGCATTTCTTTAAGCCAGTGCACTTAAGCAGGAAGACTCAAGAAAAAAATGGGGGTTCCAGTAACAAGAAAAACCTTAAAATGACAGTGAGACTTCTGCCATGAGACAGTTGCCATACCATGATGCAGAGAGAAAGGATCCTCACTGAGTTGAGAGGAGATTAGGGTTTGGGAAGGCTGAAGTGGCTACAATTTGTGAAGCACAGTACCCAGAGAAGAGGAAGCTACAAAAAGAAAAACTTACAGAAATCTGCCTAGGAATTCTTTTGAGTCTGTGGCTAATATTTTATTGTATATGCATAATATGTATATGCTAAATAAAGCAGGCAGAGAACAACCAGCACTACTAAGTAAACTGGAGCTCACACAGCACTGGGAGACATTTGAATTCTGACCAACTACAGAGGAGAATCTGTTGAATACAAAGGACATTCAACAAAGAATTCCACAGGGTCATTCTAATTTGTAGGGATAAGCAAGCATCAGGTAAAGGAAAACCTAAACCTGGGTTAATGAGGTGTTTAAAAAAAACCTGACAATGTTCAAACTGAGTTGTTTTTTTTTTTTAACACACCTCTTTCAGTAGTCAATAAAAAAGTGGGTGGAAATCAGTAAGGGTATGGAATATTTGAAAAGTACTATGAAAACTCTTGACCTAATAGGCATTTATAAAACATTTCACCCAATAACAGCAAGATACATATTCTTTTCAAGTGCCATGGCATTTTTACCAAAGTAAAACTAGATGCTGGACCACAAAACAATTGTCAATAAAATTTTGAGTTCTAAATCATGCAAAGTATCTTCTGTGACCACAATATAATTAAGTTAAAAATCAAAACCAGAAGGATCTCTGGAAAAATTCCCAAATGTGTGAAATTACAGAATCTACTTTTAAATACTTTTTCTTTCAATGAAGTCTCCACAAGGAATTAGAAAATATTTTGAACTTGCAAAATATTGAAACACAACATTTCAAAATTTGCTAGAACAGTGCTTATATGGACATCTATAGTATATGCTTATATTAGAAAAGAGGAAAGATCTACAATGATATAAGCTTCAAATTAAAAAAAGAGAGAAACAAGACTAATCAATCTGAGCACATTTTCATATGTGCTTTGACCATCTGGATGCACTGTTTTGCTCATATTTGTGTTGAATAGATTGTCCCTTTATTTATTCATAGGAATTCTTCATATATTCTGGATACTAGTCCTTTGATGGACATATAAGGTCCATCCAGAAAGTACATAATATGAAAAACAGAGACATTTACTGAAGAAGATACAAGAAACATTCTACATAGGACAATGATACTTCAGTCCCCACGAAGTAGGCACCTTGCGAAGTAGGCAGCAGTCCCATTTTATTTGCTGAATCTTATTGACAGTCTGAAATCTCTTCCCTTTCAAAGGTGATTTTAGTTTCGGGAAAGAGAAGTCACAGGATGCCAGATCTGGGCTGTAGGGGTGCTGAGTCACCTGGGTGATTTGCTGTTTCACCAAAAAACTCTGCATAAGATATGTTACATTAGTGGGTGCATTGCCGAGATAAAGCTGCCAATCACCAGTTGCCTATACCTGTGGCCTCCTGAAGCATCCAAACAATTTCTGTGAAGGAATGTTAAAGCTTAATGCAAAATTTGATGCAGATCCCTTGCTCTACTCGCTCTGTCATTTTGAATGCGATCACCATGCTCACTCAACTGAGTCTAACCGCCCCTACTGACTAGTACAATGAAGTTGCCATTGTTCATGTACACACATTCCAGTCCACTATCCTTGGCTGCTGGGTTATACTGAAGTCATGCAAACCATTCTCATTATATTAACAATGGCTGGACTTCTTCCAGACAGACCTTGTGCATACTGCAAATATCTCTTTTCACTCCATAAGTTGCCTTTTAATTCATTAATTAGTATCTTTCAAAGAAGACAATAAGTTCTTCATATTAACATAATCCAGTTTATCCATTTTTAGTTTATATTTAATTGTTTTTAAATCTGGTTGAAGAAACCTTTGTCTACTACAAAGTCAAAAAGATGTTCTGCCCTGGCTGGTGTAGCTCAGTGGATTGAGCATGGGCTGCAAACCAAAGGGTCGCCAGTTAATTCTCAGTCCAGGCACATGCCTGGGTTGCAGGCCAGGTCTCCAGTGGGGATCACGTGAGAGGCAACCACATATTGATGTTTCTCTCTCTCTTTCTCCCTCCCTTCCCCTCTCTCTAAAAATAAATAAATTAAAAAAAAAAGATGTTCTTTTATGTTTCCCTTCAAAAGCTAAACTACCTAATCTTTCCCTAATCTTTACCTAATTTAGGTCTGCAGCATATATAGAATGGTTTTAAAAACTGAAGTTCCTGGGACTTTTAGCTATATAGTTATATCATCCAATATTTTGGTTGTGTCCAATTTTTCATAATTATAAACAATGTTATAGTGAACATCCTTATATATGTTCCTATACGCAAGATTGTTTCAGTGACTTTAACTAAAAGTATAATTACTGGGTCCTTGATTATAAACTTAAAAAAACAAAAAATATTTCAAACATTAAAAATGTATGGAGAATAATATAACCAACATTAATGTACCAACCATCTGGATTTAAAAACACTAACATTATGCCATGTTTAATTCACAGCTTTTATTTTTGTGAGAAGATAAAATGATCTGCAAATAGTACTACCCCCCAAAATATAGTACCTTTTCTTCCCTCCTTAGAAATTATCAATATCTTTATTTGGTGTATATATTTTTGTTTCATGTTTTAATACTATATATGTATGTGTATATCATTATATAGAATTATATTTTTGTGGATATATATGTTTACATATGTATGCACACATAGATCCATATCCACAAAAGTATAGTACTATTCTATGGTTAAAAGTACTATAATTTTTTTAGGATATATCATAGCTTATATACTATTATTCAACTTTCTTCTTTTAACTCAACTTTTGCTTTTGAAGCATTTCCATTTGAATAAAAATAGATCCAATTTATTCATGTTAAATGCCATATAGCATCACATTCTATTAATAAACCACAGTGTGCCCATATTAGCTACTAGTGGACATTTAGGTTGTTGCTAATTCTTAACTATTACAAAAATACAACAATGAACTGTTGGGAACTGCTCTGCCTGATATCAGAAGCTGTAACCCCCACTAAGGCTAAGGCTGAGAGAATGACCTTGGACCATAAGCCAGCAAGGAGACAAAAGCTTATCTCCCTGGCAGGAGTGCCACTTCTGTTCCTTTTACTTCATCCATAACTAGCCCCCAATGCTTGGTCGGTTAGCCAATGATGGGTAAGATTCCCCAAGGGGGCAACAATCTAAGACAGGCACGATCACGTGGGAGACCCCCAAGAAAGGACTTTGGGGGCTACAGCAAAAGGGGGCGATCGACCCTCACCCCTCACCCCTCAGCTTTGACATAGCCTGAGTCCTCATTGTCTGTGAGAAAATCTCCTAATCTCTTGGCTGCCTTACTTCCCTTGCTCCACCTAAGCCTGAAACAATGACAGATGGTGGTACAGCCCTGTGCTGGAAAGAGCAGGTTCCCCAGGCGATTAGGCCTAAGAAAAAATATGTAAAATCCTGTGAAACCTGCTTTGTTTAGAATGCTCTCAATTAAATGATAAGGGTCCAAACAAGAAGTAAGTTTCTTCCTCAAAGTTTTACAGCTCTTTAGCTATCTGACCCTGACTCAAAATGGGCCATCAGAGTTCTTTGTTATCTATTGTTTGATCCTTATTGCCTGGCAATGATTAATGAGCTTTATCTGTATTCCTGTGTAAACGAACCCAATAAAAGCCCACTGAGGAACAGGCTCATGATCCTTCTCCTCTGAGAGATCTGCCACCTTTCCTCCCCAAGCAGATCATGTCTTGGTAGACTTATTCTCATCCATGGCGGACAGGGGGCTCTGCAGACAAAGCTCCCCTAAAATGAACATCCTTATTCATCATCCTAGTTTACTTATTTAAAAACATCCTAATAATCTATCTCAGGATGAAATTTTTCTCTCAAGGGTTTTATATTACCTAAATGGAATTGCTAATATTGAGAAAAAATATTACCAAATTAAATGTCCTTTGACATCTGAAAATAATTTTACCTATAACATTCCTATATTGATGATATATGATACCATTTATTTCTTATGGATCCTTAAAAGCAACTGACCTACATTGAAAACATACTATCCTAAAGCCTGAAGTAGTTTTTAGAATAACTAAACACTTTGTATTAGTTACCTAAACCATTCAAAATAAAATTTGATATTTATATATAATCTTTAGAACTCAAATCAGATGTTCAAACTCAATGTTATTGATATCTTCCATAGAGAAAAAATGTTTTAAGACAGACTGAGTTAGTATGACAAATATACTTACAGAAAGTAACGTTGATAACACTTTTAGAAAAATCAAAGGATTGCTCACTAAATACTTACAATTTACTGTATAATTCTTTAAGTAAATACTATGTTATTCTTTAAGTAATTTAAAACATGCATATTTTATGTATATTTATATTTTTAATATATAAATGTTGCCTCAAATGTATGAAAACAAATTAGGGCTGCAATTAAATTAATACTATATTTATGGTGCTTATGATTCCAATGTGTGCATCCCCTAAAATTCATGTTGAAATTCTAAACCCAAAGATGCTGGTATTAGGAGGTGGAGCCTTTGGGAGCAGCTTAGCTCATGAAAGTGGAGCTCTCATAAAGGGGACCCAGAGGGCTCCCTTGCCCCTTCCATCATGTGAGCATAAGACACAAAATCTATGACCTGGAAAAAGGTTGAGGGCAGCCCAATCTCAGCCTTTCAGCCTCCAGAACTGTGAGAAATAAATTTCTACTGTTTATAAGCTACCTGGTCTGTGGTATTTTGTTATAAGAACCCAAACAGACTAAGACTTATAACCTCAAAAAATAAATATTACATGTATATGGTCTTAAATGTATGAAAACAATAAACATCAAAAGTTAATACAAAGAGTTAGAAATTGTAACTCTGAATTACTGTTTTCTATTTACTCCATGAAATATCTGCCAACAGATGCAAAACACTGTTTTTTCTTAGCCCACAATCTTGTTAACTATATGGCAAAACATAATGAAAATGCAACAAAATGTAATAGCACATAGGTGGGAACAACCCACACATCTATTGAATAAATAAACAAAATGTGGTTTATACATACAATGTAAAATTGTTCCACCTTAAACAGGAAAAAAATCTGACATGCTAAAACATGGAAAACCCTTGAAAACATTATGACAAATGAGATAAGCCAGATGCAAAAAGAAAAATATTGTTAAGATTCCACTTATATAAGGTATCTAGAAAAGGGAAATCCATAGAGATAGAAGGGAGAAAGAGACAAAGGCTGAGGGAAAATGGAACAGGGAGTTATTATTGAATGAGTACAGAGTTTCAATTTGAGAAGATGAAATGTTCTGATGATGGTAGTTAGTACAACAATGTGAGTATATTTAATAGCACTGAACTCTACACCTGAAAATGGTTACAATGGTAAGTTTTATGTTATACATGTCTTACCACAAAAACCATGTCTGACCCATAATTTTGACTGATTATACAGCAAACAAAATTATGAACCATTTGTATACTTTAGCCACATGGGGTGGCAGGAAAAAGAGGGTGAAAAAAATGGAAAGAATCAGGGAAAGCACAAACATAGAAGGCATAAAAGAGCTTTATCTTCAAATAAATCAAAGTTTGTAATTCTGTATTTTTGTGCTTATTGATTATTATTTGTGGTGTCCTATAAACTAAAGCACTGTGAGGCCTGGAACCATATGTTTTGCTCAATATTCCACCTCAAGTGCCCAGCATTTTTAGAATTAATGAATGAAAGCACAAATAATACAAAGGGTCACACAGATTTTGTTATGTGTAACTAATATCCATGTAACTAAATTTAGTTATATGTAACTAAATCTCTATGTAAAACATGCAGATTTAGTATTACAAACCTCCACAGTTTAAAGACATATGTATGTATGTATGTATGTATGTATTTAGAAAGTCACAGAGGTAGAACAAGTGAGCCATAGAAGAAATGGGTTCAGGAAATAAGTTACACCAAAAGAAGGGCCCTTCAGCTTGGAGGTGAAACAAGGGGGAAAAGAGAGACACAGAGAGAGAGAGAGAATGAACGGAAACACCCTGGGGAAAGAAGAGGGTAGGGAAGCACAGAAGTGTTCCATGGAGAGAGCTGCTTAGAGATTTTTGTAACATATTATTTACTTAGCTAAAATGGTTTACTGGCTTTAGGCCCCAGTACTTTAACAGTATCTTGAGTGAATTCTTAAAACCTATCTATAGGTCTTAAGTTGCACCACATTCTGAAGTATTTTAGAGATAGAAAAAAGAATATAAGGGGCTCTGGCCTTTATGGCTCTAGCTCAGCAATGAATTAAGTTTTGTGCTAATCTTGTTCTGAAACTTCCCACTCTTACCTAGGAATACTTAAGAGATGAGTTTACTTTTGAAGGCTCCGATTTCACTGGATGAATGTTGTCCCTGATTCTCAATCATAAAGTAAGTAAGATGTAAAGCCAGTTGCCACATAGCCTGAGAATCTATTACCTTTCAATGGACACTGATAACTTGTACAACTCTTAATTAAGAGTTAATTGTCCCAGAATCTAGAGTCTTCTTTGCCCTTGGCTTATGATAACCTGTGCTGTTACATGTTGGACTGATTTCTTAAGGACAGTTATATTTAAATTCTCATCTTCTTATATCATCTCATTAACTTTTACATGTAATCATATACACTGTTTGTCAAAGCTATAAAAATAATGTCTGGGACAACAGGATATTTGCAAGCAAAAGAATAAAGTTGGTCCCCTACACCATATAAAAATTTAACTAAAAATCTAAACATGAGTTAAAACTATAAAACAGGAGAAACTGTGGGTATAAATCTTCATAATCTTGTACTTGGTGATAGCCATATACATGTGACACCAAAAGCATAAAGAATAAAGGAAATAATACATAAATTGGACTTCATCAAAATTAAAAATGTTTGTGCATCAAACGATACTATCTAGACAAGAAAGAGACAACCCACAGAACAGAAAAATATATTCACAAATGTCTGAGAAAAAGAATATGCAAATAATACCACAATGAGATGTCACTTCACACTCATTAAGATGGTCATAATTTAACTGAAAGAAAGAAGAAGAAAATAACAGGTATCAGCAAAGATCCGGAAGAAGTGGAGTCTTCCCTTCATAGATTGGTGGTGGGAATGGAACATGATATCGTACTTTTTGGACTATAAGACACACACACCCTAATTTGGGAGGAATAATGGTTGTTAATGCTGCTGTTGAGTTCTGTTCACATTTACATTGGTGAAATACTATGTTACTTATGTTATTAAATACTTTACCACATTTTTTGCTTCAATTTCTTTTCCTATTTTCCTCCTCTAAAACCCAGGTGCAACTTACGGTCCAAGAAAAATGGTAGCCTCTATGAAAAGTTTGGCAGTTCCTCAAAAAGTTAAACACAGACTTATCATATAATCCAGAAATTCTGTACAAAAAATTGAAAACAAGTACTTGTACACAAATGTTCATAGCTACACTACTGACAATACCCCCAAAGTGGAAGAAACCCAAATACCCATCAATGGATAAATGAATACATAACTTGTGGTATACACATACAATATTACTCAGGTGCAAAAATGAATGAAATACTAATACATACTACAGTATGGATAAGCCCTGAAACCTATGCAAAGTAAAAGAAACCAAAAACGAAAGGTCATTATTTTGTATGATTCTATTTACATCTTTCTATACACACACTACATGAGTTACAGCTTATAAAATGATATGCTAAAAAATCAATGTACTATATAAATTCTTAAAAAGGAAATAAATCTGCCCTCATTAGCAAAATGAATAAAAACAAATTTCAATAGTCTTATTTCAGTGAAACAAGACTTGTGTTTCACATGTTTTATTTCACCATGATACTTTGAGTTTTATTTTAACATCATATTTCATTAGAACATTTAAATTAAACATGTTTCCAAGGAAGTTCCCTGAGGGCAGAAAATGTGACTGATGTTCTCATCTCATTCACCTAGCAGAGCACCTGTCACAGAGCAATAGCTCAAACACACTTGTTAAGTGAATACATTTTTTTTATTTTAATCATTGTTCAAGTACAGTTTTCACCCTTTTACTCCCAATGAATACATTTTTCACAAAATAACTCAAGCCTCCCCCCACCAAATGTTAGTATATGATTTAAAGTTTATATCATTATTTAGCATTTTTTAAAGTTTATCAACATAAACTTCAGTATGTTTAAGTTAAAACTTATACAAGTGGTTATCGCATCAATGAATTTAAACAGAGTTCAGGAAGAAAAAGTTCCACGCTTTTAGTAATGACTCTTAGTATTTAATTCAAAGAGCTCCTTGTAATGCAGTATGTACACTGCTGAGTGAACAAAGACTGTAACAGTTCCCTCACTTTCTTAAAAAGGCCTTATTACTTCTTCTTTCATTATACTTCATTGATGAATAAAACAAACCCCAAATAACCCTACTTATAGCTAATCTCTGCTTGAAATTTTCTTGAGATTAGATCTTGAAACTAGTTAGGTCTTCTCACCTAATTCACTTTGTCCAAAATTAACTTTCATTCATCTAAACAAAAAGAACATTAAAGATTATCAGAGAAAGTACTGATACATACTACAATATGAGTAAAATTTATGAAAACATTATGCCAAGTGAAAGAAGCTAGTCACAAAGGAACATATATTGTATAATTCCATTTCTCTGAAATGTCCAGAATAGGCAAATTTATAGACACAGAAAGTAAATTAGTGGTTACCTAGGGCTGGGAAGGGTGGGTGGGAGAGTTAGGGAGGTGACAGCTAAGTTGTGTTACAGTTTTAGGGGGTTCTAATGAAATCTTCTAAAATGAAAAGCTTCTAAAATGATGCACAACTCTTTAAATATATTAACATCTATTGAATTGTTCACTTTACATAGTGAATTATATGGTTTGTAAATTATATTTCAATAAAGCTATTAAAATTATCAGGAAATGTTTCTGAGACAAATTTATAAAAATAATTTTCAAGGTAAGAGACTATTACTAGCGCCAAACATTTAGCACTACTAGAGTGCAGTACATCCTAAGAGGTAATTGAAAGTATACATTTAAATATATGATAATTTCCTCAAATTTTACAATTACACAAAAAAGTGGTGATTTAAAGTTACATGTGTTATCGTATAGTATATAAAATAAGATTTTGATTTTCCGCTAAGGTAATTCAATGATATTTAATTACATCATGCTAAATTCTAGTAATCTAAAAGACATCCAGACTTTCAAAAAACTGCATGGTCTGAATGTCAAAAATTAACTCTAAATGAAGAAATAGTTAAGTAGCAAAAGAGGCTAATTATGTTGATCTCTCTTTTTTTCCAAAAAAAAAAAAAAAAGGGCAGGGGGGAGTGTTCTTTCTTTTCCAAGCTGAATATAATAGCCTGTAGATTTTAAGATCAAGGAAGCAAACTATATGTTTTCTAAAATATGAGTATCCTTCATCAAGTTTTATATTTAGAGGAGCTAAAAGACCTATGTGAGGGATCAGCATTAAGCCCAAAGGACAGGCAGTGTACAGCAAGAAAGAAAGCAATTCCCCCATGGTTTCTGCAGGTCACTACCAAGGACCATGTTAGCAGATCTATACCAGACCCTTAACAGGCAGTTCTGCTGCTACCAGTAATTAGCTTGGACAGCTCTGGCTCCAAGAGTAGCAGCAAGGCTACACCATAATGAGCTCAGCTGGGATTAGCAGGACAGGGCAGGGAACCAAGAGAGCTCAGGCATTCTGCATTGCGTATATATCTAGGAGATCAAACAAGGATGGCTGGCTAGGTTATCCCCTCTCCACCTCATTCCAAAAATGAAGCACGGCAGTGTCTAAAATACAGGCTAATGAAGAGCGACACCTCCAACAGATGAGAGCCACATTAATTAACACAATCCCTAGATCATATTATACAGTTTCAGCTAGAGCTAGCAAATATGCAACTTCTTATTGCATTATACATATATATATTTTAAAAACTAGTCCTTTTTTCCCTTTAATTTTATCAGCAAAAAAAAAAAACCCAGATTATTTCATTTCCAAATTTTCTAAAGTTTTTCTCTCATGGCCTTTAAACCACAAAAACTTTGTCCCAAATATTTATCTAAGTCCATATTATTAAAAAAAAAAAAAGAAACTCACTTTTGAAGCATTAGTTCCTGATTTTCCCTTTTGAAATAGGCCAGTTCATTCCATACAGCATCAGAATCTTCTTGTTGAAGTTGTCGGGGATCTGCTCTCTTTATTTTTCTGATTTCAGTCCTATTTTTAAAGTAAGGTTGTTTTCTTCCTTAACATGTTCAAAGTGCATTAAAGAATTATTTAAATAATCCCTACAATTTTAAAATATCTATTGACCAAATTTCTGATTCAAGCTCACTGTTTACAGAATGGATTCCCTAAAACCTGAGTACATAGATATTAATATATAATAATTTCCTAAAAAGCTAAACTGTTATTATAGAAAGCAAACTTTCAAACAGATACATGATATTCTTTTTGTCTCATTCATTCTACTAGTAATAAAGCATACATTGTAGGAATGTCACAGTTTCTAAAAAAGGATATAAGCAATCAACTCATCTAGAATTTGCTATGAACCAACCTGAATGTTATATATTTGTTCTATACTAAAACAAGCTATTTATTATCAGTGAATATATTAGAAATTAGTTTTCATCCTTCTAGTGACTACTAAAATATCAGATGAGCACAGTCTAAATCCAGGAAAATTGTTTTATCAATGTTTTACTAACAAACAATATGAAACATTTTTATTCTTCAAAGGAAAAAATTAGATGTAACAATTGTCTACAAAATATGCCAAATGCCCTTTACATTTTAATTTTCTGTACATAAAACAAACTCTTCGTTTTTATTTTGTAAAAGTGCTGTACTGTCCAATTTAGAAATGGTGTTTCTCTATAGAAAAGACGAATGAGTATCATCAACATTGCCCTAAAGGATCCCTCTCAAAAGATGAAAGGGTATATTTTCTGTACTCATTTAGTCCTTTACTCTCTGGTGATACTGTTAGCAGGAGAGCCACTTGCAACTAACCAAGATCTGAACACCTCAAGAGCAACTGAACTGAGACCAACAATTCATTCAGATAAGCTACAGAACTATCTGATGGATAGAAAAGATTTTCAAATTACATACTAGGCTGAAGTAGGTTTAAGATAGTTAACTATGTACAGGAATTTCATATTTCTCATCTTTCAATTAAAACTTAAACACTTTTTGAGTTATAAGTATTGCAGCACCAGTCTTTTATTTATTTAAAATATTTTTCAATCAGATGACTATGAACTATTCTTGCTTTACATTACATACATTTATTAAGCTGCACTGTTGCTATAAATATATATAAGAATTCATAATTGCCCACACTTATGATTTATATAAATGATATAAAAACCTGTATTTATTGCTAGCATATTTCTGTTTTCATTTATCATATTCCCTATTTAAAATTTCACAATAAAGATCTGACTACCAAATAATTTTTTAAAATAAAACAAAAGCCATTAAAACACTTATATGATGCTACTCCATTCCATTTAATATTTAGGGAAATGCCTTTATGAGCTATGTAACTCACATGCCACTGCCTTCTTCCCACTGTTTTAATTGCTCTTTTACTGCCCTGTAGTTGGTCTGTAACATCTGTAGCCTTTCCTTGCGTTTTTCATGGGCATCTCTTAGCTCATCATTTTCTTGGCTCTGTAGAACAAAAAAAGTGAGTACACAAGTTTGAAGAAAGTATTAGTAAAATGTTACAAATAAAAGGTTACCTATCTAAAAATTAAATTTAAATAAAAATAGAATATAAACATGAATAAATGAATTTATACTACTGATTTAATTTAAGGAGAAGAATTCCTAAAGTCACTACGTAGGTTTGCTTGATAAATTCAACTCGCACTGCTTTTTTAAAAGCTGGTTAAGTAATTTCAAATTTGTGCTAGCAAATTAGTTTTCTTTCCCTGCCATTAATACATACAAATATTTATGAGCCACTCTTGCAGATATTTTAACTTTTTTTGTTTTCAGTAGACAAATTTTTCCATATAATAAGCATGATTAGTTGTTAGTTCTAAGTACACATATAGTTTGTGTAAGTGACTAGTAAAACCAATTCTTCAACCCAGGCGTACATTTTTAGTCTAAGGCACAAGGATAACATAAGAGGATGAAATCAGTTTGGACCTATTTAGGAATAGCATAGTTTAGCCTTTTGGGTTATACCATTATGAATTACAATAAAATGGGAAAGCTGAACTTAATACTTTTGAAAAGGTCTTGGAATAGGCAGGCCAAACATTACTAGGTTAAACAATTATAGTCAATGACTTCCAAATGTCTTAAATAGAGCACATGAGATAAATCTTCACTTTTATATATAACCACAAAATAAATTTACAAGGTCAAATTTTCAGTTCAGAGAATGTATTTATATTATTTATGAACTGTGTTTCTCAAAATAAAGTAGAAAAATCCTTGAGTTTTTTTATCCTCGAGAATTTCAGATTTGTTTTTTAAACCCTTTTTTTCATATTTCTGTATGAAGGAACTTGTATACTTATTTGGTGGGGTCAACAGGTACCATCTGATAGTTTAGTGAGGTGAGTTGAGGGGGCACAAGGCAATGAGAAAGATATGAACTCCATTCTTGAAGCTTTCTCCTATTAGCTGCATGCATAATCTTAAGAACACTATTTAAATTAATGAAATTTCTTTTTCTGTAAAATATTGAAAAGGACACAGAGGTTTAAATTATGATGACTAAATTACATGAGGTAATATACAGGTCAAGTCCCTGGCACTGTGATTGCCCCACAGAGGCACAAGGCAAAATCCAGCTTCCTTAATGCCCTTATCATTTAGAAGCCAAATTCACTGTTTCGTTGACTATCTATCTAGCTTATCAAGAGTAAGATAATACATTATTTTATTATAATTTGACCTGTCCCAACAGTATAGGTATTTTGTCATTCTGCTTTGAATATATGTATAATAAAATAACTTCAGTAATTCTCTTAAGTAGTTATCAGGAAGCATCTGAGTCTTGTGTATACCAAGTGGACTGTATGCCATATGGAAATTGAAGTGTTTGATAAAAAAGCATGAGAACTGCATCACTTGAAAGGGGCGATCAGAACAAATGTTATCCTGACAAATTCCAGTGACAGCAAACTTGCTGAAAAGTAACATAGTTTGAATACCATGGTTAAAAATTCAGGATACTGAATTCAGTTTCAACCAAAGAATCATACATTAAGAACTTATTACATGTCAGATGTTAAGTGTTGATAAGAGTTCAACTCCTGTTGCTTAAAGTTACTAAATATTACTCTGACATAGCTACTTAAAGTCAGGGTGTCTCAGTTGCCTCATCTCCAAAACAGAGGCTATTTATACACCTTCTTCTAGGACATAAAGAATGATTTAACCTTGACCTTGAGTTTTCCATACTGTTGATAAACAATCCAAATATCATTTCATTTCTTTGAACAGTAAGTTTTCCAATCTTAAATATGGGAAATAGTGCATAATTTAAACTAGCCAAATAGAAGAATGGTAATTAGTAATGTTGATATCGTCTCATAAATGAACATAAGTTCATTTACTATAAGTTTACTTACTAGGATTCCTTAAGAACTAATAATGTTTATTAGAAGTTTAAACAAGATATACTATAAAATTATGAATTAAATAATTTAATTATAAGAAATTTAGAGATATTAGAAAAGATTCATATCAAAACATAATTTAAAGTAAACATAATTAAAACAGAGTACTTTATTAAAAGCCTCTAACACAGCTAAGTATAAGTATTCTTCATTGAATCAAAGTCCTTCTCAATAAACTCTTATTTTACAACTAAAAATTATTACATACAATTTCAGTGATTTGGAATCATTAAAAGTCTATGTTAGAGTCTCTAGAAACTCTGAATCAAAAGAACCTAAAAGATTGACCCAAAAGTAAAAATTAATAAAGATATCCAAAGTTTTTTGTTACCTTTAACAATAATCCTGTTGAATTAATTGAACAAATTGAGATTCCTGTTATTAGTACTGTCATTATTTCAGTATTTTTCCATACTACCTGAGCTACCATTAATCCCTGAATTTGCACCCAATATTTTCTCTCTCAAATAATTAACTGTTTGTTATCAATCCAAAGATTAAGACTCAATAAAATTTTTTTGAGTCCAATATGTCAGGTTCCATGCAATGCATAGTGCTTAAAGCACTCAGTGTGGCCACCTGTAATTGTTAACATGTTAGTGTAATATACTCAATATTAGGAAATAGTTTTGACTTTTCTATAGTAATTGAAATAAGTGGCTCATTCCATCAAGTACTAATTATGGGAAAATAGTTCCGTAAATAAGCTTTAACCTTTAATTTTACATGTTACTATAAACATCATTTACTATACCTAAAACTAGAGTGTTTACATAATTCTTATAAAATTATTAACATCTAAACTATTAAAATAAAGCCAAACTAGATATTATTTGATAAATCAATTGATGGACACAATTTACAATTTTTTAAAAGATTTTATTTATTTATTTTTAGAGAGAGGGGAAGGAGAGAGGGAGAAAAATATCAATGTGTGGTTGCTTCTCATGCGCCCCCTACTGGGGACGTGGTCTGCAACCCAGGCATGTGCTCTGACTGGGAATTAAACCCCTGACCCTCTGATTCTCAGCCCATGCCCAATCCACTGAGCTATACTAGCCAGGGAATTTTATAATTATTTTAAAATGAAGTTTCATCCATGAATTTGTGCTTTATAATGCTGATATCCAATTGTAACACACGGGTTCAATCAGTCCTAGAGACCATTGTCCTTTAGCCTACTTCAGAAACAGTAACATTTTATATAAATACTAATATAAAATAGATTATATGTAGTTCAAAAAATGTTTTTCCTATTTTACTGCAAGAACAGATGCTGACTGAGGTCTTCAGTCAAAAACTGGATACCTCAAAGAAATGTTTAAAAAGAATAATCAAAATGTTTTTTATAATATTCCAACAAATACAGGTTACCTGTAGCTTGGATTAGGAATCCTTAGCTCCCACTTGACTTACAATAGCCTAAGTCAAAACAATAGCAATTCATTTTGGCATTATTATCCCCAAAGTTCTTACAACAAAACAAAACATAAGGAATGAAAAATACATTAATATCACTAATTACTACATTTTCCTAAGAAGACACACAAAAGTATGCAATGGGCAGTTACTGAACTAGACTCATTTATTAGATCATTCAATAAAACATTTACTGAGTACCGTTTATGGATTTACAATTAAACTAGCTAAACTGGAAGCTCTAACTTCTGTATACAAACAAGTCTACATAAATGACTAAAACATTAGAAAACAGGAAAGTTGTATCAACTGATGTTTCTCAATAATGTATGCAATTCTACTTTCAGATCATGATAACAGCAATGATTCTTAGTCTATTCTTGTAATTTGGTCAAAGGCACCTTGACAGGTATACTGAGGGCATAAACACTGTTAATGTAATAGTGACTCAGTCTTCAAAAACAACAGTAAGGTTTTTAATAGAGCCTTTTAGAAAATGCAAGGATTCCATGGATGTTGAATTTCAGAAGAATGTACAAAGTTCATAAATATGTTAACATTAAAAATGACATACAAACTGTATTCAAAGGATATATTGAAGTTATTAAATGGCATAGAAAAATGCTTATAGGATCAAGTTGCCAAATGCATGAAAGTCAGTACAGCAGAGATTTGTGGCATTAGTGACTTCAAGGATACCATGAATTTCAGAAAGCTCTGATACATTACTTTCCAAATTAGACTTTGTAAGTTGTTAGTTCACTAGATTCATAGTCAGGATTTGAAAATTGGCAGGATTTTTATAACAGCTTTCATCACTTCTATTACTATTGGTTCTTTTATTACAACACTGGTCATCCATTTGAAATCATGTACAACTGGCCACAGAAGTAAGCTGAACAAGATAATGTGTTGATATTTATACAAAACTCATAACTAGTATTAGAATAATGTACATGACTTAGTATTGACATAATGAAGAACCTCATTTCAATGTATCTATATATATACATACATGTGTACATTTTATATATATACATAATTATATATATATATATATATGTAAATTAAAAGAACCCTACAATCACTCTTCTTAGAATTGCTTTACAATACACTTTGGATTTATGCACTTCTTTTATTAAAGGCACTTGATTATAGTGCCCTTTTTTCATTAAATTCTTTTGTCCTTTTAAAATAAGAAATCTTGCCCTAGCTGGTGTGACTCAGTTTGTTGGAGCATTGTCTTGCACATCAAAATGTTACAAGTTTGATTCCTAGTCAGGGCATGTTCTTAGGTTGTGGGTTCAATCCCTGATCAGGGCATGCACAGGAGGCAACTAATCAGTGTTTCTCTCTTACATCAATGGTTCCTTTTCTTTTCTCCCCTCTCCTGCCCTCCCCTACTCTCTCTGTCTCCCTCCCTCCCTCCTTCCCTCCCTCCCTCCCTGTCCCTCTCTGTAAAAGGAATGAAAAAATGTCTTCAGATGTAAATAAGTAAAAAAATCCTTTCCTCCCTGGCTTGTACAGCTCAGTGGGTTGGGTGTGGTCCTGCAAACTGAATGGTAATTAGTTCAATTCCCAGTCAGGGCACATGCCTGGGTTACAGGTCAGACCCCTAGTTGCAGGCATGAGAAGGGATGTCAATCAATGCTTCTCTCTGATATCGATGTTTCTCTCTCTCTTTTTCTCCCTCCCTTCCCCTCTCTCTAGGAATAAATAAAATCTTTTTTAAAGAAGAGAAAGAAACCCTTCCCTACTAAATAATAAAATGCAAGAAAAAATTGCTCCCATTTTTCCCTTATCTTGCAAATCTGTGACAGAAAATATACATTTGAAATTCATGATGATATAAATTGACTTGGAAAAGGCATACAGAAAAAGTATAAATGAAAAAGAAATTGTATGGAAAAGAATTTTACTCTGGAAATGAACTTGAGGCCTCATGTAAGAGAGGTGTATTTAGTTAAAAAAATGAGTAAATAAATTAGTATAATGCTTCTAAGACTTTCTGAAATAAGAAATTTGAAGAGATGGAGGAGAATAGATCTAAAAATGTCCAAATTGCTCTACTCCTTCCTGCCAAAAACAAGGATCTACCAAAAATTCACAGAGTTCTTGGGCAAATGAGTACAGGTCCTCTACTACTGAATGGCATGTGAAGTGGTTAATTTTCTGTGTCAACTTCACTGCCCAGATATTCCATCGATCATTATTTCTGGGTGTATCAGTGAGGGTGCTCCTGTATGAATTTAATGTTTAAACCAACAGACTAAAAAAGCAGGTTGCCTTCCCTAATATGATAGGCTTCATCCAATCCACTGAAGGCCTGAATAGAATAAAAGGGTAAGAAAGAATTCTTTCTTTCTGCCTCTCTTTGAGCTGCAACACAGATCTCCTGACTTCAGACTCACACTTGAACTGGAACGGGAACTTACACCGTCAGCTCTCCTCGTCCTCAGGCCTTTAGACTCGGAGTGGACCTATTCCATTGGCTCTCCTGGATCCCAGCTTAATGACCATAGATCTTGGACTTCTCAGACTCCATAATAATGTGAGCCAACTCCTAATAGTAAATCAATCTCTCTCTTTACATATATCTATCTTTCAGAATAATGATGTCTCATTAAGGAAGACTAAAGGGTTATATATAGCCTATTGGTTTTGCTTCTCTGGAGAGCCCAGATGCATACAGGATAGAAGCTGTGGTATGTAAATTTCAAGAACTATGCAAAAGGGAGGAAAATGATAAACTGATTTCCAAAATATGCCCATAATATCCTGTGCTACCCCAGTGTTTATACTAATACACTACATTCCATCTACCAATTCAGCATTTTCTTATCTAGAGAAAGGGTCTTAAAGACAGAAAGTCATCTTTTCTCCTGTTGAACAAAAAGTGGCTAGCACATTGCTTGGCTAATTGCATTGCTCAATAAGTTATGGAGTAAACAAATAAATGAGCAAATAACTCCGGGCATATAAATTTCAAGTAGGCTAACTGCTACCAAGCTGAGGTCGTAATCTAATCATGTTGCTTCTGGTGGAAACAAGAGATGATCATTTTTCTTTGTTTTAGGACGAACAGTTCTAACTCTAAATAAATGTAAGTTAACATAATGTTTAGTGAAAAGGCAAAAAATTATTAATTTTAGCTGTCATTAACTATACCTTTAAACCACATTTTATTCTGGAGCACATATAAAGTAAGTCAAACTTTTTTTCCCTAAGAGTAATCTATATTATATGACAAAGAATCTAATCTTTGTATGTATTAGATTCTAATAATATGTAAATTAAGCTTTTCATAGAATGTCATAAAAATGTTTGAGATTCAGTTAAATGGCAAAAATCTCAAATAGTGCAAGCCTTCAGTGTAGCTGTAAATGAAGAAAGACAAGATTAGCCATATTAAATTTACCAAAAAGAAAAAGCCCTCAATAGGGTCACAAAAAATTGGTTTGATATGTACAACCAACTTCTTCTTTGAAAGAGAATTCACAGAGTATAACTTGGAAAGTATAAACTCTCAAAGACAGCCTGAAAGGTATAAATTTCTTAAGCACTGGTAGAATGCTAATTCAAATGTCATGTATTCTAAGACTAATTCAATTGAAATGAAAAAATAATGTATATTTATTTGCCATTTTGAGTATGTAATTTTTCTGTAAAGGGCTATTTTTTAGTGGCCTCAGCTACATTTGTATAGTTTTTAACTCACTTGTCTTTTTATGTTTATTGTATACAAAAACACAAGAAATTGCTTTTTACTTGCCACAGTTCTATTTTTTGTCTGTGAGAACCTATAAGAAATTTAATCCAGATATTAAGCCAAAATATCTATAAGTAATATGTAAAGTGGTGAACAGTATTCAAATAGCATTTTTTATTACTTTATAATCCTCAGAAATCTTAAAACAAGATCAACTGATCACACATTTCTATACATGTAATAACAGTAAGGGAAGATAAATGATAAGCAGTAATTTGTGAAGTAAATGTTTACTTTAGTATATCTTTACCTTTGCAAGGTTATTACTAAAGAAATTATTTTATGTTCACCTTTAGTTGTAGTGCCTTCTCTAAGTTTTCAATCTTTCTTTCAGCTTTTCTCAGCTTCTTTAGTTCCTCTGAGTCTGTGAAAGAGCTCTTTGGGGACAAAGACCTTGAACGTTTCACAGGTGGTTCCTCGAAAATAGAACAAGGACATGGTTGAACTAGTTGGAACACTGGATTATGAAAGACATGCAAAATTAAAGAACAAGTAATTTTGAATACTAATAATGAATTATAAAAAAAATCTTGCATGGAATACCAGAGAAATAACAAGCGGAATTACCACAGTGCTACTGCTAAAGGTTTCTCTGTGACTCGTTAATGAGAATATTCATTTACATTTACATTGTTTCTTTCAGAATAATGATGTCCCATTAGGGAAGACTAAAGGGTTATAGACTCAGAAATGCAAGAAACCTCATTACAAAGGAGGGGATAGAGGCTGGTCTAATTGCTCTATAAGGGTCCAAGGTTACACTTGATAGGACAACCAGAAACAAGAGGGAAAGAATTTTTTTCCCTTTGAAATAGTTTAACACACTGTGAAGTTGAAGGAACAATATGCTTGAGGAATATAAATACAACAGACAGTAGATCTTATACTATAATGACCATATGGTCATTAACTATAATGTGGCTAGCTAGAGACATGAATGTGTGTTTATATTATGTACAGCTTCATATACCAATCTGGAGAAGGAATATGTAAAAGCAACTATTAAGCTGGGCAACATATTATTCAAACTTACTGAATGTCCTTTTGAAAGAAAAAATTTTGTTCAAAATATTCCTCTTGTTTTCTTGACATTTGTTAAAAGCAAGAAACATCAAATCAGTACATTTTTAAACTTTAGCAATACAGCAAGCACCCAAATTAGGTCCTGTAATGTTTTCTCTCAATTTTAAGAATGTTTTATTTCATTTAAATGAAGCTCAATGCCATTAGAGCATTGTAAAATTACAAGAAATGTAAAATGCAGTTATGTTTAAATTTTAAAAATATATACAATATATATACATACATAAAGCTTGTTTTTCTGTAAATTACTAATAATAGAGGGAGTAAATAAAAGTAGCACAGAGATCTGAGTCTAATTTTAAATGCTTTCTTAAGATAGTTTGTCCCACTCAAGAAAGATTGAAAAGAACCAAGAACAATTATCTTGAAAACATGGCTTACTACTTTTATTTTTATTTATTTATTTATGTATTTATTTATTTGACTTACTACTTTTAAAAACATTATTTTCTATTGCTGAAGTGACAAGTGTGAGAATATATGTCTAAAACTACTTGTTTTTAGGAAAGTATTACTTCAATTTGTCAAGAAATAACATATCTACAATGTGATATTATGAAATTATAATATTAGTCAATGTTCATAGAATTTTTTGCACCATAACAGATATATTAATGAATACTACAAAAAGGAAAAGCTGAGATGTTAACAGACAACAAACATGTTACAAAATTGTTTACTTTTCAGTACTGCTATGCCTTTAAATCTGAAAATGTATAGCTATGCATATTAATGTTAAATTCCATTTAATAGTTTATAATCCACATGGGCAATATGTAAATGTCTCTGATAAAACAAAAATAGTAAGATATATTTTTTCTAATTAAAATATTGAGTTAATGACTAACACATCTTTAAAATTTTAAAGTAGATTAATTTATCTGTAGATTACATAAAAAAGGATATTTGCCCAAACTTTTTAATATAAGAATATTAATTTACTGCAAAACAGGTGTAATAATACTAATATACTTCATTAATTAAAGTAGGACTATATATTCTATCTTTAAAAAAGGAAAAACAATCTACTCCAAATAATTATTTTATTGAGTGTTTGGCACATGATATTTTTAAAAAGTTTTCAGAAACATAAGCAGAGAAAGAAGTAAATGCAGCTGTTTGTTTTTTACTTCATTGCTTGCCTTGCCAGCTTCATCCTGAGAAATTCACAAAATGACAAAATACCCTTACCTTTTGTTTCCTTTCAGTATTTGTCAAGACGCTCTTTTCTGAGGAACTCTTATTAGGAGGAGATCTGTTCTCTGAGAGTTTTTCATTTGCTATTTTCAGTTTCTCCTGTAAATACTCAATTTCAGACTTCTGTGAAACCATTAAGGTTTCTAAACTTGATAAAGATGGCCGTTGAAATACCTATTTCAAAAAGTATATGTACAAATACAATTATGTCTTATATTACTTACATACATGCAAATATTTGAATATAATATATTATATCATAAGTAAAATGTTCATAAAAAGAAAACTTCATTTCAACACTAAACTGTAAACCAGCATTAGCTAAACTTCTATCATCCTAACAGAAGGGCATTTTTCTACAAAATAACCAGGAGTCTGCATAAACATTTTCATAAATAATATTGTCATACATATTTGCTAGAGAAAAAATGTAAAGAATAGTTGCATGATACACACGACTGACCTATATATTATTTCCAATTTAAATTTATACACATATGTATTTCCTCACGAAATACTCAATCCACCATCTGATCAAGTGTTATGCAATACTATAGAATATAAAACTGGGGAAAGGAAACCAACAGCACTATAAGTCTAATTTTCTTTTAATGTATCATATTTTACTAATAACAAAAAACTCTGATAGCTTTAAAAGTTAATACTGTTCACAGCATTCTCTGAAATTTATTCCTATGCCAGATAAACTGTTAATGGTAAATACCACATTTTAACAACAGAAATCACAGGAAAATTAAGCTTGGAGGAAACATGTTCATGAAAACCAGCATTCTGCAAAAGTCTGTTGCCAGTTTGATATTTGAAACCATTAAAATCCATGTATACATGCTATTTCAAATTAACAACTTCATTTACAAAAATCAAAAACACTAACTCATAGTGAAAAGTTTTTTGTTGACTTCCAGCAGTGTCAAATTTCATGATTCTAATATTATTAATATGAACCAATAGCTCTGGAAATAGATTCACATAAAATGTAGAGAGCCCCATACTTCCTAAATGATATTCATAAAGGCTATGAGAAAAATATATATGTCTAACCTTTCTGAACCAACATTAGGAAATACTACCCTTTTCTGGTTTTGCCTACATTTTTCTTTTCTTAGGAGATTGACAAAATTTTCCTAATTCTAAGCAGTAATTTTTATACTTAGTGGGAGCACCCCTGATTTTTACTATTATACTTCCCTCTTATGTAAATCACATGATTTGTTTCCCAACCTTTATTCTATCTTACTACTATATATTTTCCTCATTGTTGTTTATATATTGTACTATTACCACACTTGCAATACAGTAAAAACTCCATTACCTTGATTTGAATATCAAATTAAAAGTTTAAGCACTTTTCTTCCAAACTCTAGAGGATTTTGCTTTATTCTTTCCTCCTCCTTTTAGTAACTGTTTGAATTTTATTTGTTTTTTCTTCAAATTTTGTAAGGTAATATATGATGTTTTTAAATACATCTGTTTTAAATTTTTTTCCTTTTCACTGAATTTATTAGGGTGACACTAGTTAACAAAATTATACAGGTTTCAGGCACACAATTCTACAACACATTATCTGTACACTGTATGTGTGTTCTGCATACCAAGTCAGGTCCCATCCATCACCATTTATCCCCCTTTATCCTCCTCCCTCTCCCTCTACTACCCCCCACCCAGCAATCATATTCTTTGATTGGGCTACCAATCTAAACAATTTTCAAAGACTATCTGCTCTCGTTCAGATTTCATTAAATAAAATTATGAAGAATATATCCAAAATCTCATCATTTCCAAAAATTTCTAAATAAATTGTTCAAGATCAAAAATTAGAATAAAACTGAAAAAAACATAACTTTAATGTACTGATGTATCTAATAAGCAGTCCTATGTTCTTTATAAGTGAGTTTTCTAAGTCTCATTGGATTAAAAAGCAATAGATAAAAATGCAAAAAACATGAATATTCAGATAAGAAGCTGCAATGATAAATAATTCAAATATTCATGGAGACATTAAAAATGTTCCAACAGTGGATATTGTCACTGAAATAGAAAAAGGTTTCATACTTAGGCACCAGTCCTTCAAAAGACCTCACTAACAACAGAACTTTAAAATTAAAAAATAGGAGCCAGGAAAATAATATAAATAAATGAACACAATGGGTTGTGTTTAGTTGGTTTTAAAATCATAGCTTTAGAATTCATTCAATAGGCATTTTGTATAAATATTAAATATGTATTCTTCACTCCCACAAGGAAACTTATATATGCTCCCAGTTTTTAAAAAATGTGCTTGCTCTCTCTGCCTCTTTCTTTTGCATGCACACCTTTTATCCCTTTTGCTAGATACGTGCACAAGAAGTATTTCACATTTCTCTTAATACGACCATTTTTAAAAGTGTAAGTGAAGTGTCAAATGACACTCAAACAGCCTTACTACAAACGAGTAAGAGGATATCTGTAACAGTATTGTTCTACTCCACCAATTGTTGGCATAGAGAAATGTGGCCCACTACTGCCAGATCTACTGATTTTTCAAAAAAAGTGAGGGATTTGGATTTTTTTAAAATCCTAATTTTAAACTACTGTCCTGACTCCGTTTATGACTCTTGTATTTTGAGAACATTATGGTGAGAGTATAAACTGCTACAAATTTCCAAGGGTAATTTTAAAATATTCATCAAAGCACAAGAAAATGTATCAAGTCTTTGACTTGCCATTTTACTCATGCTGAGAGTTGATACAAAAAATTAAAAATGATAAACAGTTAAGTGAGATAAGCAGGTTACAAAAGAATATAACATAGTATGTACAAACTGATTTCACTAAATATGCACAGGAAAAATATTATAGTGTTATTTTTGAGAGGAGAAATTATATGCAAATATATTTTTCATACTTATCTAAAACATTTCCTTAAATTTTTTACAATGAATAAGTAACTAAATGTTTTTCTTCATCTTCACTGGAGGACATTTTTTTCATTGCTTTTAGAGAGAGAGGAAGGGAGAGAGAGAAATACTGATATGAGAAAGAAGCATTGATCAGTTTCCTCCTGTACACACCTGGAGCAGGATTTTACATGATGACGTTCCAACCAACCAGGGCACCAAATGTTTTTTTTTTTAATGTAAATTTTTCTGCAAATAAAAGGAATTAGAGTTCCATATAAAAAATAAGTATAGATAGGGGAAATATATGAAAGTCACTCCATAATCTCATCTGTCAGAGTTCACTAATGCTATACTATACTAATAATGATATACTCGGATAGATGAAAAGTCTGGGTAATATATCCATTACCAAAAACAAAACAACAACAACAAAAAACACTGTATCTGCCCTGTAACCTGCTTTTTAAACAGAATTTATTTTTAGAACAGTTTTTATACTTAGAGAAAAACTGAGTTCTCTTGTACCTTACTTACCACTCTTACACACCCAGTTTCCCGTTATGCACCTCTAAAATAACATTCGTGATCCAAAATCGGAAATTTTTTAATTGTTGACACTGTTACAGATGTCCCCCACTTCCACCCAGCGCCTGCGCTCCCTCCTCTGGCCTTCACTGAAGTTGATAGTTTATTCAAATTTCCATAGTTTTTACTGAGTGTCCTTTTCTCTTCCAGGATGCAATCTATGATACCATAATATACTTAGTGTAAAGTCAGAAACTTTTGGTTGTGACAATACTTATTTTTGATAACAGTGATAGTTTTGAGGAGTACTATTCAGGCATATTATAGGATTCCCCAGTTGTTGGAATTTGTCTATGTTTTTCTCATGACTAGACTGGGCTTACAAGTTTGGGGCAGGAAAATCACAGAGGTGCCATTTAAATCATATCATAACAAAGGGTACATACTATCAACACGATTTGATGGTTGATATTGATCACCTGGCTAGACTACGTTCTATCAGGTTACTCTATTGTAAAGTGATTCCTTTATCCCCACCCATATGATGCTCAATTGACCTGCTTTTTAAACTTAAGAATTATATGTATAATTATATGTATAATATGTAAACTTACTTATCTTTTTAAAGTGTTGTTTTTACAGGCTTAGGAAAACCAAGAAAATCAATCCCCCTGTCTGTGGAAGTTTATTCTATCTATTGCCCTTAAAATCCAAGAGTCTTTAGAAAGTTAGCTCTTCTTGCTAAGAATTATTAGTATTTTACAAATAAACTTCTCTAATATCAAAAATCCTGTGCACCTTTTTAGTTTACAAACTTGGAAGATAATGGTATGATGCTAGACCATAGTTAATCTGATGACAAATGATCAGTGCAGTATGTGTCCAAATGCCTCCAATTGGAACTAATCTCTTTAAATTGACCATTATTAAAACATAACTTCTTTTTCACATTGATCCACAGAGGTAGAGGTAATTTTGATCAAAAAGTCCTGCAGAAGATACAGAGTAGGAGAGGGAATAAAAGGAGACTTTAAGTAATGTTGTGCCCATTACTATTAAAATATATATATTAAATATGTAGTCATGTTGCATTAAATTCAAGCAACATTGCGTGATAATACAGTGGAGGCTGAGGAAATATTGTCTAATGAATTGAAAATAATTTCAAAGCTATAATAGTTGCAAAGAATCGTAAGATCAATTGTTTTGTCTTATTAGTAAATTTTAATTAAATACATCAGTTTTTTTCCTACTCTACTAAAATAATAATTAGCACTTAGTAAAAAGGTATTGAGTTCCTAGCTGTAGGTAAGCATTTAGCATACATTATCTCACTTATTTAAGAAATTGATAATTCCAAACCTGTCAACACATAAATACAGTCTATTTCAAAAAAATGTTTAAAAAGAATATGATACTTCAACAAATAGTAATAGTAA